>NC_139588.1:2293918-2396418 GCF_946808225.1 Silurus aristotelis | reverse complement strand
GAGACCAGAGCTTCTCCACTTCTCCCTGTAATTTCACTGCATCTGATACTGAAGGAAATAAAGATAATGAACAGAAATGCAGAAGCTCAAACAAGTTCTCAAAGCTTCACTTTCAACATCACACACATCAGTTGAACACAATGATTAAATGGTGGAATAATAAGAATTGACAGTCGGAGATGTTTAGATTTGGCTTGGCGAGAGTTTCAGCTGAGGAACATCATCACACACACGTTGTATAAACATGGAGGATGAGATCTGGGAATCCAAATGGGAAAGTAAGAGAGTCTGATTTAAAAGGTTTCTAAGAGAAGAAAGGAAAAAGTCTAAAGAGTCCTGCAGAGTTCGATTCACCTGAACAGCTCAGACCTTTGATTTGTTCTCAACACTGTAACAGTAGAACAATTTCATTCAGCTTCACTTACATTGCTTTTCTGGATGCTGCAATCACAGGCATCACTCTCACAAGAATCCCATCACTGATCTTATCTGGAGTGATGTATTTATTCAGGTCAAATTCCTCCAGATCCTGTGCTGATGTCAGTAACACAAACGCCAGAGCAGACCACTGTGAAGGAGAAAGTTCACTTTGTGCTCCAGATTTCAGATACTGCTGGATTTCCTCCACTAGAGAATCATCACCCAGTTCATTCAGACAGTGGGACAGATTGATGGATTTCTCTGCAGGAAGATCTTCACTGATCTTCTCCTTGATGTACTGAACTGTTTCCTCTTTGTTCTGGGAGCTACGTCCTGTCTGTGTTACTAAGGAATGTAGAAGTTTCTGATTGGACTCAAGTGAGAGACCCAGAAGAAAGCGGAGGAAAAGATCCAGATGTCCAGTCTGACTTTTTAAAGCCTGATCTACAGCACTCCTGTGAACATCTGAAAGTGTCTCACAATTCCCAATATAATCACTATAAGCACTAAAATAATAAACATACTGATTCTGTTGAAGAACATTTCTCTGCTCCTTCATGAAGGTCAGGTGCACATACAGAGCTGCAAGATGTTCCTGAATGCTCAGATGAACAAAGCAGTACACTTTACTCTGGTGAAGCCCAAACTCCTCTCTGAAGATCTGCGTACACACACCTGAATACACTGCTGCTTCTGTCACATCAATATCACACTCTCTCAGGTCTTCCTCATAGAAGATCAGGTTTTGTTTCTCCAGCTGCTGGAAAGCCAGTTTCCCCAGTTTGAGAAGCATTTCTTCATCGCTCTCCTGCTTCTGTAGGTACTTCTCTCTTATGATGTTGGTCTGAATGATGAGGAAGTGTGTGTACATTTGAGTCAGAGTCTTGGGGATCTCTCCACTCTCTGCTTCACCCAACATTCTCTCTAGAACAGCAGCTGAAATCCAGCAGAACACTGGGATGTGGCACATGATATAGAGGCTTCTTAAAGACTTCAGGTGTGTGATGATCTTATTGGCCAGGTTCAGATCACTGATCCTCTTCCTGAAGTACTCCTCCTTCTGAGGGTTATTGAACCCTCGTACCTCTGTGACTCGATGGACACACTCAGAGGGGATTTGATCAGCTGCTGCTGGTCTGGAGGTGATCCAGATAAGAGCAGAGGGAAGCAGGTTTCCTTTGATCAGGTTTATCAGCAGCACATGCACTGGTGCTGATTCAGTTACATCACACACTTTCACTGTCTTCTGGAAATCCAGAGGAAAACGACACTCATCTAAACCATCAAAAATGAACAAAATCTTCTCCAACCTGGAAATGTCGATTTCTTTCATTTTCTTAAAAAACACATGAAGGAGCTCCACCAGACTCAGTTTCTGCTCCTTCATCAAATTCAGCTCTCTGAAAGGAAGTGGGAATATGAGGTGGATGTCCTGATTTGTTTTCCCTTCAGCCCAGTCCAGAACAAACTTCTGCACAGAGACTGTTTTTCCAATTCCAGCTACTCCCTTAGTCAGAACGTTCCTGATGGGTTCTTTATCTTGTTCAGATAAGGGTTTTGTCAAAACTCTCCTGATGGTTTTCTTTTGTTTAGATATGAACTTAGTCAGAACGTTCCTGATGGGTTCTTCATCTTGTTCAGATAAGGGTTTATTCAGAACTCTTCTGATGGCTTTGTCTTGTTCAGGTAGGGGTTTAAAGATGTCACTGCATTTGATTGGTGTGTCCTCAGTTGGGTTCCTCCTGGATGCTGCCTCGATCTGTTTTACCTCATGTTCTTTATTGATGTCTCCACTGTCTCCCTCTGTGATGTAGAGCGCTGTGTAGATCTCATTCAGGAGGGTTCGGTTTTCCTGCTTTACCATCAATCTATTCAAACACTGAAACTTCTTCATCAGATTGAACTTGAACTTCTTCTGGAATTCATCTGCAGCAGTGGATTCTGGGTCGTGTCTGTGACAGGGTGAAGTAGGAAGACATGGTAAGACATGGGCTCCAATGATTAGAGTAGAAGTTCACATTTTTCCTGCTAGATAGATCTTATGATGTTCTCACTGTGGATTTAATTTATTCTACTGGAGGTTTTCTATCATCTAATCACTCTGACACTGACACACTGCTATTCTAAAGCTCTCTGCTGTTAGTAACTACAGAGTCATGGTGTTGGTTTTGATTGTACCCTGTAGCTGTGATGATGATCTCTCTTCTGTCTCCTGCCTTCTGTAGAACACTGGGAACAAAAACAAGTGTTAAAGATCTCAATGTTCCTGTAGTGAGAGCAGGAACACTTCGAGAACACACTATTGTAATGCATTACTAGGTGGATGTCCTGCATCATTAATAAACAAGCTACAGTTAGTCCAGAATGCAGCAGCCACTCACACTCACACAGCAGAGTTCTCACAAGGTGGAGAAAATATCACCATATAACCCTAATCTTTTCATCCCTACACTGGCTACCTGTTAAGTTTCAAATTAACTACAAACTACTGCTACTTACTTACAAAACACTAAATGGCAGGGGTGTAGATTACACGGGGGATGCGGGGGACATGTCCCACTCACTTTTCTTATAAAAAGTAAATTCGTCCCCCTCACTTTTTTTGTGGAGCGTGTGTATTCACTACATGTTAAGGTTTTAATGGAGCAATGTATATAAATGCAGAGTGATTTAAAATTCAAAGAGACAAGATCGTCTATACATGACGTTCACGTATCAATGGCAATCAGTTATCATCACACGCCCTGGTACAGTAGCTCGAGTCAAACATTCGGTTGCGATGAGCTTAAATTTGCAAAAAACGCTTCAGTCCTTTTTTTACAAAAAAGTCACACAGTGTATGTTGCATATGGTATCCGAATTGTGTTGCACAATGTTTAGTAACTCTGCCTGTTGCTCTTGTTGAATAATTAGCAAGTTTTAAAGGATTATAAGGAAAAATAGCTGCTTGGACAAACGTTCACTTTTTTCTTTTGTTTTAACAAGTGTGTTATCAGAACCCTTCAAATAAGAATAAAGATAATGTTGAACTGAGATTTTACAGCATGTTTAACTCTGCCAATTCTACATAATATCAGGTATGTGTCACGGTATGGACACGGAGAGACGAGGACGACGAATAGTAACATTTAAGATGTGATTTTATTAATAAGGAGCAAGTAAATCACACACACATACAACGTAGTAAAGACGATAACCGACACTGAGTAAAGAGTATAAATAGAGTCATGGCCGCAGGAAGTGGGGGTGCTGGGGGTGCTGCAGCACCCCCTATTGGCAAGAGCGAGATTTTTAAAATATGTAGGCCTATTTAAAAGTATTTTGCACAATTTATAAATTCCTTATGAATATTTTAGGAAATGATTTTGACACACGTAGGCTATTAAGTGTATTTTGGATTTTAATTTAATTATTTTGATTATTTTAATTATATTGATTTTTCAAGTTAATTTGTAAAGCGCGTTTCACACGCGAGGGTGATTTTAGTTTGGCTTTCTCTGGCAGTGCGCAAACATAGCCTAAATGCCTTGCCCTTGTGGAAGATAAAATTAGCTCTTCGTGCCTTTTACAACAACATGAAGATATCAGAAAAAGAGATCGGTGGTCTCTTTCCTGCTTGTGTTCCACATCCCTCTCAAAGTGCAGAGCGGGAGGCTATAACGCGTCTTTGTGTGGAAATATAAAACTTTTTTTGTTTTTTTAAAATGGATTCAACTTTATTATATTATGTAAGTTACCAGTATTTACTGATATTTATTTCAATGCTTTACAGGCTTTAGTGTGTTGTTTCTTTGTTTGTTTTTTTTATTTATTTCAAAACAACCCCCCAACCACCGCAACACCGCCGGTATTTGGTCCATTACCACCGCAGTGGTTAAAAAAAAAAGTGCCATCGTCACAGCCCTATGTATTTATTTTTAAAATGTATTCTAAATAGGCCCATAGGCTCATTGTTTTTTTTGTCAAAAAAAAAAAATAAAAAAAATTCTCAGCCCCCCTGTTCAAAATTACTTCCAGCGGCCCTGAATAGAGTCCGGGTGAACAGACAGGTGAAGACGGGAAACAAACATGGTGGATGACGGGGTGTAAAGGATTATGGGTAATGTAGTCAGGTGAATGATGGTAGATGACAGGGGAAACGTTACAGTATGCTGATAGGAATGATCTTTATTTTATGGGCTGCTCTTTCATTATTGCACTAATTTAAAATTTTTATGTGTTGTCAAGAATGAGCAAGAAACAGACAGCCTAGGTTTGTCAGGGCAGATTCAGTATGTTACACAAGAAACTTTACAGGTGAGAACAGATGTGGCTTTTAACACCTGGCTGCTATTGCAGTTTTTTTCTTTTTTTTACACTTTAAAATGTGTAATCTATTTATACACAAGTGTTTGTAAGATTATATATGGACCAATTATAAAAAATGTAATTAGTAAAATATAGAATTATTTTTTTTTTAAACATTGGCTGTTTATTAGTAGTAAAGTAGCTTTATATATTGAGGTATATGTTCGCTTTAACACTGTGTAAAAAGCTACTACTTTTAAACAAACCAGCCAGGAAGCTTAAAAGAAGTGACACTAAAGCTTTATTTCATCTCATTGTATAATTGATATCGGGTCTTGACATGTTTGTCAGTTGAGTTCAATACATATTTTCTTTCAATAGTTTGTTTTGAATGACTTGTTTTATTCCTGAAACATGGACTGTAGAATAGAACAAAATGAAGTATTATTCGAATGTGCAAGTATCCATTACTGTGTGCCATGTTCTGTACATACACAAAATACAATTTGAAATATGTAAATAATATACTCTTAGTACTATTATAAGGACATCTTTGTACTTTATACTCAAAAAGGTTCACATTACTACCTTAGAGTACCAATGTGTACCTTAATGTACAACTATACATTTTTGGGGTAAATAAGGTACAAAGATGTCCTTTTAAGGGTACTGTCCCAGTGGCAAGCTGTTGTATTTCTTTCTTTCTTTCTGTTTTATAATCATATATAATCATAAAGCATATAAAGCAAAAAATTATGATTAAAAATAAAACCTGTCAATTACACAAGGGTTAACTGAAAACCCCCACTTTTGAAATGATGGCTACGCCCCTGCTAAATGGTTTATCTCCATGTATGTCTCCAGTCTTCTAACACGCTACAATCCATCACGCTCTTTCAGATCTCAAAACTGTGGCCTTCTAGTAGTTTCTAGAATAGCAAAAAAGTCCACTAAGGGCGGTAGATCATTTTCACATTTAGCTCCT
The DNA here is from genome assembly GCF_946808225.1 of Silurus aristotelis. NCBI lineage: Eukaryota > Metazoa > Chordata > Actinopteri > Siluriformes > Siluridae > Silurus > Silurus aristotelis. Next base: position 2,390,726 of record NC_139588.1, on the reverse strand, counting down.
AAACTCTGGAATAGTCTTCCTGACAGTGTTCGGGGTTCAGATACACTCTTCCAGTTTAAGTGTAGATTAAAAACATATCTTTTTAGCAAAGCCTACACATCACACACATCACACACATCACATCATAACCTTGTGCTCCAGAATACATGATCACATGCACATTATCAACTTGTGCTGTTAATATCATGAACAGCAGCTATGCTAATTGCTCTCCACTGCTTCTCTTTCTCTCCCCATTCCGAGGCATCTTGAGGTTGCTCCAGCACCAGTCAAGTCCCACCTTTTCAAGATTGTAGACCTTCAAAAATCTTAATCGCTATAAAAAATAACTTTCTACATATGATGTTACTCCATCATTGAGTGTTTAAAGACTGGCATGGAGAAGCAGGTGTTGGATCAATGATGCTATTTTATGAGTTATTCAGTAGCTCCTGATTCCACAAAGTCATCTAACTGTAGAAGACTGTAGAAAGGACATTACTCACAATCACACACTCCAGTGCTCATGTTAGTTCTCACTCTACAGTGTTCTGTATTGTTGTAAGATTTATAATCACACACTTGATATCACCCAAATGAGGATGGATCCCCTTTTGAGTCTGGTTCCTCTCAAGGTTTCTTCCTCATTCATCTAAGGTAGTTTTTCCTTCACCACAGTCTCTTCAGGCTTCATCATCAGCGATAAACACACATTATTCACTTTAATTCTTAAGTTCTGTAAAGTTGCTTTGAGACAATGTCCATTGTGAAAAGCTCCATAGAAATAAACTTTTTCCTACTTTTCTATTCTTCCTACACAAACCTCCAAAAGTATTGGAACAGGAAGTCAAGTTCTTTGGGTTTTTGCTCGACACTGAAGACATTTGGATTTAAGAGTAAAAGATGAAAATGATATAATAGATTAGAATTCCAGCTTTAGTCATTAACTGTGACTGTAACTATGAGAATTATGGGATGTTACCTGTGTACAGGTGAGGAGATTCCAGTTCTGAAGTTGGCAGGAAGTTCCATAGACCAATCACTCTTCATGGAGACACAGCTGGGTTCTGGGGAGTGTGATCTCTCTCTCTTTCCTTTACTGTTTAAAATGATAAAAATTTACATGAGACAGAATTTCTATGTTTAAAAATGTGTAGATGAATTTGTATCATAAGGTATACACAAGATTTCTGTTAACTCCTCAAATTTGTTACATTTAACTGAAACAGTGTTGCACAATTAATTGTATCACAATTGTAAAGTTTTTTTGTGTGATTGTATGACGCCAACATTGCGATTTAATGAAATACACAAGTGCATGTGTGGACACATACTTTCTAAGAACAGTTTGCACATTTTCCGTAACAAAACACTAAAAACACCAGATAGTTTCAGTTTAGGCAGCGCACGTATGGCTGGTGTGGTGTGGTGACTTTCCGTTGTGCAGCGCAGAGACCAGGTGCAGGTGAATACCGAACAGATCGACACTGAACTGGTGTCACACACTCGCAGTAACGCACATCTTTGCTCATACTCAAGCCGGGACACACACACACACACACACACACACTCTCGCGCTAACGCACATCATGCCTCAAAACCAACGCATAACCTGCATACACACCGTCAGCTCTGCCCGGTATTTCTCTCTCTCTATCAGTCAGCTCTGCATGCTCTCTCTCTCTCTCTCTCTCTCTCTCTCTCTCTCTCTCTCTCTCTCTCTCTCTCTCTCTCTCTCTCTCTCTCTCTCTCTCTCTCTCTCTCTCTCTCTCTCTCTCTCTCTCTCTCTCTCTCTCTCTCTCTCTCTCTCTCTCTCTCTCTCTCTCTCTCTCTCTCTCTCCCTCCCTCCCTCCCTCCCTCCCTCCCTTTGGGGTCTGTTACATTCTGCATAACAGGTCAGTTTGTAGCATTTGGAACCCTGGACAAGATTCCTATTGTAATCCCACCACAATGCTTCACTCCCACACCACACACATCATCAGCAATCCTCCATAAAACACACAAACACATTTAATAATAATGACTGCAAAACTGATTGCTCTTGGGGCCGCCTTCCCGTGGGCTCACCACCTGCAGGAGGGGCCGTAAGGGACGGTGCTGTGAGGATTGGGCAGCAGTCGAAGGCGGGGGCCTGCTTGGACTGCTGCCCCCGCGACTCGAATTACGGATAAGCGGAAGAAAATGAATGAATGACTGCAAAACTGCCTGAATTTAAGTGTAAACACGTCCTGTATCTTAAACTTCAGCAGAAAAACAGGTAAATAATGGAAATGGGCAGCGGCAGAACGTTCCCCGACAAAATGTTTCAAATATCTTATTTTTGTCGCTCTTTCAGCTGTAACTGTAAATGTTTACACTAATGCAAATGCTATTTCATTTTGGAAAAAAAAAATAATTTGAAAGCCTTAATTTTATGTAGATTTACAAAAACAGATTTCAGCATTATCACTAATCTGTGTGCACTTCCCTTGATAACCAATCAAGTGTACTCATGCCACCATTTATTATATCGCAATCACAATATTGACCATAATTATCACAACAGGACATTTTTCCCCAAATCGTGCAGCTCTAACTTGAAACACAATGAAATGCCTGCAGTACATTACTGCTAAACATTATCAAACTGTAGAGAATTCACAGCAGATCTGAAGATAGAGTTACTATAAACCCTTTGTATAAACCCTTAGGCTTTAAAACACCACAAATGCAGAAAAAATATTCCCTCTAAACTGACCCAAGGCAGGAGATGCGTACATCCTGGCAGATCCCAACATATTGTAAACATATGTTCTAAACAGCTGCTAATGACTGTGTAGTGCAGCCACTAACTGTGACTTTAACAGTGAGATTTGTAGACAAATTTGTATAATAAGGTATAATCACAATATTCCTGTTTAAAATTCATTATAATCTTTCTCACTTCTTACACACTAGGAATAGTAGCATACAGAACACAGATTGTGAACAGGGAACAAACACCCCTGCAGTATAGTTCCTTAAAAATCCACAACCTTGTTTCATTTAACTTGAAATACAACAAAATGCTAATAGTAGCAGATCTCCATAGTGCTGCTTATATCCACATGCTAAGAGCAGGAACAAACAGGTCTTCACAAAGAGACAATGGAAACATGGGAGTATAAATACAAAAACTAATCAAAAGGCAAAAAATAAACAGTTGTGGGACATAATTTCATCAATCACTTTTTCAAGTGAGTACTAAAGATTTATTCTTACCATAAATATTACTTATTATTTCTATAGAAACTCCATAATGCAGATATGAACAGTTCATTAGTAAAACACTAAAACATGGCAGGTTACCAGTCTTTTGAGGGTGAGGTCACATGACATGTCCCCTGATCAGGGATCTCCATTTTTCAATGCTCATGTACACGCAGAGTCCTGAAGACGCCGATCTCTTCTGCTGGAATTAATCACATTCCTAGAAAACATAAAAACAACATGCAGTTAAAACTGGAAGAAAATCTTCCTCTAAAGTCCCATTAGAGCTGAAAGCCATAGACATAGACACAGACGCCTCAACGGCCGCTTTGGTCCAACAAATGCACCTAAACAGCACATATAACAACATAACAATAACAGAGTCATAATAGCAATAACCCTACAAAAATAGATATTTTGATGATTAATAGAAATTATATAGTCTTTATCTTTATTTGCCATTAGTGTGGCACAAGTCAGGTCACTCTCAGTGCTGGTCCCAAGCCCGGATAAACAGGGAGGGTTGTGTTAAAACGTGCCAAATCAAATATGCGGGTCACGAATCAGAAATTCATACTGGATCGATCGAGGCCTGGGTTACCAACGACCGCCATAGTTATCGTTAGCCAACAGGGTACCGGTGGAGTACAGGGTACCGGTACTACTGTTGGCTGAAGGAGGAGAAGGAGAGGAGGAAGACGACTACAGAGACAGAAGGTAAAGGAGCAGTGTAGGAGAGTGGAGGTACGGGTTGGTACTTTAAATGTTGGCACTATGACTGGTAAAGGGAGAGAGATAGCTGATATGATGGAGAGGAGAAAGGTAGATATGTTGTGTGTTCAGGAGACCAAGTGGAAAGGGAGTAAGGCCAGGAACATTGGAGGTGGGTTTAAACTGTTCTATCATGGTGTGGCTGGAAAGAAAAATGGTTTAGGGGTGATTCTGAAGGAAGAGTACAGTAAGAGTGTAGTGGAGGTGAAGAGAGTTTCTGATAGAGTGATGAATGTGAAGCTGGAAGTTGAAGGGATGATAAATGTCATCAGTGCCTATGCTCCAGAGGCGGGCTGTAAGATGGAGGAGAAGGAAAAATTCTGGAGTGAATTAGATGCAGTGGTAGATGGTGTACCTAGAAATGAACGATTGGTGATTGGGGCAGACTTTAATAGGTATGTAGGTGAAGAGAACAGAGGTGATGAGGAGGTTATGGGTAGGCCTCAAGGAGAGGAATCTGGAAGAGCAGATGGTGGTAGATTTTGGTAAAAGGATGGAAATGGCAGTGGTGAATACTTATTTAAGGAAGAAGGAGGATCATAGGGTGACGTATAAGAGTGGAGGGAGGTGCACACAGGTGGACTATGTTCTATGAAGGAGATTGAAGACTGTAAGGTGTTGGCAGTGGACAGTGTAGCTAGACAGCATCGGATGTTGGTCTGTAGGATGGTTTTAGAGGTGAAGAAGAAGAGGGGGAGAGTGAGGACTGAAAGAAGAATAAGATGGTGGAAACTGAAAAAGGAAGAGTGTAGTGTGAGGTTCAGGGAAGAGGTCAGACTGGGAGTGGTGGTGAAGAGGTGCTTGATGATTGGGCAACTACTGCAGAAGTGATAAGGGAGACAGCTAGAAAGGTACTTGGTGTGACATCTGGAAATAGAAAGGAAGACAAAGGAGGAGGTGGAATGAGGAGGTACATGAACATATAAGGAGAAAGAGGTTGGAGAAACAGAATTGGGATTGAGAGAGATAATAAAAGTAAGCAGGAGTACAAGGAGATGCAGCAGCAGGTTAAGAGGGATGTGGTGAAAGCCAAGGAAAAGGCACATGAGGAGCTGTATGAGAAGTTGGACAGTAAGAAAGGAGAAAAAGGATTTATAGCGATTGTCCAGGCAGAGGGACCGAGCTGAGATGTGCTGCAAGTTAGAGCAATAAAGGATGGAGATGTGTTGACTAGTGAGGAGAGTGTGTTGAGAAGATGGAGGGAGTATTTTGAGCAGCTGATGAATGAGGAAAATGAGAGAGAGAGAAGGTTGGATGATGTGGAGTTAGTAAAGCAGGAAGTGGATAGAATTAGTAAGGAGGAACTGAGAGCAGCTATTAAGAGGATGAAGAGTGGAAAGTCGGTTGGACATACCGGTAGAAGCATGGAGATGTTTAGGAGAGATGCAGTGGATTTGTAAGAATAAGGGAGATGTGCAGACCTGCAGTAACTACAGGGGAATAAAGTTTATCAGTCACACCATGAAGTTATGGGAAAGAGTAGTGGAAGCCAGGCTGAGAGAAGAGGTGAACATCTGTGAGCAACAGTATGGATTCATGCTGAGGAAGAGCACCACAAACACATTATTTGCTTTGAGAATGTTGATGCATTGTGTATTTGTGGTTTTATAGAAAGCATACAACAGGGTGAAGAGAGGAGTTGTGGTATTGTATGAGGAATTCAGGTGTGTCAGAGAAGTATTTGAGGGTGGTGCAGGACATGTATGAGGACAGTGTGACAGCAGTGAAGTGTGCAGTAGGAACGACAGACTGGTTCAAGGGGAAGTTTGGATTACTACTACTGCATCTAGGATTGGCTCTGAGTCCTTTCCTGTTTGTAGTAGTGATGGACAGGTTGACGGACGAGGTCAGACAGGAGCCTCTATGGACTATGATGTTTGCGGATGATATTGTGATTTGCGTTGAGAGTAGGAAGCAGGTTAAGAAGAGCCTGGAGAGGTGGATGTGCGTGCTGGAGAGAAGGGGAATGAAAGTCAGTAGGAGTAAGACAGAGTACATGTGTGAATGAGACAGAGGGCAGTGGAGTGGTGCGGTTGCAGAGAGAAGAGGTGGAGAAGGTGGAGGAGTTCAGGTACCTGGGATCAACAGTGCAAAGTAATGGAGTGTGTGTTAGAGAAGTGAAGAAAAGAGTGCAGGCAGGGTGGAGAAGAGTGATAGCAGGAGTGATTTGTGATAGAAGGGTATCTGTGAGAGTGAAAGGGAAAGTTTATAGGACAAGGAAAAGTCAAATGGTGAAGTTAAAATCAGAAAAGCCTTTTTCTTACTGACAAGACTTTATTTCAGTGATTGTGAATTAAATTCCATGACAGTATTGGCGTCTCCACAATTTTTACCCAAAAATATAAAAGACAAAAATTTACAAGTGTGAGTTTCACTATTCATTATTTAATCATATTCTAACTATCGAGATTTTATATACAGTGAGGAAAACAAGTATTTGAACACCCTGCTATTTTGCAAGTTCTCCCACTTAGAAATCATGGAGGGGTCTGAAATTGTCATTGTAGGTGCATGTCCACTGTAAGATACATAATCTAAAAAAAAAATCCAGAAATCACAATATATGATTTTTAAACTATTTATTTGCATGATACAGCTTCAAATAAGTATTTGAACACCTGTCTATCAGCTAGAATTCTGACCCTCAAAGACCTGTTAGTCTGCCTTTAAAATGTCCACCTCCACTACATTTATTATCCTAAATTAGATGCACCTGTTTGAGGTCGTTAGCTGCAAAAAGACACCTGTCCACCCCATACAATCAGTAAGAATCCAACTACTAACATGGCCAAGACCAAAGAGCTGTCCAAAGACACTAGAGACAAAATTGTACACCTCCACAAGGCTGGAAAGGGCTACGGGGAAATTGCCAAGCAGCTTGGTGAAAAAAGGTCCACTGTTGGAGCAATCATTAGAAAATGGAAGAAGCTAAACATGTCTGTCAATCTCCCTCGGACTGGGGCTCCATGCAAGATCTCACCTCGTGGGGTCTCAATGATCCTAAGGAAGGTGAGAAATCAGCCTAGAACTACACGGGAGGAGCTGGTCAATGACCTGAAAAGAGCTGGGACCACCGTTTCCAAGGTTACTGTTGGTAATACACTAAGACGTCATGGTTTGAAATCATGCATGGCACGGAAGGTTCCCCTGCTTAAACCAGCACATGTCCAGGCACGTCTTAAGTTTGCCAACGACCATTTGGATGATCCAGAGGAGTCATGGGAGTAAGTCAGATGAGACCAAAATAGAACTTTTGGGTCATAATTCCACTAAACGTGTTTGGAGGAAGAAGAATGATGAGTACCATTCCAAGAACACCATCCCTACTGTGAAGCATGGAGGTGGTAGCATCATGCTTTGGGGGTGTTTTTCTGCACATGGGACAGGGCGACTGCACTGTATTAAGGAGAGGATGACCGGGGCCATGTATTGCGAGATTTTGGGGAACAACCTCCTTCCCTCAGTTAGAGCATTGAAGATGGGTCAAGGCTGGGTCTTCCAACAAGACAATGACCCGAAGCACACAGCCAGGATAACCAAGGAGTGGCTCTGTATGAAGCATATCAAGGTTCTGGCGTGGCCTAGCCAGTCTCTAGACCTAAACCCAATAGAGAATCTTTGGAGGGAGCTCAAACTCCGTGTTTCTCAGCGACAGGCCAGAAACCTGACTGATCTAGAGAAGATCTGTGTGGAGTAGTGGGCCAAAATCCCTCCTGCAGTGTGTGCAAACCTGGTGAAAAACTACAGGAAACGTTTAACCTCTGTAATTGCAAACAAAGGCTCCTGTACCAAATATTAACATTGACTTTCTCAGGTGTTCAAATACTTATTTGCAGCTGTATCATACAAATAAATAGTTCAAAAATCATACATTGTGATTTCTGGATTTTTTTTTTTAGATTATGTCTCTCACAGTGGACATGCACCTACGATGAAAATTTCAGACCCCTCCATGATTTCTAAGTGGGAGAACTTTCAAAATAGCAGGGTGTTCAAATACTTATTTTCCTCACTGTAACTGGAGATTCAATTTGAATCCCATGTAGATCATAAACCCTATTAGATACACACCTAGTTTTATTTTGATTCAGAAAAACTGCAGCTTTGTGTTAAGTTGGATTTGTTTAGGGGAACTTTTGCCCGAAACAATTAGGAGGATGAGTTACAGCAGAAACAAACCGAATCTGTCAAACCGGTCTGTCTTGTATGTGTATGGGGAAATTTCCAGGTCATGTGATGAAGGAAAACAGGAGAAAAGCCCATCTATCCTGAAGGAATCTATGCTGTGATAAAGGATCCAGTGGATCCCGCGTTCCGCACTGAATTCGGAAAGCTCATGTCTTCATGAACATGTATCTGCTCCACACTTCCCGTATCACCTCCGCTTAGAAAGCCATGATCTGCTCCTGTTTACGGGAAATCATCCTGAGCCATGACAACAACTCCAGGATCAGCTTGGAACAATCAAACAATCCCGATGTTCTCATGTCAGATCCTCCTCAATAAACTCAGAAAATCATCAAATCCAACTGAGGAATTTGGGCTGAAACTGTTGTCCTCCATTTGGCTGCTGTGCTGCAGTTTCCCTGCGGTCTTTCCACAAACTCCATTACATAGAAAACACAAACGCATTATTCCGATAGAAAGTCGTTTCAAGGAAAAACTCACCCACTTTTCTTCAGCACTGCTTGTTGTTGGACATGACTCTCACTGCTTCTGGCTTCTGTTGAAGATCTTTGTTTTTCTAACCACTCCTTAAAATTCAGTCGAGGCTGAAAAACGCTTTCACTTTTGGAAAACTGACTCGACACTTTGACGAGTTGGAAACGGAATTATTTTAATCGCACTCCGTCAAGTTCAATTTAAAGAGCAAGAACTAAAAGAGAAAGTGCTGCGATTAATAACAGCATGTAGTGGAGATGTTGTGGAGAAGAGGAAAGTCAGCCTTTTTCTCCCTTTAGAAACTGCTCCATCCTGAACTCCATACTGTGTCCCACTGGTGCCGAATGTGAAAGTGGGTCCTGAAAAAAGGTTTCTTCTCAAATCTTTCCAAGTTTTGTGCCCTCACTTTTAGATTTTCACATGATCTTACCATCATAAGTCCCAGTTTCCTTAAACGAGTACTTCCTAATTAATAGCATCTAATTTTGTTAGTGTTGATAAAACCTGTCAAATGTGTATGTCGTAATAAATTATAAATGTTATTAAACATATAAAAGCAAGTTTTAACATACATTTTAATGAGGTTTTGTGCCTGTTCTACCTTTATGTCTGACTCCACTGTAGAACATGTTGACTGAGTTTGACAACATCTTGTATTTCTACTTATCAGTAAACACACACAAACACCAAAGAAAGTAAATAATGAAACAAAGCAGCAGCTTCTCCAGAAGTCAGTTCCCCCGCAGTCTGTGCTTCCAGTGGAACTGCATGGAATTCAAGAGAAGATATGGTAAGGTGAGACAAAGGGAGAGGTGTAAAACACCGTCTCCGTGACAACAGTAAACCTGTACCACCAGCTCTACCGGTTTCTCTTGATGAGTGAGAGAAAGCATAGGCAGAAGACAGAGCAGCTGGTGTAGCAGTGTTCTGTGGAGATATCCAGTTCTCAGTGACTGCCAAAAAGTCGAAGGCATAGTGGGAAGCCAAGGCTGTGATAAAGTCAGCTTTCCTTACAGCAGACTGGCAATATCAGTTTTACACACACACACACAACATCAGAGTAAATACACAGTGTAATCCACAGCAGCACAAATATTGAATACATATTTTAAAATGAGTGACAGCAGCATTGTGCTTAGAGTATAAATCATCTCTGTATGTACCAGTGTGGTGGCACCAGTAGCATTCCAGACAGCCCTACAGCCCCCTGACTTTTAGCACAGTTCCAGCAGGGCACGGTTACACATACATAGACCAGCTACACTCACACAAAAGTACAGAGAGAAAAAAGTGGTTGTTCAGCAGCTTTATACACAAATCACATTTATAATAGAAATTCAGTAGTAATTAACTCAGCATCCTTATAATAACACAGTGATTCTACCTAATAATTTACCATGAGCAGGTGACTTTCTGCTACCCTGATGACACCAACATCAGAGAAGGACTTGAGAATGTCATTAAGTGTAGTGGTAGAAAACGTGTGGACAGTAGAGTAGTAGTTCTGGGAAATGCTTCCATGGACCACCGAGCAAGAGAAACCGTGATCACAAATAATTAGAAACTATGACAATTACCCAAGCAGATATGAAAATGCTACTACTCTAATATATAATTATTAGATGTATGATTAAAATAAGCCTGTTTTTCATATCTCATGCTTTTGTGTAATTGTGGCAGATCCCTCACCTTTCTCAGAGATTGTTCATGGAGCTCCAGAATGAGGGCGCATGACTTCTCTTGAATTTCTTCTATTTTCAAAGTCTCACACCAACAGTGGTCTCTTTCTCACCAAGCTTTTTACTGATGGTCTTGTAGCTCATTCCAGCCTTGTGCAGGTCTACAATCTCGTCCATTACGTCCAGATCTTTGTTCTTTCCTATGGTGTTGGACAGGTTGGACAGGTAAATGAAAGAGGTTGATTCTGTGATGGGGTGTTTTATACACCTAAAGGGACAGGACTAGTTTGGGGGTGTGGGAGTCAGAATTCTTGGTAAGGGATCAAATATTTTTTTTTTCTTTAAAGTTTATGGATTTATTTTCATATTCTGTCTGTGTTAAAATAAACCTACCATAAACATTCTGGACTGTTCATTTTTTGTTCCATCATAACGTATCCAATAAGTTGCCCAACAATATACATACAGACATACACACTTTTCAAGCATTTCTCTTATAAAAACAAACAGACACTAAAGCGTATAACAGCATATAAATGTCAGGCTGACGACGCGGAAGCAGATATAGTCCAATCATTGTCTTTATTTACTTAGCAAAAAACAAAACACTCACAAGCCGAGGAAACAAAACAAACAAAGATATCCACTCGAAACGAGTAATCCACCACGAGCGCGAATGTCCAAAGCAAAATCCAAATGTAAGTAAAGCCACCGGCAATGCGTAATCCAAAACGGAAATGGAGTTCGGCGATAGAGCCGGCGGTGACCGCCCGCGTTCGCGCAGCCACGCGACTCACCAGCATGACAATACAAGGACCGACAGCCTGTGACTCAAGAACATGAGTTTAAATAGTCTGATCCATAATGAGCCACAGCTGTCGGTATTCAAGGTGAGCAGCGTGACTGGTCTTGAGGGGGGCGTGGCAGGTTGAATCCCTGACAGCTATCGAGGGGGGCGTGGCAGGGGGATCCCTGACAGCTACCGAGGGGGCGTGGCAGGGGGATCCCTGACAGCTACCGAGGGGGCGTGGCAGGGGGTTTCCTGACAATAAAACTGTAAAGGGAGATATAATGTAACTCACAGATGTAAAATAGGATCAGATTTTCCATTTCCAGTACGTCATTTATAACCTTAAAATTCACTACAGCGGATCATCAGTCTCTACCCTGCTCTCTACATCTGCCTCTTTCACACCAACTACCTGCATGTCTTCCCTCACCACGTTTATTCATTTATTAGAACTATTTTATTTTTATTACTAAATCAATTAATCAGTGCCGTTGACATCATTGTATGGAGATCCCAAGGTCCACTGGGATTTTCCACTTGGTAAGTAAAACAGTTCATTAATATAGATGGGAACAATCCTTAAATTTATGGAACAAAAGCTGTTCAATCAGGTGAAGAAGTTGTGTTTAGAAGCTGTAGAAGTGAAAGGTAGCAGTTTGGTGATGCAGTAAATCACAGCAGACATTATAAACATATAACTTGCTGCACCAAATGTGTAGTAGGCAGGATAAGATAGATATTTACATTCAAGATTGTTTATTTGTTTTTTCACATTTAATCATGCAAGGAAATAGAGGAGATTGTATGATGTTTACTGATGATGTGTTTTAAGTTACCAAAATGACAGAAGCACTTTAATACTTTAGCCATTTATAAATGTTCAGATGAGGAACAGGGTTGCCAGATTCGTGTGTTTTCCAGTAATTGTTCAAAATCCACACAAAACTATATAGTAAATACACAAATCTTACCAATAACAATAGAAATTAATTCATAACGACAACAATACTGTGGCAAATCACACATTTTCAATATAATAAAGCAAATTAAATGTTCTTCTCTAAGGAAGGTTACGTTGTAACTACGTTGTAAACTATTTTCCATGTCTGTCATTTAACACAACAGAAGTCCATGTTTATTTCTATAGAACTATTCACAATTTACATTGTCTCGAAGCAGCTTTACAGAACTTTAGAATTAATGTGAATGATGTGTGTTTATCCCTGATGATGAAGACTGGGGCGACTGTGGGGAAGGAAAAACTCTCTTAGATTGTTGTATATTTCTTGTCTTGATGGAGTGTAGCTGTTTCTTGGAATGAATCCTCGCCGACACTGATATATCTTTGTAAATAAAGTTTTTATTTACCACAGACATTCAGCATCTTCACGAGCCTCCTGGATCAGCTCGGGGCCGCCGTATCGATGAATCGACGACGACGAATCATAGCTCCTCACATGTTAAATATTGCCCGATCTCTGGGTCCGCCCCCTTAATGTATATGACCTTATTTCTGCAATAATGCTTCAACACAAAGCAAAGTCTGTCTTTGTCCAGACTAAATGTATCCCAGATGTAACGGAGCTCCCTTTCCCAGATCATTCATCTTAATTATCTAATGAATGGGTCATCTCCCAAAAGGACATGCATCCTGAATCATATTCTATACATCGACTCATACTGATTTAAGGACGACAGTCCCATTTTCCCAGGCATGGCTCTAAACACTAGGCCTTTCATACATTGGCTTAACGAGAACCATCTGGTCTGCCTCCAGCAACACAGAACAAAGTCAAACACAGATCAAAGATATTGCATATTAAAGATATTACATATTTAAGATACTATAAGATGAAGTTGTTTTTTTTGTGTGTGTGTGTGTGTGTGTGTGTGTGTGTGTGTGTGTGTGTGTGTGTGTGTGTGTGTGTGTGTGTGTTGTGTGTTTTTGCATGTTCCCATGTGAATGGATATGTCCAAGAATGGGTATGTGAAACGAGCATGTGGGGCCAATGGCAGCTAAACAGTGGAGTGTCAAATTCAATTAAAACTAACTATATATTTAACTGGGTTCAACAAATGCCTGTTGAGAAAGTCATACCCATTTTGTTAATGACAAAAAAAAAATGTTTTACAGTTATTTTATATAATATCCAACAAGGAATTAATAAAAATATTAATTAAAAAAACCTTTATTGACACATATGTATCAAGTAAAACAATACAGAAAGGAACATGGACTGGAGACATAAATATACAATGCACAGAGCAACATAAAACATTGTGTTTTTCAGTCCAAAACCTTTGGATTAGATTTCCACCACCAAGTGCAACTTCATATTATAACAACACACACAGTTGTGCTGCAGAGCGAATATTGTCCAAGAAGATCACTCCAACAATCTCATTGTTTAAATGTCCAGTTTCTAGTCCAATAAATGTACTTCATTGAACTAACTATTCAATAGTACCCTATTTTAACTGAAAAATGACCCAGAGGACTATGACACACAGCAGTGTTAATCAAGATTAATCAAGAAAATAAGTGACTGATGATTCAACAATGAATGAAATGATGAACAATTAATAAAGTCTCCAAACCACAAAACAAAAAAAAAGATAAAAAAAGATATACTGAACAAAATTATAAATGCAACACTTTTGTTTTTGCCCCCATTTTTCATGAGCTGAACTCAAAGATCTAAGACTTAAAGACCTATTTCTCTCAAATATTGTTCACAAATGTGTCTAAATCTGTGTTAGTGAGCACTTCTCCTGTGCTGAGAGAATCATCCACCTCACAGGTGTGGCAGATCAAGATGCTGATTAGACAGCATGATTAGTGCACAGGTGTGTCTCAGGCTGGTCACAATAAAAAGCCCCTCTAAAATTTTTGAGAGAAATAGGTCTTTAGTGTACATAGAATCTTGGATCTTTGAGTTCAGCTCAGAAAAAAATTGGGGCAAAAACAAAAGTGTTGCATTTAAAATTGTATTCAGTGTACATTTGAGTATTTTTACAAAAAAAAAAACAATATGGACAACAGCAATGCAGCTCAACGGTGATCACATATACTGCTAAGTCCTACTACAGACCACAGATTTTGTTCTTTAGTCCAAGAACTTTGGGAGAAAGTTTTCCACCATCCATTTGCAGGAGCACTTTTTTACATGAACTTGTAGTATTTCAGCTCCTTAGGGTCAGATAAGTTCAGTGCATAGATGACTCCTAGCATCAGTGCACAAGCTTGATCTGAAAAGCCAATGTTGTCTAGGATTATTACTCCTTCAACATAAATGCCAAAGACTTCAAAATGTCCAACTTCTTCACTGTCCTTGTTCATAACATGAAAGCCCATGGGGTCTTTTGCAGGTCTCGCTGGGAGTTTTCTCCTTCGATGTTCTGTAACACAATAAGAAAAATGTCTGTTTATGTCATTTATCTAATCCTTATATCTTAATCAGAAACATCACATACTCTATGTTTCAAGTGCATAGCTATGGTGATTTTTAAAGCCATGCAGATAAAACGTACTGACAAAATGTAGGTATTTTATGATCCGGATACCCAATCAATTACTGATTATCACATTCAGGCCACATATCACATTTCAGTGCTCCAGGAGTATGGGGTCCGGGGTCCTTTACTAAGGGCTGTCCGGTCCCTGTACGACCGAAGCAGGATCTTGGTTCGCATTGCCGGCAGTAAGTCAGACTTGTTCCCGGTGCATGTTGGACTGCGGCAGGGCTGCCCTTTGTCACCGGTTCTGTTCATAATTTTTATGGACAGAATTTCTAGGTGCAGCCAGGGGCCGGAGGGTGTCCGGTTTGGTGACAACACGATTTCGTCTCTGCTCTTTGCAGATGATGTTGTCGTGTTGGCTTCATCAGACCAGGACCTTCAGCACACACTGGGACGGTTTGCAGCCGAGTGTGGAGCAGCTGGGATGAGAATCAGCACCTCCAAATCCGAGGCCATGGTCCTCAGTCGGAAAAGGGTGGCTTGCCCACTTCAGGTTGGTGGAGAGTTCCTGCCGCAAGTGGAGGAGTTTAAGTGTCTTGGGGTTTTGTTCACGAGTGAGGGAAGGGTGGAACGGGAGATTGACAGACGGATCGGTGCAGCTTCTGCAGTAATGCGGTCGATGTACCGGTCTGTCGTGGTGAAGAAAGAGCTGGCTCGGGCATCTGTTCCGGATGTCTCCTGGACGCCTTCCTTGGAAGGTGTTCCGGGTGCGTCCCACTGGGAGGAGACCCCAGGGAAGACCTAGGACACGCTGGAGAGACTATGTCTCCCGGCTGGCCTGGGAACGCCTCGGTGTCCCCCCCGGAAGAGCTGGAAGAAGTGTCTAGGGAGAGGGAAGTCTGGGCATCTCTGCTTAGACTGCTGCCCCCGCGACCCGGCCGCAGATAAGCGGGAGAAGATGATGATGATGATGATGAATCGCTAGATTAGTATAAGACATGTGCCGGTATTCTGTAATGCAGTAAATCGTGGTAATGAATATGCACAGTATTTTTATCGCAGACATTTCAAAATAGGGTGAATAATTGTAGATCCAAATGTAGAAGTTTAGAACGTGTCTTAGCTGCTTTTTCATGCTAGTACACTGCGTGTATGCTGTGTAAAAGAGACATGCGCACTCTGATGTAAACAGTCTCCACGTGGAGGAGAAGCATGGCGTGAGGTGGAACACTGACGATAATTTATGCCCCTTCTAAAAGGGTAAAGTCAAAGGTTTGGAAATATTTTGGGTAGCGGAAAATGCTGAGGGACTGCTGGTGGAAGACGATTTCCCTTTGTGTGAAACATGTGGAGGGAAAGTAGCAGCCAAACACCGGAACACGTCCAACATGTTCGCTCATCTTCCACACAACCATCCAGTGCGATTCAGGAAGATAAATGTCATTTTACTTCTTATTTCTGTGTCGTACACCATATAAAAACATTTTTCCACAGAATTGAATACCGTAATAAAACCTTACGGTATTATGCACTTGCCGGCTCGTGCTGTGGCTGTAGTGCAGCAGATCCAGGACATCACCATCCGACGTCGCACATGCCGAACAATGTGCCGCAGCTTGTCTGAGCTTCAGAGTACCTCAAATTTGTATAATGTTCCTTAGATGAAATCCCCCTGAAAAACAGAAGAACCAGAGGCTCACCATGCAACATCTCAAAACCAAAAGAGCACAGAGGCTCTGCTGAGCTCCAGAGCATGAGTCCTTAAATTAATAATAACGGTTATACCAGAGATCAGAGTAAATTAATAACAGTTATAACAGAGATCAGAGTAAATTAATAATAGCAGTTATACCAGAGATCAGAATGTCAGGCTGATGGACAGGACGCGGAAGCGGAAATAACTCAATCATGGTTTATTCAGTCAGTTCAACAAAAAAACACTCACAGTTGCCGTGGCGAGAAAACAAACAAAGAATATCCGCTCGAGCCGAGTAATCCAAAACGAAACTTAGAGTCCGAAAACGAAAGTAAACTGCAACGGCAAAGAATAATCCGCACATGGACACAGAGTCTGGAAACAGAACCAGCGGGCATGCTGGCGGTCGTGGGAACAGGAGACGACCAGCATGACAATTCAAGAATCGACAGCCTGTGACTCGAGAACGTGAGTTCTCTTTCATCATCTCGTGTTCGAGATCCACCTATGGAAGGAAGGGCATCCGTACCTGACCTCTGCAGAAGCATCCAATTGCACCAAGTCTGGCTTGACAGACAGCGCTACCTCTCCTCAGTTAACACTCGCTTCTCGTGACTTCTGCAATTTTTTCCTCACAGCTTCCTGGTTTTCTGGACTGCACTTTTTTCGTCTTCAGGAGGACATATCGTCTGATCAGCCTCCGCCGGACGTGCCCGTCCTCAGCCAGGTTAGCTTCGCGAGCCGCCCATTCCTTTTTTTTTTTCTCTTCTTCATGGCGCTTTCTAAAGCGGCACCGGCTACTCCGGTGGACAACCTATCGCGGGCCTGCCCGACCGCGTGCGGCGCACTCATCGCTGCATACAGTATCGCACATGCCTCAGATTACAGGGTCTTATGGCTTCGGCTGTCCATGCGTTGCCTCTAGGTCTTCTGAGAATGAGGGCTTTTATGAAGTGGGTTTTGTCCCTGCATCTCAGCCCGCTGCGCAATCTTTGCCGCTATGTCACGGTGACGCGCGCGTGCATGGCCGCGCTGCGCCACTGGAGAGCTGCAGAGTTTTACGCGCATGGGACCCCTCTCGGGGCGATCATGCTGCGGAAAGTGGTAACGACAAATGCCTCCTTAATGGGGTGGGGAGCCACACAGGAGGGCAGATCAGTGAACGGTGTATGGCCGAACTCACTTCATTCAGCCCATATAAATTATTTGGAGCTCCTCACTGTGTTAAAAGCTCTAAGGCATTTTTTGCCTCGCCTGCAGGGACATCATGTGCTGGTGCGCTGCGACAATACGACAGCTGTGGCACATATCAACCGTCAAGGCGGCATGCGCTCCTCCAAGCTTCATGCTCTAGCTCACAGGTTGCTGGTTTGGAGCGCACGGCATTTTCTGTCGTTACGGGCGACTTACGTCCCGGGCATTTTGAACAGGGGTGCAGACCTTCTGTCGAGAGGAAACCCACTCTACGGAGAATGGCGGCTCCACCCTCAGATAGTGAGGTTGCTATGGGAGAGGTTCGGCCAGGCTACCGTCGATCTCTTCTCCTCGCGCGAAAACGCCCACTGTCCTATGTTCTTCTCGCTTCGGGACGAGGACGCACCCCTCGGCGTAGACGCGCTGGCTCACCCATGGCCCAGCGCGCTGCTCTACGCTTTCCCTCCTCTCTGCCTGATAACCCCGACCTTGGCCAGGGTCGCGGTGCAGGGTTTGTCTCTGATCCTCATAGCTCCCAGGTGGCCCAAGGCGCCTTGGCTTGAGGAGATAATTCCTCTTTTATATGCAGAGCCTTGGCCCCTCCCCTTACGCACAGACCTCCTGGCCCAAGCGAACGGGGAAATCTATCATCCTCACCCAGACAGGGTGGCTCTCTGGGCCTGGCCCGTGAGAGGGCGAATTTAAACACTTTGGGGCTTTCCCCACGTGTTATCGCCACGATTCAGAACGCCAGGGCCTCTTCCACACGTTCTCTCTAGTTCTCTCAAGTGGCGTGTGTTTGAGGAGTGGTGCAAGAACAGCATGTGCTCAGTTTCTGACATTCTGGGTTTTTTGCAGGACCTTATCGATCGTGGCAGAACTTTTTCGACGATTAAGGTCTATTTAGCGGCTATCGCTGCGTGTCACGTCGGTTTCGGCGACACTACGGTGGGTCAGCACCCCCTTATCCGTAGATTCATGAAGGGCGCGCGCCGCTCCATCCCGATCACCAAAAGTGTAGTCCCAGATTGGGATCTATCCATGGTGCTGGGGGTGCTGGCCCGACAACCTTTTGAGCCCCTGGGGGATATCTCCCTCAGGCTTCTGTCCTTCAAGACGGCTCTGCTTCTGGCTTTGGCTTCCGCCAAACGTGTCAGTGATTTGCATGCGCTCTCGGTTCATTCCTCGTGCACCAAATTCTCGTTCAATGGAGATAAGGTTTTGCTTAGGCCTAACCCGGCCTTCATGCCTAAATGCTTCCCAGCTTTCTCTGGTGAGGTGATTGAGCTCTCTGCCTTTCATCCTCCCCCTTTTTCCTCTGTGGAGGACCAGAGGCTGAATGCTTTGTGCCCTGTGCGTGCCCTACGGGTTTACATGGACAGGACAAACTCTTTTCGAAAGAGCGACCAGCTCTTCATCTCTTGGGCCCCGCCGAACACGGGGAATCCCATCTCTAAGCAACGTCTCTCTCGCTGGCTGGTAGAAGCCATCTCCTTAGCGTATGAATCAAGGGGCATGCAGCCCCCAGGTGGCCTTAGAGCGCACTCCACTAGAGGCGTGGCTACTTCTTGGGCTCTGTTCAGGGGAGTTCCCTTGCAGGACATTTGTGCCGCTGCGAGCTGGTCCTCTCCGCACACCTTTGTTAGGTACTACCGGCTCGATGTAACCCGAACCCCGGTAGCTCATGCAGTCTTAAGTGTGGGCTCTTCGTAGCCACATGCTACTAGGCCTGCACTCCTTTTCAACCCCGTCTGCCTGGCCTAGTTATGTTAACTATTATGCTTTGTGACGTGCCGTGCACCACCCGTTTGGCCGTCCTCTGGCTTACAGGGCCTCACTATGAGTGTATTGGGCAACCGGGGAGTTGTCTATATCTCCCATAGGTGGATCTCGAACACGAGATGATAAAAGAGAACAATAGGTTACTTTCGTAACCCCGGTTCTCTGAAACATCGAGTGGAGAGATCCACCAAGTTTGCCCCGCTTGCTGCACGAGAAGCGAATATGCTCACTGAGGAGAGGTAGCGCGTGCAGGTGCCTTATGCACTCGGGTAAGGGGCGTTGCCTTACCTGCCATTGGCACGCGCTCCTGTCTGTCAAGCCAGACTTGGTGCAATTGGATGCTTCTGCAGAGGTCAGGTACGGATGCCCTTCCTTCCATAGGTGGATCTCTCCACTCGATGTTTCAGAGAACCGGGGTTACGAAAGTAACCTATTGTTTATATAGTCTAGTCCTTAACAAGCCACAGCTGTCGATGATCCTGGCAGGCAAAGTATAAGGAGGAACCATGACAGCTACTGAGGGGGGCGTGGCAGGTTGAATCTATGACAGCGGCCGAGGGAGGCGTGGCAGGGGAATCTCTGACAGCGGCCGAGGGAGGCGTGGCAGGGGAATCCCTGACACAGAGTAAATTAATAGCAGTTATACCAGAGGTCAGAGTAAATTAATAATAGCAGTTATACCAGAGATCAGAGTAAATTAATAACAGTTGTACCAGAGATCAGAGTAAATTAATAATAACAGTCATACCAGCGGTCAGTGTAAATTAATAACAGTTATACCAGAGGTCAGTGTAAATTATTAGCAGTTATACCAGAAGTCAGAGTAAATTAATAGCAGTTATACCAGAGGTCAGAGTAAATTAATAACAGTTATACCAGAGATCAGAGTAAATTAATAATAGCAGTTATACCAGAGGTCATAGTAAATAGCAGTTATACCAGGGGTCAGAGTTAATTAATAATAGCAGTTATACCAGAGGTATACGGTATACGGTACGTGTACGATTAGACACACAACACAAAGTGCGGCTGCTTAACCGTGTATTTTCAAGATGTGGCCGTAACCTCAATGTGGAAAAGCGACTGATCTGAAGCTGCTGCTTTTCAACTGATACACACTGTGGGGTCAAAGGTATTTGGACACCGGTCTTTTCGAGTCAGATGTGGTTCATTCACTATTTATGCTGAGAACCTGCATGAAGGTGTTACTAAATTTATTAAATGTACCATTTACATGTTACACCTCAACTTGCTCTGACCTCAAATCAGGCTCTAAACTGTAGCAGTTCCTCCTCCACCCACACAGGGAAGACTCCTCCGTGGAAGTTACGTTGAGTTACAGGAAGTCACGCTGGGTTTCTGTAGGTTCTGTAGGTGGACGATTTTATTGCATCTCATGTAAAAATTGCAGTAGCAGTTCTACAGAATTCACGTCTCAATGAGAGAAAAAGTTCAGCTTTAGTAACTCATCCTGCTTTTTTAATCAAAAGATTTCAATAAAAAGAGAATCTCAGCATCTCCAACTAGAAATACAATGTGGATTCTGTTCAGGTTTATACAGCAGGTGATGGAACTCATCATCAGTTTGCATGTTAATGAGCAGGATGAAGCATTTATTCATTAGTTATTTATCCAGTTATCATCTGTTAACCTGTTATTTCAACAAAACCAGATTTTCTCCTGCAAACCAAGTTCAAGAAAATGCTACAAGGAATTGACTCCCATGTCGTGTTTGCTGGACTTTAGAATGTAATACTTTATTTCACTGAGGTGCTTCAGTACCTAAAGGTCTACATTTAAACATATTTATGATTTTATAATAATATTTTTATTTTCATTATATGCAGATTTACACATATATGAAACCTAAAGAGATTAAATGATTAAATTCCCAATAATTAGTTTGATTAAATGTTATACAATCAGCACATCCTCATCAAAGCATGAAACATTCATAAGTCCCACAAAAAAAAAAATAAAAAATAAAAATAAAAATAATAATAATAATAATAATAATAATAATAATAATAATAACTGCAGTAGGTTGTCAGATGTCAGTCTCACACTGCCCTCTAGTGGCCATGTCACGACTTTCTTTTTACTCAATTCTGTACAAATATTATTAATGGTGTTTTGTTGTCTAGTTATATGTGATGTTGATCTTTTACAAAGCAAAATATTTTTCTTAATAATATTAAACTGTCTAAAACTTAAACTGTTTACTGTTTTACATGTATAATTTTTAAGCTGCATTTTTGTGATATAAATAAATGAAACAGAAGTTAAATGAAGCTGATTAAAATGAATGTTATAAATAATGTAGAAATAACGAGTACAGATTTAATTACATTTAAACAATTTATTTTGTCTAAAAGATTTGTATAAAATCCAGTCTTTATGGTGAGAAACTGCATAAAGTTAGTATTAAATGTATTAAAAGTATCATCTACATGCAAGAACTCAATCAAACATATTAGAATCCAATGAAAACTTGATCAAACCTCAAATCAGACTCTGAGCTGTACGAATGCTATTTGTTCTGTTATTGAACTAGAAACAGTGAATGTTGAGATGTTTGGGAACTGATTATTGTCTGTATATATGCAGGTCAGGGGTTTTTCATGCTGGAACACCGTTCATTACAATGAGACGATGATGTAAGATGACGAGCCAAACCACGTAGACGAAGCTGACTGAGGTGAACCCCTCAGACTAACCCAGGAACAGAGAAGGAACTTTCTGACCAGCTGCTGGTTTTGTACAAACAGAACAAACGTGTCTTTTTCTTGAGTGAGACTGCTGAAAGAAATATTTTTAAGGAGACAGAATGTTTTATGTTACAGATTTTTCTAGAACTGTGGAATCGAGTCATTTACCAGTGAATCTTTTAATTCAGACTCAATTGAACGAACACTGTTGCTAACATTACTATCAGATTTATTATTATTATTATTATTATTATTATTATTATTATTGTTATAACTAACACATTATTAGATATTACGTTCATTATAATGAAGTTTTATAGGAAAAATTATAACTAAATGAACAATTTCCTATGTTATAAGTTATAATTATCTCATTCATACAACTGAGCAGTTGAGGGCCCATGATAGCAGCTCCAACAGACATTTAGTTGAATCTTCTGAGGAGAAGTGGGTTCCACACACCAGCCATCAACCAGAAAAGAGGTTCAAGCAGTCTCCAAACTCAGCACCTGTTTCAGCTCTACCAGTAAGAGTGAGAGACAGAAAATCCCAGCCTTCACTGGTTGTATCCCCCAACACACCTGAAGAGAGGTGGAATCAGGATTTTACACCCCAGCCAGTCTGTAGACCATCTGTCATGCCACTTGTTGATGAGAAGATGTTGGGAACGGGCTACAAACTGTTCGTTGACGACTTCTACACAAGTCCAGCACTGTTTAGAGATCTCCTAAAAAAGAACATCTGAGCATGTGGGAAATTTCAGTCCACAAACCCTCAAACCATCACCAACAAGCTTCTGAAAAAAGCTCCTCGAGGCCTCATCACTGGCTGAGAGAAGAGGATGTGCTGTTTGTAGAATGGAAGGTTAAAAGGAAGGTCCAGATGTGCTCCATCATTCACAGAGGCACTGAAGGAAGCATTGTGCTACTTTTATTTTCATGACTTTCTTCTTCTACTGTTTTTCTAATGTTCAAATACCAGTCTTATGCTTATTGTGTGAATGTTATTATTCCCAGTACATTTGGTTATCAGGCTGCTTTTCCTCAAACAGACGGAGGGAGAAAAGGACTACACACAGTCTCAGAATAATGTTTATAGGAATCTCCTTTTTATTGTATTTTCTTCAAAGCTGAAATATAAACTCATTACACATGTGACTTTTAACCCGTCACTATTCTGGATTGTTTCAGGACCGAATTCATGTATTTATATATAAATGTTTTATGACGTACACATTTTTTCATTAAGGAATTTCAGCATCTTTGGATGATGTAATGCCCAAAGTGTGTTCTTTTAAAAGAGATGTAAATTGTGTATGTAGCACACTGTTGTCAGGAACTTTTACCATTGAAAGTCAGGAAGGTCATTTTCAGCTGTAAGGCCCAAAAGTGGGGCTGAAACCAAACATGGTTCAAGAAACCGGGTTTATTTTCATATAAGTAACAGTATTTAATTCAGTAAACTTTAGTTGATTTAAAGGAGAATTCAGTGCTGTTTAGTTCAGTAAAGTCTTCATTTAATCCAAAACTATTCCATTCATTAAGTTCAATTATCCTCAAATTAATATTTTTTACATTCAATAAAAACAAATCATCCAGTTTCATTGATGTTTATTTAGTGAATAATGCATTTAATAAACCGTTGGTTTCACTCAGAATGACGTTTTATTTTTTAATAAGTAAAAATGTTTTTTCTAAAACTCATCTGAAGCATAAAGTTTTACAATAAATACAATAAACAGCATTTTGCCTAAAATACTCACATACAGGTTTTATAATAATCACAATTAAAATGTTTTCCAACTTCTGCCTCCTTTCAGTTGAGGGGAAAAAGAAGCTAAAAATGCACCAGTCGTTTAAAACAAAACCAATATAGAAACATTTCTTCCAGCTCATAAATCCTATAAAACATGCAGCATTAAACATGAACTTCCAGCAGATGAACATCTCATAATACTGTCTGGAAGTGAGAAATGTACAGGTTGTTTTTACTCCATACACATGAACTTACTTTGATCAGAAACACAATCATACTCCAAATCAATTAATCAATAAAGTCAATAAAAGAATCCCAAACTGCTGTGTGTCTTGTCCTCGCTATTAATGACGTCATTAGAGCTCCACTACTTCTAATGACCTGCTGTGACAGTGAGCTCTAATACACATCACACTGCCACCTACTGGTCATTTATGATTCTGCAACATTCAGCACATGCGCAGGAAAGCACAGATGTGACGTCGCAAAATAAGAGCGGGGCTTCACTGTGTGACGTCACAGTAGGACAAGTCTGTATAAGTCAGAACAGTCAGTATTTCTCATTTCTCTGATCAGTTACTGTGAGTAACAAGACATAAAGTTAAGAATGGAAGTGGAAGAGATTTTTTAAAGCATAAGAGAAAAGAAATCTAAACAGGCTGCTGAAAAGAAGGAGGCACTGAAACACATAGAGAAAGTAGCAGCAGATTTGGATTTATTTCTTAATCTGATAAAGGAGAAGAAAACTCCAGAGACAGAAGAGAAAGACATTCTGGTACAGATGGTACAAGAGCTGGAGGCTACTTTGGCCTCTGAGCAAAAGGACCGGAAACAGGAGATAAATGAGAGAAACGCCACATACCTCCAGAACATCACTAAGCTTCTGTCTTCACTGAAAATCCATGAGGAACAAGAGAAAATTGTAGAAAGTGAGAGAGAAAGCTGGGCAAGAGAACAAAAACAACTGCAGGAACGTGTTGCTCAGCTGGAGGCCACTTTGGAATCTAAACAAAATAAATTTGAGAAAGAAAAAGAGAAGGCCAAACTAGATATGAAGGGGATGATCACCTCACAGCTCCAAACCACTAGGGATCTCCAGAATTCCCTGATTTACTGTGAAGAAGAGAAGAAGATTGCAAAGCATGAGAGAAATAATTTAATGAGAGACCGAGAGCGACTGGAGGAACATGTTGCTCAGCTGAAGGAAACTTTAAAATTTGAGCAATATAAATTCAGGCAAGAAAAAAAGAAGGCCAAATTAGACATTGAGGAGATGATCACCTCACAGCTCCAAACCACCAGGGATCTCCAGGATTCCCTGATTCACTGTGAAGAAGAGAAGAAGACTGCAAAGGATGAGAGAGATCATTTGATGAGAGACAGAGAGCGACTGGAGGAACGTGTTGCTCTGCTGGAGGAAACTTTGGAATCTGAGAGAAATAAATGGAAGGAAAAACTAAAGGCCAAACGACAGATTAATCACTTAATACACAACTTCCTGAATAATTCATTAAGAACAGGAAATGGCAGCAGTGGAGAACAAAATATCTGCAAAGCTCTGGGCAGGTTTAGATTCAGCATGTGAGCACATGTTATACATATAATAAAGTACAAAAATAGATCTATCTTTATTGTAATAGTTAATACAAATTACATGTTTAAATATAGTGTGTGTTTTGTTTCTGTTATTAAAGTGTTGAACATCATTTAAATTCAACTAAGAATTAAAATCCACATGATCAAATGTTGGGAAAATGTGACAAAAGTAAAGGATATTAAAATAAAGGTTCTGTTTAACTACAGTCCAAATCCATCCTCAAAGCTCCTGTTCTTACTCCGGAATTTCATGGAACCACCCAAGGTGTTGATGAGAAACCGTCCCAAGCTGCACAGAGTGGCCTCCAAGAAGAGAACACTATCCAGAGGCAGACCTGGATGAAGTGGGAAGATCCACAGAGGGGAGAGGAGCAGGAACAGTGGTCACTGGAACTTCAGGAGCGAGAGAGAGAGAGAGAGAGAGAGAGAGAGAGAGAGAGAGAGAGAGAGAGAGAGAGAGAGAGAGAGAGAGAGAGAGAGAGAGAGAGAGAGAGAGAGAGAGAGAGAGAGAGAGAGAGAGAGAGAGAGAGAGAGAGAGAGAGAGAGAGAGAGAGAGAGAGAGAGAGAGAGAGAGGTGACAGGAAGTTGATGAAAATTATGAAGGTTAATATCACTGTGCAGTTTGGACTCCGGCAAGACTCACTATGGCAGCATAACTAAAAGGGAGAAGCAGAAGGTAACACAGACATGAGGGATCTCTGGGATAAGAAACGACTCACCATAAACCGTCAATAAACCTGAGTGAACGTGTGAATGTGAGGGGACGACAGCATACAAATATCCCAGTTCACCAAACACTCTATATCCATGCTCCCTCCAGATCTGCTCCTTTACCTGAGAAAAATCTACTGATCAAAGACTCGACTGAATAAATGTGTTTTCAACCTCGACTTAAACACTGAGACTGTGTCTGAGTCCTGAACACTGATTGGAAGGCTGTTCCATAACTGTGGGGCTTTATAAGAGAAAGATCTGCCCCCTGCTGTAGTCTTCATTATTTGAGGAACCAACAGATAACCTGCACCTTTTGATCTAAGTAGGCGTGGAGGATCATACTGGTACAGAAGTTCACACAGATACTGTGGTGTGAGACCGTTAAGTGCTTTATACGTCAGTAGTAGTATTTTATAATCAGTGTGAGATGTAATTGAGAGCAGTGTAGATGATAAAAACAGGGGTGATGTGGTCATATTTCCTAGATCTAGTGAGGACTCTTGCTGCTGGATTCTGAACTAACTAAAGCTTATTTCTGCACTTACTCACACACCCAGACAGTAAAGCGTTACAGTAATCTAATCTAGATGTTACCAAAGCATCAACTACCGTAATTTCTGGACTATAAAGCGCACCCATGTATAAGCCACACCCACTGAATTTTAAAAAAAGATATATTTTTAACATAAATAAGCCGCACCTGTCTATAAGCCTACACTGAAACTAAACAACTTAACACAGGCTTTAACGAAAGACAGTGCCTGTAACACGGCTTGTAACAAAACAGGAGCCTACCAGTAAAGTCAATGGTCCTCCTGTGAACTGAACCCAGTGAAGTCATCTCCTTCAGGGTCGGAGTTGAACAGCCTCAGAATTGCTTCATCTGATGTTCTCTCAGAATCGTTTTCATTGTCGCTCTGTTCATGTTCATCTGAAGGCAAATTCCCCGCTGAGCTCGTGCTGCCCTCTTCAACACACAGTAGTGCAGACTTTAGAAACCCGTTGATTATAGTGGATTTTTTGACCGTGCTCCACGCTGTCAGGATCCACTTGCAGACTCGTCCATAAGTTGCTCTTCTCATTCGGCCCGTTTTAGTGAAGGATTTCTCCCCCCTTGTCATCCAAACCTCCCACTGAATACTTTGTTATGCCCCCGGGAATCACAGCTGGAATGGAGTTTGTCCTCTTGATGTCTTCTTTCACAGAATCTGTTACGTGAGCCCTCATGCTGTCCAGAACGAGCGATGCCTTGTTCGTGTGAAAAAATCCTCCTCTTGCCGTATCACTGCGTCAGCTGTTCTTTCATTAGTCTTTCCGTTATCCATCCTTTCTTGTTTACTTTGACAGCAATTTCTTCCAGGAGTTTTTCTTTTAGCATCGTAATCCATTTAAAGAGGACCATCGGTGAAAGTTTTTCTCCCGACGCCGTACAGCTCAGTACGCAGGTAAAGTGTGTTTTTTCGTGGCCAGTTGATTTTAGCACGATGAATGATTCACCTTTTCTGTTCACAGTCTGAGTTAAGCGGCAGATCAAATGTCAGCGGAACCTCATCCATATGAATGATGCCGTGCGGGACGATGGAATGCTCCGCTATCTTTGCACGAGTGAATTTTTGAAACTTTTTCCTCGTAGTCGGGAGGGAGCTGCTGACACAGAGTCGTCCGTGACCTTATGGACAGGTCTTTACGTCTCATTAATAAACTCCACGATGGTCCACCTCCAAAATCCTCAAGCTTCATTGCGGTGGCGATAATTTTCACTTTCAGTCGGATCTGCACAGTTAAAACACCTCGGCCGTCCGCTCTCTGTGCGTCCGAAAAATACAGTACTAAATATAGGTATTGTTGTGTGTGTGTGTGTGTGTGTGTGTGTGTGTGTGTGTGTGTGTGTGTGTGTGTGTGTGTGTGTGTGTAGATCTGGACGTCACTCACAGATGCTGAAGAAGCTTTGACTGAATATTAAACTTGTGCTGGTTTCTCCTCCACAGCTGGAACTTGAGC
Organism: Silurus aristotelis; assembly: GCF_946808225.1. Taxonomy (NCBI): domain Eukaryota; kingdom Metazoa; phylum Chordata; class Actinopteri; order Siluriformes; family Siluridae; genus Silurus; species Silurus aristotelis. The sequence continues at coordinate 2,362,712 of NC_139588.1, read as the reverse complement.
TGCAGCTGGTTTCTCCTCCACAGCTGGAACTTGAGCTGGATGTGGGTGGACTCTGGATGTGGTGGTTCCTCTCAGTCTCGCAGTTCTTACGAGATTAAAGTGTTGATGGAGCTGTAACACAACAGAGACACTGCTCTTACACACTGCTGTTAGTCTTTATGCCGACACCAGCAAAATTACCCCCTGATGCTGACTGAAATCCCCTCATATGACCAAACCCACACTTTATATTAATAGATTACACTTTATGGTCGTTAAAAAAAAGTTTGCCGTCCATAACTTTTTGTCTCCGTCTTGTAACCGACAACCTTCAGGAGAGACGTCGTGTCCACACACAATTCATATGTAACAGATCTAATACAGGACTTTAGTAAATAAACGTTTGGACCCCCCTGGTCTAAAGGGTCTACTATATTCTACTACTACTTACACACTCAGCAGCTACCTGATGTTCAATAGTAGAAAAATGTTTAATAGAGCGACTGTACGACTGCTGGAACAGTGAGTTTCCAAACTTTATGGGTTTTTATTCTGCAATAACTAATGGAATGGATAATAATGGATAATGAAATTGGTTGTTAGTGAATGCTGTTATTCATCATGTGAAAATGGTGCAGTTTAATGAAGTGTTATTGTGTAAACTGTTTGTTTGTAACTTCGGGAGTCGCACTGGACATCGTGATGATTTAATTAAAACGCTGAGAACAAACACTAAATCTAAAAGCAGCAAATAACAGCATTTATACACCAACGCATATTTTTCCTTTCTTTTTCATTAAGTCTGTTATTTTGCTGTGTTTCTCTATTTCATTCTCTCATCTGTTTTCAAACGTGATTTACTGCCACTTTACTACCTTCAAATGCTTGTTTTCAATGTTTGTATTTTTAATTTATGCAAAGATAATTTCATTACTCTACAGAATATATTTATATTTATTTATAACTCACTAAATGTAGAATATTTAACCTGCGGATGAAACCTATTGAAGCTAAGATTAGTTAGCCGGCTAGTTAGCCTAGCTCATGGATCTCAAAGTGTGAGACTCGGTGTTGCAAAGAGAATAAACCCCATAAAGACTAGAAAGTCACCGTTACAGGGGTCTTACAGTCGCTCCATCCCGGCAGAGGGTCTTCATCCTCCACCTGGAACGCGGAGTTTCTCCCGGAGCTCATTACTGATGATTCAGAGTAGTGATGAGTCGGTTATGAACGATTCCTTGATTCTGAACGAGTCTTTAATGTGACTCAGAAGAACGATTCGTCTCTAAGAGTGATTCTTTATTTTCTAATTTCATTTTCATTAATGAGATTCAAAGAACCGAGTCACTAAAATGATCCGATCTTCCCATCACTTTTACAGCAAAGGCGTGTTGATACTAGAAGCTCCGCCTCTCTGGTTGCGTCCGCATCCCTGATTGGTGCAGCAAAATCTCTTTTTCTGGTGACCGACATCAAGACTGCTTGTGGATCATTTTCCGAAATATTTAATAAAAACACACTTTATATACAAAAAACAAGTAAGTTTCTATTACTGATTTTACTTTATTTATGCTGATTATTTCCCTGTAATATAACATTCCCAATGTATTATCTATACTGTAGAATTGTCTGTCATGTGATTTGATCACATTTGATCCATGTAAATCTCTGTAAACAAAATCAACATGTGATAAACTGCACAGGAAAATCTAGTGTTCTATCTAAATCTTTTCCTTTCTTTTCCACAGAAATGCTTTAAATGCTTTATGTATTAAAAACCAGCTTCTGCCTTCAGTGTGTAAGAGAGTAAAAGCACATTATTACTGCATGATACAATTCTGTCAAATCAATTTGATCTCAGCATAAATCACCAATGTAAACATTCTAATCAACCTACATGTGTCAGGTAGGTACATGTGTGATAACAGTCAGGAGTTTGAGTCTGGAAAAACTGTGTGCTTGTGTGTCAGTTGTCAAATCTCCTCTCCCAGGAAATCAAACCCAGACCATCCTGAGAGCAAAGAGATCTGCATCAGAACATGCCCCCACCCAGTGCTGCTAAAAAGCCTCGACTTGATGCTGCAGCTCACAAACACACAAAACAATCCCTCATCGCTAGTGCATTAAAAACACTGCAGCATTCCTGTGATGATGTTTTATCTCCAAACTGGATTGATGCACTACTTAAAGGGAAATGTGAACTTCCTTCTCTGACAGATCAAGAAAAATCTCTCATTTCCAAGTTTAGTGTAAACGAGGTCAGTGATTATCTTCTGTTTTATTTAGTGTGCATTCAATTCACACGCATGCATTTTATTTAGTGTACATGCAATTCTTTATCTGTGGATTTGAGTTTTCTCTTTTTCAATAGTCAATCCATAATTCACTGTTCCTGATGTTCTGAAATTGAACAGTAGATTTGATTTGTCATGTAAAAACTTTACTCCAGGTTTTGGTTTATGCAAATTCTAGTAGTTTTTCTAAACCTAATCTACAGTCAAGTCTTAACTCCCTAATATTTATTTTTCATGCATGACTTGAATACATGTTTGATTTAGTTGGATGTTGGTTGATCTTTTTCTTCCGTCTCTTTTAGTCGTTAGCAGAGACGTTTCTGAAAGCGGTTTTGGAGAATATCAAGGTGGAGAAAGAGTCTATGGGACATGAACTCCTGCAGTCTCTCTGTAGGGTTTATGTGGGATTGTGTTAAAAAAGAGGAGACTCTCATAAAGCACATGCTCTCGCCTACAGATTTCTTAAAGAAGGTGAGATTATATTGACATGTCATTATATATTTACTAAAAATGATCCGGACAGTGATATAAAGAAGGCAATTGTGTTCTGTTTTTGGTTTTGTATTTCTTCCTATACAGTGTATTTTAAATCTGTGGTATCGTTTTGTTTCCTTTGCAGACTCTTCTGAAGCCCCAAAACTGATAATGGTCATGGTGACAGCATGGCCAAGTGTTTTTTCCCATAACAGCCCTTTATGCAGAGCCGTTCACATCGTGTGCAAAATGAAGGCATACGGAAAGATTTATTACTTGCTCAGCAAATATCTGCACTGGGATACGGTAAGTAGCTGATTCTCATCACAACAGTCATCAGAACAGTCATTAAACATCATTTTTCAACTGGATTTTTCATGTGTTTTACTGCAATCTTAATCTACTTTTCATTTCCAATGTCCATGTGATCTATGGAGCAAATTCATTATAAATTCATATTGAATTAAATTAATAAGTATTTAATTTCTTACTTCAAAATTCAAGCTAAAAGTGTTACAGGACACTTTCTTTTTTTATTAATAAAATCTTATCTTTATAAATAAGAATGCCTTAAACTGCAATTAACTCCAGCGTTAATGATGCTGTTTATGACAAAAATGATCAGATCAGTGCAATAAATATGCAAGCAAATAAATCTGTTTCATAATATACTAATAAAGGAAGTGATATAGAACCATGTGACACTGTGCTCACTACTGAATAAACAAACTAACTTTGTGCCTCAAATAACACACTCATGTAGTATTCTAGATCATTATTTACCCCTGCTACTGTCTGATACATAAACCCTTCAGTAACGCTGTGTGCTATTTTGCATGTGTATTTAAAATCTTGGGGTCATTTGGAGGTCATTTTCTAGGACTCCTCCTTACATAAGAGTAATAAATGGAGGTTATAAAAAGAGCAGAATGCACAGTTAGAGCTCTACCTCAGTATTTCAAGCATCTGCACTTGTGATTGCTTGTGACCTTACAGTTATGATCATATTATTGTAAACATTGTTTCATTGATCTGGGTTTTAAATAAATTATGTATTTTTTGCTAGGAGCCTCCTGGAGACCCCTACAGAGCCATCACCAGCACACTGAAGGCTCATCTGAAAGACAAAAGTCTGACATTCCAGAAGAGCAGTTGGTATGGTGATGATCTCCGTCCTGCTGCCTGGGACTACGTCTTCAGCCTGGACCTTCTCTGTGCACAACTGGGCTGGATTTGGACCGACTCCCATGTTATACGGTACTGAATGTGATACTGTTTCAACATGTTTCATTCTCATCTTTTTAGATTTTTAAACATTAGTTAAATTGCAAACCGGCAAATGTGAGACTCATAAGAGACAATGTGTGTGTGTGTGTGTGTGTCCCAGTGTGTGTGTCCCAAATACTGCAAACTTTCCATTTTTGTTGCATAAATGTACAATTGATGGTATTCTATTACTGCCACAAAAACACCTAATATGTCCAATTTTTTATTTATCAGAAAAAGTGTGTGGCTCATCTTGAATACTTTGCTGAAACAAACACAAACAGAGGAAACAAACTTCAGAAACGTCTCTGTAGCAGCAATTTTTAGGCTACTTGGTAAGTTTCCTGTGAATCCTGTTTTAAAGCATTATCTTACATTATTTCTGGATTCTTCTGTTTTTCACTCATGTTTTTTATCTCAATCAGGGCGACTTGGCCAAAATGGTCTTAAGGAGAACGTGGCAGCATCAGTGGAGGATCTGGTGAAAAGCATCACTGAGTTCAGGGGACAAAAAGGTATCACTAAAGGATCAATTAAACAAGTCCTTTATCAACCTTTATCTTTATTCTCTGATTTTTAGTTCTCTATCAACAGGAAAGTGCTTCAGCAAGTCCTAATTTTATGATGGATTTTGTGTGCAGATTTGCCGTGGGAGGTGCAGCTCGCAGTGGTTTATGCCACTCATGATCTGGCACCCAGCAGCCCCAAAGTCCCTCTGAACGCTTTAGAATCGTGGAAGAAAGACCTCACAAAGCCGTTCCTCCAGCCGTCCCCAAGTGCCTGAAGCAGATCAGCTTTCTCTGTTCTCACCTAAAGTCAAGAAAAATTATTACATTAAATAATGTTTAATAGATTTTACATTTTTTTTCTTTTTGTACATAAATAAATAACACATAATAGATCTGCACAGTGTTATTGATTGTCTCTTTACAGTTTCGGGTCGTGCGTTTCACACCCAATCATCTGCCTTCAGTCCCAATCATCCTCTTAAGAACATCAATATGATGCCACAGCTGTAGACACCATCATTATTATACAGCATATAATACATGCAGTATAACAGAGCACATACAGATTCTTGTGCATTTTCCCTGCATTACAGTTTTCCTGGTGTTTTGAAATTATGTCAAATTGTGTGTTTTTGTACAGATTCTACAAAGAAAATGCAAAAGTATAAATGGCTCATGAAAAAACTTAACTGTTGTGATCTGTTTGGGTTGACCTTTATATAATGTCCTTTATACTGATAAAACCTTCAAAATTATCGTGTTAATAACACGTTAACCCAAATTCATTTTAACAGCACTAATATTATTAATGCACAATTAATGCAGCACACATTTCTTCATTTTTTATTAAAAATTAAAAACCTTTAACGCAATACATTTATTCACAACGTCCTTTCCTTTACTCAGATAGTTATATTTTTATCATGCCCCAACAAACACTTAAATTTTGGAGAGGTTTTCCATACGAACTACGATTCCCGTGGGGTCTTTTCTGATCAGGGAAGAATCACACAGCACACAGAATGATGCATATGTTCTTATTTAGTTTAATGCAGATAACAGACAAGTATATGTACACACACTGGAAAAAACCTGACCAAAAAACTGTTCCTGATTGGGTAAGAAGACATATTAATCAGAGACATGTGAACCCACACAAAGACATTCCATGTACCTTACATACTCACATCGTAAACATCCTATAGACACTGAACAGACAACATAAGAATGTGTTTAGAGAACCAGTATGAGGCTCATCTTAATACTAACAGATATGAACAAATGTAAAAAAAAAAATCACTAAACATTTGTTTTATTGATGCGTTAAGTCTCAAATCAAGGACCAGAATCCGCCAATTAAAACCAAGATAATTAACATAAAGGGAAAGCTTCTATTGTGAGTAACATGATTTATAAATACTTTACAGGAGGAGCAAAACCTTTTTTTTATTTAACGCATTACGAGCAATAACTTGCATTGTGAACATCGAGCATCGCGCTAACAACATGCAAACGGCTCGCGCTCAACTACTCAGCTTTCCTTTTCCCAAAAGTCTTGGGGATCATCAAGATGTTTTCTGGCAAAAAGTGAGACGAGCCTTTACGGTCATTTTACTTAGCAGTTTTCGTCTTGGAAAAAACATTTTTGCCAGGTCTGTTTCTCATGGTGGAATCATGAACACTGACCTTAACTGAGGCATGTGAGGCCTGCAGTTCTTTGGATGTTGTTGTGGGGTCTTTTGTGACCTCTTGGATGAGTGGTCTCTGTGCTCTTGGGGTAATTTTGGTCAGCTGGCCACTCTTGGGAAGGTTCTCCACTGTTCCATGTTTTTGCCATGTGTGAATAATTTCTCTCACTGTGGTTCGCTGGAGTCCCAAAGCTTTAGAAATGACTTTATAACCTTTTCCAGAATGATAAATCTCAATTACTTTCTCATTTGTTTCTGAATTTATTTGGATCTCAGCATGATGTCTCGCTTTTGAGGAGCTTTTGGTCGACTTCACTTTGTCAGGCAGGTCCTATTTAAGAGATTTCTTGATTGCTAACAGGTGTGGCAGTAATCAGGCCTGGGTGTGGTGAGAGAAATTAAAGTATTTCACACAGGGCCATGTTGTTTTGGGTTTTGTTTTCCCTCAATAAAAAAAATAAATAAAAAAAAATAAAAATAAAAATAAAAAAAATAAAAAAAATAATTAAAATTGCATGTTGTGTTCACCACTAATATATATATGATATGAGAATGAGGAGAAACTAATTATGGAGTTACCAACAGGCCAACAGCAACACTGAAGGAACTACAGGAATTTCTGGCAGGTGCTGCTCACACCTTACATGTGACTACTGTATACTGTATTCTGTACAAGTCTGGGCTGTGGGGTAGGGGGCAAGAAGGAAGCCATTTTTACAAAGAACAATATGCAAGACTGTCTGTCTTCTTTTTCCTCTTCTTCTTCTTTCAGCTGCTTCTATTAGTGGTCACCACAGTGGATCATCTTTCAAACCAACCACCTGCATGTCTTCTAGCCTTTCTTTTTTCCTCCTTAGCCTTCTCCAATATAAAATACTCCAAGGTCACCCGCAAGGACCACATGAGCCGCCTGCGAGCCTTTTCTAAAAATAGCTGTTTCCTACTTTGTTAAATCATTGTTGATAATTATTGTGAGAAATCATTTAGATCATCAGTGTCTTCACATATATCAGGGGTGTTAAACTCAGGCCCGCGGGACAAATCCAACCCGACGTACAATTACATACGCAAGATGATTTTATAAAGATCTATTATTATTATTATGAATGGCCTGGCGATATGTAGCTCTAAAAACACAAACTACAGATCCCATAATGCAGCGCTTCAGCTGTCTTACCGAACGCTAGACCACCTGGGAACATTCCAGCGTCAATCAAGTGGAGCTTCTGTTGATGTATTTAACCCTATTGTAAAGTTATTGTGAAACAGCGCCTCACAGTGGCGAAGAGAAAAGTTGATTCTGAAAACAGAGCCTTTCAAAACCGATGTGATTCTGAGTAGATGTTTACTGACACTGGCGGTATATACTGTGGATAACGAGTATTTTGTGCTCAACAAGACATGCACAACATTAAATAAAAATTTGATCACAGTGTTCTAGTTTTGTACTTATTTGTTTGGTATTGATATTTGTTATTTATTTCTTCTTCTTCTTCCTTCGGCTGCTCCCATTAGGGGGCGCCACAGCGGATCATCCGTCTCCATCCCCCCTGTCCTCTACATCTGCCTCTTTCATACCAACTACCTGCATGTTTTCCTTCACAACATCCATAAACCTCCTCCTTGGCCTTCCTCTTTTCCTCCTTGCTGGTGTCTCCATCCTCAGCATTCTCCTACTGATATACCCCATGTCCCTCCTCTGTACATGTCCAAACCATCTTAATCTCGCCTCCCCCTTACCTTGTCTCACACTACACTCTTCCTCTTTCAGTTTTCACCATCTTATTCTTCTTTCAGTCTTCACTCTCCTCCTCCTCTTCTTCTTCAACTCCAAAACCATCCTACAGACCACCATCCGATGCTGTCTAGCTACACTGTCCCCTGCCAACACCTTACAGTCTCCAATCTCCTTCAGGTTACATCTCCTCCATAGAACAAAGTCCACCTGTGTGCACCTTCCTTCACTCTTATACATCACCCTATGATCCTCCTTCTTCTTAAAATACGTGTTCACCACTGCCATTTCCATCCTTTTAGCAAAATCCACCACCATCTGCCCTTCCACATTCCTCTCCTTAAAGCCATGTTTTATGCTGGATGTCCTTCATAACACAATCCTCCACATTTATCCGGACTTGAGACCAACACTAAGAGTGACCTGACTTGTGCAACACTAATGACTGTGTTCTTCATTAAACACTGTAAACCCTTTATTTCAGCTGATTTCTAACAGTAACAGCGTTAATCAGCAGCACGTTCACAAACACACACACACACACACACACACACACACACACACACACACACACACACACACACACACACACACACACTACACTTCCACTCTGTAAGTCTATAATGTATTTAAATACTAAAGTTATAATATTTCTGTGTGATTTATCAGAAGTATTTAGTGTGTGATTTTAGACATTAAGGAATCTCACTGACTCAAAATATCAAAAAAAATAAAAAAAGATAATATTAATTATAAATAAGTGTTATTTATAACTGAATAATGCATAATTCTCCTTATTGTTCCTAATATTATGCTAAATGATGGTATCACTAGATGATATTGTGTGTTTGTGAAGATCGATGATCTCTGATCATGTAAAGGTTTTATATGAGAGATTGAAAATCAGGAAGCTCTTGAAGCTGGAATCAAATTTAGAAACACTGAAGTCCATCTCACCATGTCCTCAAAGGACACAGGAGAATTTCTTAAAAACACCAATCACCTGCATGTACATGTGATCTGGGAGGTAGAACTCCTTCCACTCCTCTAATATCTCAGGTTCATTTCTGTATGATGTTTCTGCCAAGGATCCGACCGTGAAACTGTGCTCCTCCATCTGTTTTAGATGAAGCTTTGACCCGCTGTGTTTTGCAGCAACACAGAGTGAATCACAACCAAACATCACAGAAGAGCTTCTTCATTCTTCTAAACGTCAGGCTCATCAGCAGGTTTATAAACTCTTAGCATTTGTGGGATCAGGGAGAAGAAAGTCCTTCACAATGTCTTCCTCTTTACTGCAGGAGCACAGAGGAGAACATCATTATATTATAATATTATATTATTATTATTATTATTATTATTATTATTATTATTATTATTATTATTATTTTTAATAATACTATATTGATGTGGATGATGATTATTATTATTGTTATTATTAATATCATTATTGTTATTGTTATTATTATTATTATTATGAATAGTATTATAATTATTATTATTATTATTGTCATGGTTGTTGTTGTTGTTGTTGTTAAAGTTTTATATCTGGAGATTAGGGACCTGCTCACCTCACGTCTGTTGACATTCTGGTAATCGGATAAAACAGAACTAAAAACCCAAAACAGAAGAATAAAACACGGAGCTCTGTCAACAAGATCTCACCATGGCAACGGAGTGACGTTACCGCGCATGCGCACAACCAGCCTGAGAGTTTATAACTGCTTTTTATATCAGAATTCTTGTGAGTATCGTAATGGATTCTTATTCCAAAGAGTAAATATGAAAATACCTTGTCGTCAGGAAAATGACACAAAGCTGTTTAGCATAAAAACTTAAAGAAGTCACGTGTTCTGTAAGAATCACATCACGTGGTTTTCTATGGTGCTTTTCCACAAAGTGCCGCAAATCCGCGAAAAAAATTACAGAACTGTGACCTTAGTTTTTTCACTGCCGGAAACAGGCTTCCATACATATCTGATATTCCGAGAGGAGAGAGAGAGAAAGAGAGAGGGGGAGAGAGGGGTAGAGAGAGAGAGAGAGAGAGAGAGAGAGAGAGAGAGAGAGAGAGAGAGAGAGAGAGAGAGAGAGAGAAGAGACTTTAAGCAATAACATTCCATGACTTTACCATGATACAAAGTCGTGATGAACTTCATCAACATACCTGGTGGATTTACACCCGTCTCTAAAATTCTGATTCGTTATCCGCATATCAGATTTGGCACATGTTTTAAACTGGATGTTCTTTATAACACAACCCTCCACATTTATCAAGGCTGGAGACCTGGTCAGTGATGTGAGTGTGATGGTCAGTGATGTGAGTGTGATGGTCAGTGATGAGAGTGTGATGGTCAGTGAAGAGTGTGTAATGGTCAGTGATGTGAGTGTGATGGTCAGTGATGTGAGTGTGATGGACAGTGATGTGAGTGTGATGATCAGTGATGTGAATGTGATGGTCAGTAATGAGTGTAATGATCAGTGATTAGTGTAATGGTCGGTGATGTGAGTGTGATGGTCAGTGTTGTGAGTGTGATGATCAGTGATGTGAGTGTGATGGTCAGTGATGAGTGTAATGATTGGTGATGAGTGTAATGGTCAGTGATGAGTGTGATGGTCAGTGATGTGAGTGTGATGGTCACTGATGAGTGTGATGGTCAGTGATGTGAGTGTAATGGTCAGTGATGTGAGTGTAATGGTCAGTGATGTGAGTGTGATGGACAGTGATGAGTGTGATGGACAGTGATGAGTGTGATGGTCAGTGATGTGAGTGTGATAATTAGTGATGTGAATGTGATGGTCAGTAATGAGTGTAATGATCAGTGATTAGTGTGATGGTCAGTGATGTGAGTGTGATGGTCAGTGTTGTGAGTGTGATGGTCAGTGATGTGAGTGTGATGGTCAGTGTTGTGAGTGTGATGATCAGTGATTTGAGTGTGATGGTCAGTGATGAGTGTAATGATCAGTGATGAGTGTAATGGTCAGTGATGAGTGTGATGGTCAGTGATGGAAGTGTGATGGTCACTGATGAGTGTGATGGTCACTGATGTGAGTGTAATGGTCAGTGATGTGAATGTGATGGTCAGTGATGAGTTTGATGATCAGTGATGTGATTGTGATGGTCAGTGATGTGAATGTGATGATCAGTGATGATCAGTGTTGAGTGTGGTGATCAGTGATGTGATGGTCAGTGATGTGAATGTGATGGTCAGTGATGAAATCCGCAATGGATTTCAAGTCCATCGCCTTAACCACTCGGCCACGACTACTACACAGTTAGTTGTCACCCCATACTTAAACTGGAATCCCTATTAACACAAGAAAACACAAATGAACAATATCTGTATAATTAATACGAAATGTGAACAGAAAACGAATCGTAGTCGGCAGGATTCGAACCTGCGCGGGGAGACCCCAATGAATTTCTAGTCCATCACCTTAACCACTCGGCCACGACTACTACACAAGTCTCTATCATCCCCTACTTAAACTGGAAGCCCTATTAACACAACAACCTGTAAACTAACTGGAATCGGGGTAATTAATAGGAAATGTAAACAGAAAGCAAATCGTAGTCAGCAGGATTCGAACCTGTGCGGGGAAACCACAAAGGATTTCTAGACCATCGCCTCAACCACTCAACCACGACTACAACAGAAGTCTTGACTACCCCCCTACTTAAACTGGAAGCCCTATGAAACACAACATACTGTAAACTAACTTTATCGGGTAATTACTAGGAAATGTAAACAGAAAGTGAATCGTAGTCGGCAGGATTCGAACCTGCGCGGGGAGACTCCAATGGATTTCAAGTCCATCGCCTTAACCACTCGGCCACGACTACTACACAGTCAGCTGTCACCCCTACTTAAACTGGAATCACTAGTAACGCAAGAAAACGCAAATGAACACTATCTGTATAATTAACAGGAAATGTAAACAAAAATCAAATCGTATTCGGCAGTAATCGAACCTGCTTGAGGAGACCCCAATAGATTCCTAAGCCATCGCCTTAACCACTCAGCCACGACTACTACACAAACCTTTACCATCCCCTACTTAAACTGAAAGCCCTATTAACACAACACCCTGTAAAAGAATTGGCATAATTAATAGGAAATGTAAACAGGAAGCGAATCGTAGTCAGCAAGATTTGAACCTGCGCAGGGAGACCCCAATGGATTTCAAGTCAATCACCTTAACCACTCAGCCACGACTACTACAAAATTTTCTATCATCCCCTACTTAAACTGGAAGCCCTATTAACACAACAACCTGTAAACTAACTGGATCAGGGTACTTAATAGGAAATGTAAACAGAAAGTCAATCGCAGTCGGCAGAATTCCAAACTGCGCGGGGAGACCCTAATAAACTTCTAGGCCATCGCCTGAACCACTCGGCCACAACTACTACACAATGCTCTATCATCCCCTACTTATACTGGTAGCCCTAACAACACAAGAAAACGAAATTGAACCATATCTGTATAATTAAGTGGAAATCTCAGTTGTCAGGATTCGACCTTACGGGGGGAGACCACAATGGATTTCAAGTCCATCACCTTTACCATTTGGCCACGCCTACGAAACAGATAGCAGTCACCCCTACTTAAACTGCTATCACTATTAACACAAGAAAACGCAAATGAACAATATCTGTATAATTAACACGAAATGTGAACAGAAAATGAATCGTAGACGGCAGGATTCGAACCTGCACGGGGAGACCCCAATGGATTTCTAGTCCACCGCCTTAACCACTCGGCCACAACTACTACACAATTTTCTATCATCCCCTACTTATACTGGAAGCCCTATTAACACAAGAAAACTAAATTTAACCATATCTGTTTAATTAACTGGAAATGTAAACATTAAACAAATCTCAGTTGGCAGGATTCGAACCTGCGCTGGGAGACCCCAATGGATTTCAAGGCCATCACCATTACCATTTGGCCACAACTACACTGTTAGCTGTCACCCACTACTTAACCTGGAACCCCTATTAACACAAGAAAACACAAATGAACAATATCTGTATAATTAACAGAAAGGGAATCGTATTTGGCAGTAATCGAACCTGCTCGAGGAGACCCCAATAGATTCCTAGTCCATCACCTTAACCACTCGGCCACGACTACTACACAAATTGCTATCATCCCCTGCTTAAACTGGACACCCTATTTACACAAGACAACGAAATTGAATCATATCTGTATAATAAACTGGAAATGTAAACATTAAACAAACACAACACCCTGTAAACTAACTTTATCGGGGTAATTAATAGGAAATGTGAACAGGAAGCAAATCGTAGTCGGCAGGATTCGAACCTGCGTGGGAAGACCACAATGGATTTCAAGTCAACCCCTCTGTCCCTGATGGTAGAAGAGTGAAAAGTGTGTGTGGTTGTCCACAATGCTGTTTGCTTTGCGGATGCAGCGTGTGGTGTAAATGTCCATGATAGAGGGGAGAGAGACTCCAATGATCTTTTCAGCGGTCCTCACTATCCTTAGTGGGGTCTTGCGCTCCGAGACTGTGCAGTTCCCAAACCAGGCAACTGATGCAGCTGCTCAGGATGCTCTCAATGGTCCCTCTGTAGAACGTGGTCAGGATGGGGGGAGATGGAGGAGCTTTCCTCAGTGCTCTCAGGAAGTAGAGATGGTGCTGGGCTTTTTTGGTGATGGGGCTGGAGGAGCCTTTCCTGTTTGCACATACTTGGTTATTCACCATGAAGTTAAAAATCCTGAATCGCATTGACCTGGATGCTTCAGCAATAATGTAATACATTTTTAATAACTAATATGTTTAGCTTTTTTGCTGTTGTTTTTCTGTTACTTAAACAGCAAATACACAATGTTGTGATTGCAGCTTGAGAAACTCCATGCCATTGGATACAAGCCTGTTCTGCTTCTTGGCAAGGAGACCAAAAAGAATGAAGTCAAGTGTGAAATATTAACCCCTCGCTGCACACTCTCCTCCTATGCCCAGGACTACCTTCAGAAGATGGGTTCACTTTATGAATACCTTCGTGAAGGTAAGATGCAGCACTGCATTCTTAAAGTCACAGTTCACAACTTGTGTTAAGTATGGCAAAGATTTGCATCAACGTTTAAATCTTAAAGGGACGGCTCCCCCCTAATCGCCTTAAACTCCTAACCTCCTTGACAGTGGAAACTTAGGAGAGGTTTCCATTTTTATATAACCAACACAGAGTGTGTTAGCACAATACTGGGTCTTTTAAAACAATTCAACTTTTTAAATATTAATTTATCTTTAGACACGACCAAACAACACTTCCTCAAACCATTTTCTAATATTTGGCAAACTACAACATGTCTCCAAAATATATTTTTTACCTGTCCACTGTCACAGTTTTATCTGCATAGTATTGTGAGGAATGAAAGTAATTGCACAAAATTTGCTGATGAAGAACTATGACGATTTGTCCTTTATTTTCATATTCATCAGCCGTTGATGACTGAAATGTAGTTTTAGAGTGAACCATCTCTTAAACTATTTTCTTATTCAGTCCCCATAAGAGAGCAAGCTTTTGGGAATGTTGGGAAGAGCACAACACATGCATGTCAAGTTCCAGCTTACCACATTTGCAATTTGGCATCCAAGAACCCACAGAATTTGACTGTATGATTTAAACAGATTAACATTTAAAACATAGAGATTAACCATGAGTTTAAACTGCACCTGTTTTAAGTAAGCAAAACACTTGTTCAACTTGCAGAGGATGGAACCAGGATTCCAGTGGCAATGATGATAAGCTGATGACGCTGCGTCTCACACCCTGTGATCCATTGGAGAACACAAGCAACCCGGAGGAGGTGAGGACCACACAGGTGGAAGAGACAAGAACATGATGGTGGAGCCCATGAGTAATACAGAAGGGCAGGTGAAGCGGATGAGCACTGCAGAGGAGCAGGTGGAGCAGATCAGCACTATGGAGAAGCAGATCAGCACTATGGAGAAGCAGGTGGAGCAGATGAGCACTACAGAGGAGCAGGTGGAGCAGATCAGCACTATGGAGGGACAAGGTAATTAAGACATCTTTAAAGTTAGTTTAATTTTGTAAAGGCTTAAATTGTTTAAACCATGTGGTACCTTAAAATTGCTCAATGTCTGAGGCTTTTCCCCATAGAGCTTTATGCAGGTCCGGGTTGCATGATATATTTTCAGCGTCGGTGCTGCAATGTAAGTAATGCAGTAAGATAATTACACTTGATAAGATTTCTTAAAATAAGAAAACATACCTAACCTTTAGAAAATAGCAAAGTGTTTTAAAACAAGGATTAAAATACTTATTTGAAGCAGTATATTTAGTGTCATTTACTTAAAACTAAGTTGTTCATTCCTTTTTTTTTTAAGAGTTTGCTTTTCTTAATTTGTGTAAAAAGCTCTTAAAACCAGAGCTATTAAACAAGACAACTCTTCTTCATTTAGGATTTGTCATAAGGTAATCTGTCTTAAAATGAGTAAAGCATTTAAACTTAAAACACGGTTATATAAACTAAAATCAAGACCATGCATTCAGAGTCAAAAATTATTTATTCAAATGAAAACCTTTCTTCTTCCACAGAATAGTTACCATGCACAAAACAAAGCTTACTTTACTGCTTCTCAAAATACTGAACTTACTGTAACATAAAACAGTACATGTGTTGCCATTGCTGAACACGGAATCACAATCAACATGAGAATCTGACACTGTAATAAAACTACAAAACAACTTGTAACAGAGATGCCCAAGAAAAAATAATAAAAAACATACAAGTCTTCTGTATAAAGACCCCCATAGATTTATGACATTACTTGTTGCTAGTGTAACGAAGGTCATAAGAACCGTATCAAAACCAAAAAAAGAGAAGAATTATACAAATGCACAATAATTTAAAATCATATTTTAAATATTTTATTTTAAGGTTTTGGGAATCAAATATTGCCAAAAGAAATGAGTAAATGTCCCAAACCAGAAATATTTATGAGATTAAATAATTAAGAGTAGCTCCGCCCTTAATGATTGTTCTTCGTCATCATTGGTTCTGATCAGAGGGGGAGGAGCCTTGAACAGAAAAAAAGATGCATGCCATTAGCAGTACTAAAAAGGAAAAAAAAAACTAAATGAAAACCCAAGCTGATGACTTTGTGAAAGCGATTTCCCTTAGTTCATCTGGTATTATTTAATACCATTTCTCTTTCTTGGTGTTAGTTTTTTACTTTTTTTGTGCTAAGACAACCTTATTGAGTTATGGGTTGTGTATTGTTCAGTCTTTTGTGAAGTCAGACATTTTAAAATCATACTGTGGATAATTCCTCTGAAATGTTTAAACATCTGAGTGAAGTGATAAATGAACAGTTGATTTGCTGCTTTAGTGTTCATGTAGATTGCCAATCGTATTAGTGTGGTGTGTGTAACATAGGTCATGTGGTGTTCTGCTAACCATGCAGTCTCATGCTCTGATATCAGCTATAGGCGGATTGAATGCTCACAGATAAATTAAGCAATTATTTAGATAAAAGGAACAATTTAGTGTTATACAATTGAGTGTCAGTAAATGTGTTGATGCATTTTAAACATTATTACATTGAAATTTATAATTAGAAATATTAATGTGTGTAAATGGGAATTTACTGCAATTATTATTTTCCTGCCTTGTCTTCACATGGTTGTTTTTTTTTTTCCCTCCCTTTGTTCCCTCTTCCTAATTTGTTTGACATCTCTCTTTGATGCTGGATGAGGAGTTCTCGGAGCTCTGGAATTAGAATCGTTTCTACCATCAGCTAGGAGCTCAACATTGATGGAGACTGGTGAGCCCCTTGTTTCTTCTGAACCTGGATCATTTTCTGTTCTTCATCTGTGTGGTAGAACCATAAGTGCACCATTTTCCTTTCCTTTTTTTCTCTCTTCCTGGATTTCCATGAACTTTTTTTGGAATGTGTTGCAGGTCTGAATGACAGGAAATGATGTATATTTACACATGACATGAAGTTGACCAAACAAAACATGAAATATTTTGTGTTCATATTGTCTGCAATGAAATACAAGTCAAAGTAAATTTAGAAATCACTACTTTCTTTTTTTATTTGCGTTTTCCATACTGTCCCAACTTTTTCTGATTTGGGGTTGTAGTTTTCTAGTTTTTCCATTGCGGGACGATTTTACAGTCTTTAAAACGATTTGCATGAAAACTGAATACATAGAATCTATCGAGTCTCTCCATAGATAAAACATTATCCCTGCTGTGGGCCATGTTTACTGCCTGGTCTTAGTATTCATGTTCCTCCAAATGTCACACAAATAAGAAGTTCTGATCAGCTGTACAGGTGTTTTTTGAGCGCTAATATGTGGTTCTATGTGATTCCTATCCAGTTTATCATCTTCAGTGCAATTAAAATCCCCACCTAGAAACAAAAAACCTTCTGAATTGATGTTTTTTAAAGTGGAGCTGATTTTGTTTAGAAAGAGGATTTTTTTCTGCCCCTTCGTAGGTACATAACAAAAATTCATTTCTGTGTTTTCGAATTTTGCTTGTACTTTTAAAATGTGCCCTTTAACTATTTCTTCCATTTTGTAAGAGGTTGGTAGAAAGTGTTTTGAAAAGAGTATTGCTACTCCTCCACTAGTAGAGAACATCCAATCCACTTCAGTTTTATGATCCCTGTGTGATTCCTGAATAAACATGACATCAATCCGTTTCAGCTTTATAAACTCAAACAACACCATTCTTTTCTGACCAGCTCTAGCAGCATTTAGATTAAGAGTTCCTACTTTTACATACTTCATATTGGAAATAGAGAACAACATACCTATACAGTACAGTACAGTACAGTAGTGACACTGGGCGCCAGTTCTTCAGCTGCGTCAGGTCTCCCTTCTTTGGCAGCAGGCACTTTTCTTTTAAACAGTTGTAGCTGCTAATTCCAGGTCTTTCTGAAGCTCTCCACAAGTGGTCCTTGGCTCTTGGACAACTCTTTTGATATTCTTTTTGCTCCTCTGTCTGAAATCTTGTGAGGAGCACCTGGTCATGACTGCTTTATGGTGAGATGATGTTCTTTCTACTTCTGGATTATGATCCTAACAGTTCTCGCTGGAACATTCAGAAGTTTAGAAATCCTTCTGTAACCAATGCTAATAGTATGTTTTGCAACAATAAGGTTGTGAAGGTCTTGAGAGAGCTCTTCACTTTTACCCATCATGAGATGTTTCTTGTGTGACACCTTGGTAATGAGACATCTTTATACAGGCCATTAGTTGGGACTGAAGCAGCTGATATTGATTTTCACTGACACGGGGCAGGACTGCTTTCTAATTACTGATTGATTTCAGCTGGTGTCTCGGCTTCCATGCCTTTTTTCACCTGCCTTTCTTCATGTGTTCAACACTTTTCACCAGATGGAATAAAATTAAAGTAACAAGTCTGTTTTTGAAAATGTAAGAAGTAGAAAGTACAGATATTTATGGGGGAAAAAAATAATGAGTAAAAGTAAAATGTTTTGTAAAAAATAAATAATGAAGTAAAAGACTGATTAAAATTACACTTAAATTGTACAAGAGTCTGTTATTATCAATATAATCATCTTTCTAATAATAATAATAATAATTATTATTATTATTATTATTATTATTATTATTATTATTATGATAATAATAATAATAATAATAATAATAATAATAATAATAATAATAAATCTAGTAATAAATCTTGTAGGTTCCCTGGTGGTCTTTAGGCCATTAGGGTTGCACAAGCCTTAGTGCCGGTCCCAAGCCCGGATAAATGGGGAGGGTTGTGTTAGGAAGGACATCCAGTGTAAAAACATGTGCCAAATCAAACATGCGGATGATCCGCTGTGGCGCCCCCTAATGGGAGAAGCCGAAAGAAAGTTTTAGTAATGTATTTTGTATCTAACAATATTCTACATATATATAAAAAAAAGGATAGCTATTATAAAATTTTAAATTATATAATAAAATAAAGAATATATAAAAGTAACAACAATTTTAATCATTTTATTATTTGCTTAATTAATCTTTATCATTACTGTACATTCTGCCCAACATTTAACATTCATTTGTGTATACAATGTATGTATATATATATATATATATATATATATATATATATATATATATATATATATATATATATATATATATATATTATATATAGTAGACTGTTTATTCAGCTTGCTACTCCTTAATGCCATAATCTTGTGATCTGTAACCTTTCATTTCTGCACATTTTCTTAATTACTGTACACCTCTATATTTATTCACTGTACTTCTGAATGTCCACACATCTCTGCACTGAAATAGCCTTTATATTTATTCACTGTATATACTTTCATATATACCACTTGCTGTAAATATGCTAGATAGTTATCTGCACTGTAAATATGCTAGATGTTTATCTGCACTTTTGCACGACTGCTAAGTTTTGCACTTCTGGTAGATGCCAAACTGCATTTCGTTGCTGTGTATCTATCTATCTATCATGCTACCTATGTTGTGCTACTATGGCTCTAATTCGAATCATGTTGTGCTGGTAGGTCCCTGATGTGAATCACAGTTAGCATTAGAGCTATAGTAGCAGTACAGTGTTTCATATTAGGGCCCTAGAGGCACAACATATATTAACTTAGAGCCATAGTTGGCCCACATGATTAGTATTGGAGTCATATCAGCGTTACATAATTAGCATTAGAGCTACAGTGGCACATCAGTGTTTTACATCAGGGCCAGGACAGCACAGCATGAATTGAATTTGAGCCATAGTAGCACAACATAATTTGAATTAGAGTCATAGTTGGCTAACATCATTTTAATTAGAGTCACATCAGCACTACATAATTAGCATTAGAGCTACTGTAGCACAACAGTGTTTGACATCAAGGCCCTAGCAGCACAACATATTTTAAATTGGAACTACAGTAGCACGCCATCATTTGACCTAGAGCCATAGTTGGCCAAAATAATTTGAATTAGAATTATAGTAGCGCAACAGAATTTGCATTAGAGCTATAGTTGAAGAACATTGATCCACATCAGAGCCATAGCAGCACAACATACTTCCATTCAGAGGCATAGTAGCACAACAGAATCTGAATTAGGGCTATAGTAAAACAACCTAATTTGAATTTGGGCCATGGCCGCACGACATAATTTCTATTACTGCCATAGTGGCACAACATCTTTTGAATTAGAGTCATAGTAAGACTACATAGTTAGCTTTAGAGCTGTAGTAGTACAACAGTGTTTCACATTAAGGCCATAGCAGCACAACTTAATTTGAGTTTGGCTTAGTGCAGCACAAAGGTAGGGTTAGGATTACCACTTTTCAATTGAGGGTTAGAGCGGCCTGAATGGAACAGGGTTAGGGTTGGTACTGTTCGAATTAGGGGTAAAGCAGCCTGAGTGACATGGAATTAGGGTTAGGGTTGGCACTGTTCGAATTAGGGTTAGTGCAGCCTGAATGACATGGAGTTAGGGTTGGGGTTGCACTCTTCGAATTAGGGTTAGCGCCGCCTGAGTGACATGGAGTTAGGGTTATGGTTAGGGTTGGCACTATTCGAATTAGGGTTAGCGCAGCCTGAGTGACCTGGAGTTAGGGGTGGCACTGTTCAAATTAGGGTTAGCGCAGCCTGAGTGACATGGAGTTAGGGTTAGGGTTGGCACTGTTCAAATTAGGATTAGCGCAGCCTGAGTGACATGGAGTTAGGGTTAGGGTTGGCACTGTTCGAATTAGGGTTAGCGCAGCCTGAGTGACATGGAGTTAGGGTTAGGGTTGGCACTGTTCGAATTAGGGTTAGCGCAGCCTGAGTGACATGGAGTTAGGGTTAGGGTTGGCACTGTTTGAATTAGGGTTAGCGCAGCCTGAGTGACATGGAGTTAGGGTTAGGGTTGGCACTGTTCGAATTAGGGTTAGCGCAGCCTGAGTGACATGGAGTTAGGGTTAGGGTTGGCACTGTTCAAATTAGGGTTAGCGCAGCCTGAGTGACATGGAGTTAGGGTTAGGGTTGGCACTGTTCGAATTAGGGTTAGCACAGCCTGAATGATCTGGAGTTAGGGTTAGGGTTGGCACTGTTCGAATTAGGGTTAGCACAGCCTGAGTGACATGGAGTTAGGGTTAGCACTGTTCGAATTAGGGTTGTTCTGCTACTATAGCTCTAATGCTAACTATGTTGTGCTACTATGGCTATAATACAAATTATGTTGTGCTGCTAGGGCCCTGATGTGAAACACAGTTAGCATTAGAGCTATATTTGCAGTACAGTGTTTCACATCAGGGCCCTAGTAGCACAACATAACTCGAGTTAGAGTCATAGTAGCACAACATTGTTCTGCTACTATAGCTCTAATGCTAACTATGACTCTAACTCAAGTTATGTTGTGCTGCTAGGTCCCTGATGTTTCACACCAGGGCCCTGTAGCCCTGTAGCCACATCAGGGCTAGGGTCCCTCGCAGCACACCATAATTTAAATGAGAGGCATAGTAGCACACTGTACTTTTAATTAGAGTCATATCAGCACTACATAATTAGCATTAGAGCTACAGTAGCACAACAGTGTTTTACATCAGGGCCAGGACAGCACAACATTATTTGAAATTGGGCCACAGTAGCGGAACAGTGTTTCCCACTAGGGCCATAGCAGCAAAACAAAATTTAAATTAGAGCCATAGTTGGCCAACATAATTTGACTCAGAGCCATAGTTGGCCCACATAAATTGACTTAGAGTCATAGCAGCACTACACAATTAGCATTAGAGCTATAGTAGCAGCACAGTGTTTCACATCAGGGCCCTAGAGGCACAACATATATTAACTTAGAGCCATAGTTGGCCCACATGATTTGTATTGGAGTCATATCGGCATTACATAATTAGCATTAGGGCTATAGTAGCAGCACAGTGTTTTACATCAGGGCCCTAGAGGCACAACATATTTCAAATTAGAGCCATGGTAGCACAACGTAATTTGAATTAGAGTCATAGTTGGCCAACATAAGTTGAATTATAGTTATAGCAGCACTACATAATTAGCATTAGAGCTATAGTAGCAGTACAGTGTTTAACATCAGGGCCCTAGCAGCACAACATAATTTGTATTAGACCCATATTAGCACAACATAGTTAGCATTAGAGCTATAGTAGTAGAACAATGTTCATAGAACATGCTACTATGACTCTAACTCAAGGTATGTTGTGCTGTTAGGGCCCTGATGTGAAACACAGTTAGCATTAGAGCTATAGTAGCAGTATAGTGTTTTACACCAGTGCCCTGTAGCCACATCAGGGCTGGGGTCCCTAGCAGCACACCATAATTTGAATGAGAGCCATTGTAGCACAACGTACTTTGAATTAGAGCCATATCAGTACTACATAATTTTCATTAGAGCTACATTGGCGGAACAGTGTTTCCCACTAGGGCCATAATAGCACAACATGATTTGAATTAGAGCCATGGTAGCAGAGCATAATTTGACTTAGAGCCATCGTTGGCCAAGAAAATTTGGATTAGAGTCAGAGTAGCACATCATAGTTAGCACTAGAGCTGTAGTAGCAGCACAGTGTTCCACATCAGGGCCCTAGTAGCACAACACAATTTGAATTAAAGTCATAGTAGCACAACATTGTTCTGCTACTGTAGCTCTAATGCTACCTATGTTGTGCTGCTAGGGCCCTGACGAGAAACACAGTTAGCATTAGAGCTACAGTAGCAGCACAGTGTTTCACATCAGGGCCCTAGCAGCACAACATAATTTCAATTAGAGCAATAGTAGCACAACATAGTTAGCGTTAGAGCTATAGTAGCAAACCAATGTTGTGCTACTATGACTCTAACTCAAGTTATGTTGTGCTGCTAGGGCCCTGATGTGAAACACAGTTAGCATTAGAGCTATAGTAGCAGTATAGTGTTTCACACCAGGGCCCTGTAGCCACATCAGGGCTGGGGTCCCTAGCAGCACACCATAATTTGAATGAGAGCCATAGTAGCACAACGTACTTTGAATTAGAGCCATATCAGTACTACATATTTTTTATTAGAGCTACATTGGCGGAACAGTGTTTCCCACTAGGGCCATAACAGCACAACATAAATTGAATTTGGGCCACAGTAGCGGAACAGTGTTTCCCACTAGGGCCATGACAGCACAGTTGGCCAAGATCATTTGGATTAAAGTCATAGTAGCACGACATAATTAGCACTAGAGCTGTAGTAGCAGCTCAGTGTTCCACATCAGGGCCCTAGCAGCACAACACAATTTGAATTAAAGTCATAGTAGCACAACATTGTTCTGCTACTGTAGTTCTAATGCTACCTATGTTTTGCTACTATGGCTCTGATTCAAATTATGTTGTGCTGCTAGGGCTCTGATGTGAAACACAGTTAGCATTAGAGCTACAGTAGCAGCACAGTGATTCACATCAGGGCCCTAGCAGCACAACATAATTTTAATTAGACCCATAGTTGGCCCAATTAAATTAACAGAGTCATAGCAGCACTACATAATTAGCTAAAGAGCTATAGTAGCAGCACAGTGTTTCACATCAGGGCCGTAGAGGCACAACATTTATTAACTTAGAGCCATAGTTGGCCCACATGATTTGTATTGGAGTCATATCGGCGTTACATAATTAGCATCAGAGCTACAGTGGCACATCAGTGTTTAACATCAGGGCCAGGACAGCACAGCATAAATTGATTTTGGGCCACAGTAGCGGAACAGTGTTTCCCACTAGGGCCATAGCAGCCGCCATTATTTGAATTAGAGCCATAGTAGCACAACATAATTTGAATTAGAGTCATAGTTGGCTAACATAATTTTAATTAGAGTCACATCAGCACTACATAATTAGCATTAGAGCTACTGTAGCACAACAGTGTTTGACATCAAGGCCCTAGCAGCACAACATATTTTAAATTGGAACTACAGTAGCACACCATCATTTGACCTAGAGCCATAGTTGGCCAAAATAATCTGAATTAGAATCAAAGTAGCGCAACTGAATTAGCATTAGAGCTATAGTTGAAGAACATTGATCCACATCAGGGCCATAGCAGCACAACATACTTCCATTCAGAGGCATAGTAGCACAACAGAATCTAAATTAGGGCTATAGTAAAACAACATAATTTGAATTTGGGCCATGGCCGCACGACATAATTTCTATTACTGCCATAGTGGCACAACATCTTTTGAATTGGAGTCATAGTAAGACTACATAGTTAGCTTTAGAGCTGTAGTAGTACAACAGTGTTTCACATTAAGGCCATAGCAGAACAACTTAATTTGAGTTTGGCTTAGTGCAGCACAAAGGTATTCAGCGTTAGGGTTACCACTTTTCAATTGAGGGTTAGAGCGGCCTGAATGGAACAGGGTAAGGGTTAGTGCTGTTCGAATTAGGGTTAAAGCAGCCTGAGTGACATGGAATTAGGGTTAGGGTTGGCACTGTTCGAATTACGGTTAGTGCAGCCTGACCTGATTGGAATTAGGGTTAGAGTTAGCACTGTTTGAATTAGGCTTAGGGCAGCCTGAGTGACATGGAATTAGGGTTAGGGTTGGCACTGTTCGAATTAGGGTTAGGGCAGCCTGAGTGACATGGAATTAGGGTTAGGGTTGGCACTGTTCGAATTAGGGTTGGCGCAGCCTGAGTGACATGGAGTTAGGGTTAGGGTTGGGACTGTTCGAATTAGGGTTAGCGCAGCCCGAGTGACATGGAGTTAGGGTTAGGGTTGGCATTGTCCGAATTAGGGTTAGCGCAGCCTGAGTGACATGGAGTTGGGGTTAGGGTTAGGGTTGGCACTGTTCGAATTAGGGTTAGCGCAGCCTCAGTGACATGGAGTTAGGTTTAGGGTTAGGGTTGGCACTGTTCGAATTAGGGTTAGCGCAGCCCGAATGACATGGAGTTAGGGTTAGGGTTGGGGTTGGCACTGTTCGAATTAGGGTTAGCGCAGCCTGAGTGACATGGAGTTAGGGTTAGCACTGTTCGAATTAGGGTTGTTCTGCTACTATAGCTCTAATGCTAACTATGTTGTGCTACTATGGCTATAATACAAATTATGTTGTGCTGCTAGGGCCCTGATGTGAAACACAGTTAGCATTAGCGCTATAGTAGCAGTACAGTGTTTCACATCAGGGCCCTAGTAGCACAACATAACTCGAGTTAGAGTCATAGTAGCACAACATTGTTCTGCTACTATAGCTCTAATGCTAACTTTGACTCTAACTCAAGTTATGTTGTGCTGCTAGGTCCCTGATGTTTCACACCAGGGCCCTGTAGCCCCGTAGCCACATCAGGGCTAGGGTCCCTCGCAGCACACCATAATTTGAAAGAGAGGCATAGTAGCACACTGTACATTGTATTAGAGTCATATCAGCACTACATATTTAGCATTAGAGCTACAGTAGCACAACAGTGTTTTACATCAGGGCCAGGACAGCACAACATTATTTGAAATTGGGCCACAGTAGCGGAACAGTGTTTCCCACTAGGGCCATAGCAGCAAAACAAAATTGAAATTAGAGCCATAGTTGGCCAACATAATTTGACTCAGAGCCATAGTTGGCCCACATAAATTGACTTAGAGTCATAGCAGCACTACACAATTAGCATTAGGGCTATAGTAGCAGCACATTGTTTTACTTCGGGGTCCTAGAGGCACAACATATTTCAAATTAGAGCCATGGTAGCACAACGTAATTTGAATTAGAGTCATAGTTGGCCAACATAAGTTGAATTATAGTTATAGCAGCACTACATAATTAGCATTAGAGCTATAGTAGCAGTACAGTGTTTCACATCAGGGCCCTAGCAGCATAACATAATTTGTATTAGAGCCATAGTAGCACAACATAGTTAGCATTAGAGCTACAGTAGTAGAACAATGTTGTGCTACTATGACTTTAATTCAAATTGTGTTGTGCTACTAGGGCCAACCCATAGTTGGCCCACATGATTTGTATTGGAGTCATATCAGCATTACATAGTTAGCATTAGAGCTACAGTGGCACATCAGTGTTTAACATCAGGGCCAGGACAGCACAGCATGAATTGAATTTGGGCCACAGTAGCGGAACAGTGTTTCCCACTAGGGCCATAACAGCACAACATGATTTGAATTAGAGCCATAGTAGCAGAGCATCATTTGGATTAGAGTCATAGTAGCACAACATAATTAGCACTAGAGCTGTAGTGGCAGCACAGTGTTTCACATCAGGGCCCTAGCAGCACAACCGAATTTGAATTAAAGTCATAGTAGCACAACATTGTTCTGCTACTATGGCTATAATGCTACCTATGTTGTGCTGGTAGGTCCGTGACGTGAATCACAGTTAGCATTAGAGCTATAGTAGCAGTACAGTGTTTCATATTAGGGCCCTAGAGGCACAACATATATTAACTTAGACCCATAGTTGGCCCACATGATTAGTATTGGAGTCATATCGGCGTTACATAATTAGCATTAGAGCTACAGTGGCACATCAGTGTTTTACATCAGGGCCAGGACAGCACAGCATGAATTGAATTTGAGCCACAGTAGCAGAACAGTGTTTCCCACTAGGGCCATAGCAGCACAACATTATTTGAATTAGAGCCATAGTAGCACAACATAATTCGAATTAGAGTCATAGTTGGCTAACATAATTTTAATTAGAGTCACATCAGCACTACATTATTAGCATTAGAGCTACTGTAGCACAAAAGTGTTTGACATCAAGGCCCTAGCAGCACAACATATTTTAAATTGGAACTACAGTAGCACGCCATCATTTGACTTAGAGCCATAGTTGGCCAAAAAAATTTTAATTAGAATCATAGTAGCGCAACAGAATTATCATTAGAGCTATAGTTGAAGAACATTGATCCACATCAGGGCCATAGCAGCACAACATACTTCCATTCAGAGGCATAGTAGCACAACAGAATCTGAATTAGGGCTATAGTAAAACAACATAATTTGAATTTGGGCCATGGCCGCACGACATAATTTATATTACTGCCATAGTAGCACAACATCTTTTGAATTGGAGTCATAGTAAGACTACATAGTTAGCTTTAGAGCTGTAGTAGTACAACAGTGTTTCACATTAAGGCCATAGCAGAACAACTCAATTTGAGTTTGGCTTAGTGCAGCACAAAGGTAGGGTTAGGATTACCACTTTTCAATTGAGGGTTAGAGCGGCCTGAATGGAACAGGGTTAGGGTTGGTACTGTTCGAATTAGGGTTAGCGCAGCCTGAATGACATGGGGTTAGGGTTAGGGTTGGGACTGTTCTAATTAGGGTTAGCGCAGCCTGAGTGACATGGAGTTAGGGTTAGGGTTGGCACTGCTGGAATTAGGGTTACACAGCCTGAGTGACATGGAGTTAGGGTTAGGGTTGGGACTGTTCTAATTAGGGTTAGCGCAGCCTGAAAGACATGGAGTTAGGGTTAGGGTTGGCACTGTTCTAATTAGGGTTAGCGCAGCCTTGAGTGACATGGAGTTAGGGTTAGGGTTGCCACTGTTCGAATTAGGGTTAGCGCAGCCTGAATGACATAGAGTTAGGGTTGGCGCAGCCTGAATGACATGGAGTTAGTGTTAGGGTTGGCACTGTTCGAATTAGGGTTAGCACAGCCTGACCTGATCGGAATTAGGGTTAAGCGGGCAACGAGGCACACCTGTCGGCCTGGGACTACTAGAGCACGGGGCCATGCACGAGGCGCGCCAGGCCTAGTGGCGAAGACCAGACGATGACAAAGATATAGGGAGTCCGGCTGCGGGAGGCACACGGGGAGTTTGCACACCTGCTCCATACACTAACACGTGCTTCACACAGCCCACAAGAGCCAGCGTTCCCAATACTACGCACAGCATTCACACACTGCCAATGCGTCAGACACATTGACAAGGATCGCCGTTCACGTGAAACACACGCTGTTCCGCCGACATGGATGTAACTCACCCCTTTTTACACTGCACTCTGCACAAAATGCGCCGAGCGCCGGCTCGAGCGCCAGGCGCGCGGTGCACTTCCGTGCAAAACGAGAGCGACCACTGCTCTCTATTCGGCCATGACGGGCCTCGCGGAACACTTGCAAGCCCGTACGCGCGAAATGTGTGCATATTCGCGCGGGATCTTGTCTTCGGCGTCTTATTTACGACGAGAAACGCTGCGAGAAAACACACTCGCGAGCGTGTCGCGGAAGCGGCGGCTGCCCGGTTGAGTCTACAACGTTCTCATGCTCGGTTTTAAGACCGGCCCACCAGCAGAGGGGCGGGAGGTTTCTGTGTGTTACACAGCGTATACAGAGTCTGACTCGCACTGAGATACTACAGATACTAGAGAGATGGCAGAAGTTGCTCCCGCGCCCGCCGCCGCGCCGGCTAAAGCGCCGAAAAAGAAAGCAGCGTCGAGGGCCAAGAAAGCCGGCCCCAGCGTCGGCGAGCTCATCGTCAAAGCGGTTTCCTCGTCCAAGGAGAGGAGCGGTGTGTCGCTCGCCGCCCTGAAGAAAGCCTTGGCCGCCGGCGGATACGACGTGGAGAAGAACAACTCCCGCGTCAAGCTCGCTGTCAAGGGTCTCGTGTTGAAGGGAACTCTTCTACAGACCAAAGGGACCGGCGCGTCTGGCTCTTTCAAGCTAAACAAGAAGCAGACCGAAGCCAAGAAGCCCGCAAAGAAGACCGCAACTAAGGCGAAGAAGCCCGTCGCTGTTAAGGCGAAGAAACCCGCCGCGGCGAAGAATCCCAAGAAGGTGGCGGCCAAGAAACCTGTTGCCGCCGCCAAGAAGTCCCCGAAGAAGGCAAAGAAGCCCGCAGCGGCTGCTAAAAAAGCCACCAAGAGCCCGAAGAAAGCGAAAAAGCCGGCGACTCTTAAAAAAGCAGCCAAGAGCCCCAAGAAAGCAAAGACCGTGAAGCCCAAAGCGGCGAAGCCCAAGGCTGCAAAGGCGAAAAAGACAGCGCCCAAGAAGAAGTAAACATGTTTGTTTGTTTATTTCATGTCTACCTTAACTAAACGGCTCTTTTAAGAGCCACCTATATTTTCCCCCAAAGAGCAACATTTTGAATCCTCCCATGATGAAAGTGAACGCGAATACAAGATAGTTTGCGTATCCATATGTCATAAATCCCTATGTAGTAGTTATAAAGATGCTTATGATTATATGATATATGTGTCGTTGTACACATTTCACATGAATGTTGTTTCCTGATACCTGTGTCTCCCATGAGCGCGCGCTCAATCCTCAGTCACACACACAGACACACAGAGACTATTAGGGAAGGGGAGGTGTGTGTGTGTGGGGGGGGTTGTTAGGCTAAGGCTGAATGAATGTCACCATTTGTGCATTTGTGATTGGATGTTGATCACATGGTGTTCTAAGCCAATGAGAGAGTGGCTGTGTTGCCTATATCTGAGTTTTCAGCGCGAAGCGTTCACTATTATCGACTTGTTCCTTGAACAAATCTGATCTACAGCAAAATGAGTGGAAGAGGCAAAACCGGTGGCAAAGCCAGGGCCAAGGCCAAGACTCGCTCATCCAGGGCAGGACTGCAGTTTCCTGTAGGCCGTGTGCACAGGCTTCTGCGTAAAGGCAACTACGCTGAGCGCGTCGGTGCCGGCGCTCCCGTTTACCTGGCGGCTGTGCTGGAGTATCTGACCGCTGAGATTCTGGAGTTGGCTGGTAACGCTGCCCGTGATAACAAGAAGACTCGTATCATTCCCCGACACTTGCAACTCGCCGTGCGTAACGACGAGGAGCTGAACAAACTGCTCGGCGGAGTGACCATCGCTCAGGGTGGTGTGCTGCCTAATATTCAGGCTGTACTTCTGCCTAAGAAGACTGAGAAGGCTGTCAAGACCAAGTAAAGCAGTCCAATGCTGTTTTTGTCAGTACCCAAAGGCTCTTTTAAGAGCCACCCACTTTGACTCAAAAAGTGCAAGTTTGTTACTTTGTGTATATAATTGTATTCATTCTAGAAAGTTGCACCCAAGAGAATCACATTTAATAAAGCCCATTGGAATAGTCTAATAATCATGCCATTCTCATTAGTGACTTAGAAGCATAAATATAACGGAAGTATTTTTACTTTTTTTCTAAATTGCGACGGCCGTCTTTGTGTAACTATAGAACAGAGGAAAACAGTGCTGTGCAAGAGAGCCGAGGGAGGGAGGGAGGGAGGGAGGGTGGGGTGGGGTGGGGTGTTCAAACTGTGGCGCTGACTAGGTCTAAGCCAATAATCGTCGAGTGACGTATAGCGATCGATCCAATGCAAGACGAGAGGTTTCGAGACGCCCAATGAACGCGAGGCGTCGTTCAGGCTTAAAAAGCCAGCGTTTGCTAGCGCTTTTCATTCTGTTTTTCTTCCGCGAAGTGCACAGCTCAACGCTATGGCAAGAACTAAGCAGACTGCCCGTAAATCCACTGGTGGCAAGGCGCCCAGGAAGCAGCTCGCCACCAAGGCTGCTCGCAAGAGCGCGCCTGCTACCGGCGGCGTGAAGAAGCCTCACCGTTACAGGCCCGGCACCGTGGCTTTGAGAGAGATCCGTCGCTATCAGAAGTCTACTGAGCTGCTCATCCGCAAGCTGCCCTTCCAGCGCCTGGTGAGAGAAATTGCTCAAGACTTCAAGACTGACTTGCGTTTCCAGAGCTCCGCTGTAATGGCTTTGCAGGAGGCGAGCGAGGCATACTTGGTCGGCCTGTTCGAGGACACCAACCTGTGCGCCATCCACGCCAAGAGAGTGACCATCATGCCCAAGGACATTCAGCTGGCCCGCCGTATTCGCGGAGAGCGCGCTTAAACAATAACTCTGTCCAGTATACACAAAGGCTCTTTTAAGAGCCACCTCATTGTCTCAGTAAAACGAGCAAGTCTATACCGTGGTTGTTTTAAACAAATGATTTTATATATATATATATAAAATAATCTATAATAAAATACACAAAATGCTCAGCGACAGAGCCACAAAATCAGAGGTTTGCCGAAGCACTCCATTCGAATAACTAGTTATATATATATATATATATATATATATATATATATATATATATATATATATATATATATATAACTAGTTATTCGAATATATATAAAATAATCTATAATAAAATACACAAAATGCTCAGCGACAGAGCCACAAAATCAGAGGTTTGCCGAAGCACTCCATTCGAATAACTAGTTATATATATATATATATATATATATATATATATATATATATATATATAACTAGTTATTCGAATGGAGTGCTTCGGCAAACCTCTGATTTTGTGGCTCTGTCGCTGAGCATTTTGTGTATTTTATTATAGATTATTTTAATTCTTGGCTACAGTAATAATATTAATAATAATAATAAATGCAAAAAGAAGGTCGCTTGCTGTTCTGCACGGAGCGTGACTGCCATCTTGTGGCCAAAGTGTCACCTCCCATTCTCGTGTTCTCGTTTGTATTCTAAGGGAGACAAAAAAACAAACAAAACAATAAATTGCATTCATCATAGTATTAATTCTCTCACATATAACTTTAGTATGCTGACTACGATTCTGACCATTTAAACATGTTTTTATGCGTTAGGAACAATTTGACATAACATGAATTTAAAGCACTGTATGTATGTTCTCTTTCGTTGTCGTGCATATATGTCCAAACCATATATGTGCATATATTTCCACACACACACACACACACACACACATGTATATGTGTATATGTATTTGTGTGGGAAAATGTGCAATACCAACAGCAACACAATGAAATGAATGAATAGTGGCCCTCTCCAAGTACTCATGGACACTAGTGTAATTTTATATTATATTTTAGATTAGATTTATTGTTGACTTTATTGTCATTGTGCAAGATACATGTACAGAGCTAAGAGAATGCATTTAGCATCTGCTCAGAGGTTCGTTAGATAGATAGAAATATATATCTGTATATACATGAATGTGGCAGGATGTACAGTAAGGTATATACAGATACACAAATATAATAGTAGTGCAGATGGAAGTGAGGCACAATATGTGTAGAGAATGCGGAGTATACAAAAAACAATATGTAACATTTACATATACAGTGCTTATACAGTGATCTAACGGTGTAGTGTAGAGTTCAGTGTGGTGATGGTGGATGGAAATAAAGCTGTCCCTGATCCTGCTGGTTCTGGTGCGTATGTTTCTGTATCTGGATCTTGATGGATGGAGGTTAAACAGTTTGTGACTGGGATGTGAAGGGTCCTTGATGATCTTGTGAGCTCTGCACAGACAACTGCTGCGCACTTTGTTCTGTAACTACTAGTTCAACGGTAAAAGACCTGGGAGTTATTTTAGACAGCAACTTATCTTTTAAAAATCACATCAATCAAGTTACAAAAACAGCCTTCTTTCACCTTAGAAATATTTCTAAGTTAAGAAACATGTTGTCTATATCTGATGCAGAGAAGCTCGTCCATGCGTTTATGACCTCCAGAATAGACTACTGTAATGCATTACTAGGTGGATGTCCTGCGTCATTAATAAACAAGCTTCAGTTAGTTCAGAATGCAGCAGCAAGAGTTCTTACTAGGTCAAGAAAATACGATCATATAACCCCAATCTTATCGTCCCTACATTGTCTTCCTGTTAAGTTTCGAATAGACTACAAACTACTGCTACTCACTTATAAAGCACTAAATGGTTTGGCTCCCATGTATCTATCCAGTCTCTTAACACGCTACAATCCGCCACGCTCCCTGAGATCTCAAAACTCTGGGCTTCTAGTAGTTCCTAGAATAGCAAAGTCCACTAAAGGCGGTAGAGCATTTTCACATTTAGCTCCTAAACTCTGGAATAGTCTTCCTGACAGTGTTCGGGGTTCAGATACACTCTCCCAGTTTAAGTGTAGATTAAAAACATATCTTTTTAGCAAAGCCTACACATCACACACATCACACACATCACATCATAACCTTGTGCTCCAGAATACATGATCACATGCACATTATCAATTTGTGCTGTTAATATCATGAACAGCAGCTACGCTAATTCCTCTCCACTGCTTCTCTCTCTCTCTCCCCATCCCGAGGCATCCTGAGGTTTGGCCAGCTCCAGTCACGTCCCACCTCGTGAAGATTATGGACCTATGGATGATCATGGAGAAGTAGATGCCGAGTGTTTAAAGGCCCTGGCATGGAGAAGCTGATGCTGGATCTATGATGATCACAAATTGTTCTGTATTGTTGAAAGATTTATGATCAAACTCTTAATGTCACCCATATGAGGATGGGTTCCCCTTTGAGTCTGGTTCCTCTCAAGGTTTCTTCCTCATATCATCCAAGGGAGTTTTTCCTTGCCACTGTCGCCACGGCTTGCTCATCA
Organism: Silurus aristotelis; assembly: GCF_946808225.1. Lineage (NCBI taxonomy): Eukaryota > Metazoa > Chordata > Actinopteri > Siluriformes > Siluridae > Silurus > Silurus aristotelis. Next base: position 2,329,428 of record NC_139588.1, on the reverse strand, counting down.
GGGACAAACGCACACCATTCACCTTCACTGTTGTTTTCTGTAAAGCTGCTTTGAGACAATGTCTGTTGTGAAAAGCGCTATACAAATAAACTTGACTTGACTTGACTTGACCTTTCCAGACAGTGTTTCTTGTGAATGTTCTCCAAGATGGGGAGCTGAGTGCCAATGATTCATTGGGAGATTTTCATTTTCCATTTTATTTTATAGGGCCTGGAGCAGTGCAGTTGCTGTACCACACAGAAATGGTACAGCTGTAGAAGTTCTCCAGTATCCTGTAGCACAGACAGGACTTTTAAAGTGTCCTCAGCAATCACAGGCGTTGTTGAGACAAGTCAAGAGGTCAGGTCAAGAAGCTTTTATTGTCATTCCAACCATATATAGCTGACGCAGTACACAGTGAAATGAGACAACGGAACCTTCGCATCCCAGCCCTGATGCTACATTAAACAACAATTCCAGAAACAGAACACACAGGGCTGCTAAGTGTCCTTGCCACATAAAGTGCATGTGTGCAACCTGGTGCAAACAGTGCAAAGACAACATAAGACAGTGCAAGACAACACAAGTCAGTGCAGGACAATCCATAAAACACATAATAGCTCCGCCAGTGAACCTGTTGTGACAAGACAAATTGAACAAAATTGAAGAGTAGCAAAAATGTAAAGAAAAAGAAAAAGTGTTCTGCAAAGGAGCAATATAGCAGCAGTTCAGAAAGGATGTGCAAGAAACGCATTTAAAAAGTTTCTGGTATTGAAGTGATGTAATATGAGTGGTACTAAAGTCATGGATGTGCGAAGTAGAGAGAAGAGTTCAGTGACCAGGTGAGATCCTCGAAGATAAGGACTTTAAGTAACTTGAGGCTGAATTCACACTCCACAACATCTCTGTTGGTGTGAATTACTAGGCGCTGGATCTCCTCCCTGAAAGTCGTCTCATCTTTACCTCTGATCAGGCCTACCATTCGTGGTGTCATCAGCAAACTTGATGATGCTTTCTAAGGCCTAGGCAGGTAAGCACTCATTAGTGGAAAAGTGAATATAAGTAAGGGTACAATACGCATCCCTGAGTGTGGGACTGGAGGAGGTGAAGGTGTTCAAGCAAGTCCAGGGTCCAGTTACAGAGATGTGTGCTGATGCCAAGCTGTTGACAGGGCTAACTGTAGTATAAGCTCAGCTAAATTCAACAAACAACTTGCTGAAATGAGAGAGAGAGAGAGCGAGAGAGAGAGAGAGAGAGAGAGAGAGAGAGAGAGAGAGAGAGAGAGAGAGAGACACATGTTATTCTAATGTGACATTATTGACTCTCACTCTGTTTCTCTCTTCAAATTGTAACACAGTACAAATATACCGACACTTTCCAGGATATTGTGCAACATTGGACAAAAGAAGAGATTTGGGAAGAGCAAGAAATAAAAAACAAACAAACAAACACACGCACACAAATATTCAAATGATCTAGGAACTTGTGACTATAGTTATGGGCACTAGTGCAATTTGATATATATGACGTGTTCTACTGGCCTATTAGATAAACACGAAGCGAGACAAAAAGGGACTCACAGTTCATTTTAGGAAGAAACCCTGTATACCCTTAAACACTAGTATGAAATGTTTTTGGACTAATTTTTTAAGGTTTAATTTGTGAATGTTGTTTGTTTGTTTGTGTGTTTGTTTTTTCTGATCTCATCTCAAACTTTTAATGCGAAACCTTAGAGTAAATGGCTGTTCCATACACAATAATCACACAAAATGATGTGAGCATCAATTTCTTTAATCTACATTTTTCTGCAACATGTAAACATTGCCACACGATGGCAGTCAAGCTCTACAACGTCCACCGAACTCTGCCTTTATTAGAAATATCCCTGTATACCCTTAAACACTAGTATAAAGTGTTTTTGGTCTTTTTTTTTTTTTCTTTTTTTTTTTTTCTTTAAGTGTAATTCGTGTATGTTTGTTTGTTCTGATCTCATCTCAGACCCAATTCTTCTACTACATCTACTACTACTACTAACAACCATGATCCTAATAATTATTCTTAGTAAGTTGAGGAATGAGTTAAGAATAGGGTTTGATGAATACCATAAATAATAATAATGATTGCTTAATGCAGCATGGTGTGTAGTTCTGCATCGGTCTTGACTGCTATTGTGTGACCAAATCTAGAAAGTGCACATTCCTCTCTACCTTTTGTTGATTACCGAAGTCAAGTCAAAGGAATTGTTCACTTTATCAAATGATGCCTGTCTACACTACATGGTACGTTATTAGGAAATATAAACAGAGATATATAGCATACACTGCATTTCCTATTCAGGTGAGCACTCAGTGAGCATACACACTCTTTGTGACAGTGGAGCAGTTACCAAGAAAAATGTGTCGTGATGCGCTAAGTTCTAGAATAATAGTTTGATTGACAGTCTGTACAAGTCAGCGTGACACTGTCCAAATACATAGAGACCTTACTGCATATTTTGCAGCATAGGTAAAAGATGCACACACTCCTAGACAAAGTGTGTGGCCCTGTCCATATACTTCTGGACACTAGTGCAGATTGAGCACTGGGTTTGCTCAGCTTGTCAGCTCCTGCTGTGGTGTAATGATGTTCACGAATGATTTGTGAGTTCCTGTTCCTGCACCCGTATTTGCATCTGCATATATGTTTTCTCAATAAAGGAACATTTTTCCCTTTTTTAAGGTGCCATCAAAATATTGGTGCTGTAGAAGTGACTGTGTATCTGAAGCATCATCTGTCTCTGAAACTTCGTCCTATTGAATTGGATAAATAATATACATATATTTACTCAATGTTCTACAGCCCATGTAGGTACACACAATGCTCACTCATTCTGATGCTTGATGCAAATATTACCATAATCTCCTGGCCTATGTGAGAGATGTATGGATAACTGACTACTACTACTACTACTACTACTACTTCTACTACTAATACGACTACTACTATTGCTACTACTGCTAATGCAAATAGTACCACATTAATATAAATGAGAATAATGCTTGTTAATATTAATAATAATCATGGGCCATTCCTACAATAGTCATGCTATATTTCTTGTGTGTTGAAAAGTATAGTACAAGATTAACGCTACTACTACTACTACTGGTAGTGGTGTAAGCAGGGCAGTGGTAGTCCAGTGGTTAGGGCTCTGGGTTACTGATCACAAGGTCAGCGGTTCAAGCCCCAGCACTGCCAAGCTACCACTGTTGAGCCCTTGAGCAAGGCACTGGTTGAGCCCTTGAGCAAGGCGTTTAACACCACCGTATAAACATATATCCGGTCTGATCTACGGGGAGACTCGTGGTGTACTGAAGGTGTTCTTGCAGAACGTCATCCGCGATGCAGTCACATACACCGAGCATGCGAAGAGAAAGACTGTCACCGCTATGGATGTGGTGTATGCCCTGAAACGCCAGGGACGCACTCTTTTTTACGGCACTTAGCCCTATCAGCTCCAGGGGCGCTGTACCATGGCTGACCCTGCGCTCTGACCCCAGCTTCCAGATGAGTTGGGATATGCGAAAACCTTTTAATTGCATATGTACAGTAGCTCAATATTTTGTCCCCCATCAGGTTTACACCTTTTTGGTCAGTAGTGGCACAGTGTGTAAGTAACTGAAAGCATAGTGTGTGCAATATTTTGCATTCCTCATAATGATATAAGCCTACTTAATGCAACAAGAACTGCAATTTGATTTATACTTCTACTGGAATAAAAATTGCAACTGAGTCAAAACAGTTTTTCTAATTATAATTCTCAATTTAAATATTTGTGTGTTGAACTGCATTGAGTGTACCATGCTGTGAGCAAAAACCAAATTAAATCAATTCCACTACATGACTATTACTATTTCTATATCACTATGTTTGTGTGGACAAAAAGCCTGAGGAAGTACAAGACTCTAGCATGTTAACGGCTGTGGCGTTTCGCTTTGAAGACATTGTTTTGTGTGATCGTTGGTTTTAGGTCCGCCCCCTCGCCTGTTCTCAACTAGGTCCTGTGGAGAGAGAATAAATAGGCGGGCATTGCGCGGGGCTTCTTTATTGAGCAGCTTGACTTTGTGAGAGCAGCACCATGTCTGGAAGAGGAAAGGGTGGCAAGGGACTCGGTAAAGGAGGCGCTAAACGCCATCGTAAGGTTCTGCGCGATAACATCCAGGGTATCACTAAGCCGGCTATCCGCCGTCTGGCTCGCCGTGGTGGTGTTAAACGTATATCCGGTCTGATCTACGAGGAGACTCGAGGTGTACTGAAGGTGTTCTTGGAGAACGTCATCCGCGATGCAGTCACATACACCGAGCATGCGAAGAGAAAGACCGTCACCGCTATGGATGTGGTGTATGCCCTGAAACGCCAGGGACGCACTCTTTACGGCTTCGGCGGTTAAACGCTTACCTACCAAATAACGTGAACACAACGGCTCTTTTAAGAGCCACCCAAATATTACAAAATGAGCTATTGTTTCTTTTACTGTGTGTGTGTGTGGCGGAGAAGGGGAGGAAATAACTATTTTCTCAAGTGTATGTGACTAATGGAATTTGTAATAATTAGATATATTCTAATAAGGTAAAATGTTGCACAAGCACTACAGTTTTGTCTCAAAGTCTCTCTCTTTTTTATATATATATATACATATATATATATATATATATATATATATATATACTTCATATTTGTCTGTGCGTGTGCGCGCACAAAACGGCGGGCAGGGAAACAAAGAGTAGCTCAGGGGCGGGGGAGAGGGAACGGGAGAGGATGGGAGGAGGGCGGAGCCTTGTATGATGAGGTTTGGATTTGTGACCAATAATACGACTCCTTTCCCTTGTACGTAATTACAATGCAGGTCTGTAAATAGAGAGGCGGCGAGGCGTTCCTTTTTCATTCTCTCGCAGTTTCCTCGAGAAGCAGCATTATGCCTACTGATCCAGCAAAGACCGCGCCCAAGAAGGGCTCCAAGAAGGCTGTCACGAAGACGGCCGGCAAAGGAGGCAAGAAGCGCAGAAAGTCAAGGAAGGAGAGCTACGCTATCTACGTTTACAAGGTTCTGAAGCAGGTGCACCCTGATACCGGCATTTCTTCTAAGGCTATGGGCATCATGAATTCCTTCGTAAACGACATTTTCGAGCGCATCGCCGGTGAGTCTTCTCGTCTCGCTCACTACAACAAGCGGTCCACAATCACTTCCAGGGAAATCCAGACCGCCGTGCGCCTGTTGCTTCCCGGTGAACTTGCAAAGCATGCCGTGTCCGAGGGCACAAAGGCCGTCACCAAGTACACCAGCTCAAAGTAAATCGTGTTATCGCCGTCTTTAAGATAAAAACCAACGGCTCTTTTAAGAGCCACCCATTTTTTCATACAAAGAGCGGTCTTCTTTACGGGGGCAGCAATTCTCCCCGCCCGCTGACTATGACCTTTTGTATAACGAGGTAAGTAAACAAACCTTAGCATTAGAGATACAGTAGTACAGCATCATTTAAATTATAGTCATGGCAGCATTGCATAATTAGCATTAGAGCTATATTTGCAGAACAGCACAACATAATTTAATTTTGAGCTATATTTGCACATCTTTTGAATTAGGGCCATAGTCACACAACCGTGTTTCCCATCAGGGTCCTAGCAGCACAACATAATTTGAATTAGAACCATAGCAGCACAGCATTATTTGAATTGGAGTCATAGTAGCACACTATTGTTCTGCTAACTGTTGTGCTACTATGACTCCAATTCAAATAATGTTGTGCTACTAGGGCCCTGGTGGGATACACTGTTCTGCTCCTATAGCTCTAATGCTAACGGTGTTTCACATCAGGGCTATATAGCAGTGCAACATAATCTGAATTATAGTCATAATAGCACTGTAATTAGCATTAGAGCTATAGTTGCAGAACAGTGTTTCACACCAGGGCCATAGCAGCACAATAATAATTTAAATTAGAACCATATTTGCACATCTTTTGAACTAGTGCAATGGCAGCACAACTGTGTTTCCCATTAGCGCCCTAGCAGCACAACCTAATATACATGAGCGCTTCAGTGGAACAACATAATTTGAAATTGGGCCATGGCGTCACAATAGTGTTTTACATCAGGGCCCTAGCAGCACAACATACTTTGATTTAGAGTGATAGAAGCACAACGTAATTTGAATTAGAGTGATAGTTGGGCAACATAATCTGAATTATAGTCATGGCAGCACTGTGTAATTAGCATTAGAGCTATAGTTGCAGAACTATGTTGTGCTGCTAGGGCCCTGACATGAAGCACAGTTAGCATTAGAGCTACAGTAGCAGCAAAGTGTTTCGAATCAGGGCCCTAGCAGCACAACATATTTAAAATTAGAGTCATAGTTGGCCAACATAATTTGAATTATAGTCATAGCAGCACTACATAATTAACATTAGAGCTATAGTAGCAGTACAGTGTTTCACATCAGGGCCCTAGCAGCACAACATAATTTGTATTAGAGCCATAGTAGCACAACATTGTTAGCATTAGAGCTATAGTAGCAGAACAATGTTGTGCTACTATGACTCTAACTCAAGGTATGTTGTGCTGTTAGGGCCCTGATGTGAAACACAGTTAGCATTAGAGCTATAGTAGCAGTACAGTGTTTAACTCGAGTTATGTTGTGCTACTAGGGACCTGATGTGAGAGTCATACTTAGCATTAGAGCTATAGTAGCAGTATAGTGTTTTACACCAGTGCCCTGTAGCCACATCAGGGCTGGGGTCCCTAGCAGCACACCATCATTTGAATAAGAGCCATAGTAGCACAACGTACTTTGAATTAGAGCCATATCAGTACTACATAATTCTTATTAGAGCTACAGTAGCGGAACAGTGTTTCCCACTAGGGCCATAACAGCACAACATGATTTGAATTAGAGCCATGGTAGCAGAGCATCATTTGACTTAGAACCATAGTTGGCCAAGATCATTTGGATTAGAGTCAGAGTAGCACAACATAATTAGCACTAGAGCTACAGTAGCAGCACAGTGTTCCACATCAGGGCCCTAGTAGCACAACATAATTTTAATTAGAGCAATAGTAGCACAACATAGTTAGCATTAGAGCTATAGTAGCAGAACAATGTTGTGCTACTATAACTCTAACTCAAGGTATGTTGTGCTGCTGGGGCCCTGACGTGAAACACAGTTAGCATTAGAGCTACAGTAGCAGCACAGCGTTTCAAATCAGGGCCCTAGAGGCACAACATATTTTAAATTAGAGCAATAGTTTGCCAATATAATTTGAATTATAGTCATAGCAGCACAACATAATTAGCATTAGAGCTATAGTAGCAGTACAGTGTTTCACATAAGTGCCCTAGCAGCACAACGTAAATTGAATTAGTCATAGTTGGCCCACATGATTTGTATTGTCATATCGGCATTACATAATTAGCATCAGGGCCCTAGCAGCACAACATAATTTGTATTAGAGTCATAGTAGCACAACATTGTTAGCATTAGAGCTATAGTAGCAGAACAATGTTGTGCTACTATGACTCTAACTCAAGGTATGTTGTGCTGTTAGGGCCCTGATGTGAAACACAGTTAGCATTAGAGCTATAGTAGCAGTATAGTGTTTCACATCAGGGCCCTAGTATCACAACATAACTTGAGTTAGAGTCATAGTTAGCATTAGAGCTATAGTAGCAAAACAATGTTGTGCTACTATGACTCTAACTCGAGTTATGTTGTGCTGCTAGGTCCCTGTTGTTTCACACCAGGGCCCTGTAGCCACATCAGGGCTAGGGTCCCTCGCAGCACACCATAATTTAAATGAGAGGCATAGTAGCACACTGTACTTTGAATTAGAGTCATATCAGCACTACATATTTAGCATTAGAGCTACAGTAGCACAACAGTGTTTTACATCAGGGCCAGGACAGCACAACATTATTTGAAATTGAGCCACAGTAGTGGAACAGTGTTTCCCACTAGGGCCATAGCAGCAAAACAAAATTGAAATTAGAGCCATAGTTGGCCAACATAATTTGACTCAGAGCCATAGTTGGCCAACATAATTTGACTCAGAGCCATAGTTGGCCCACATAAATTGAATTATAGTTATAGCAGCACTACATAATTAGCATTAGAGCTATAGTAGCAGTATAGTGTTTCACACCAGTGCCCTGTAGCCACATCAGGGCTGGGGTCCCTAGCAGCACGCCATCATTTGAATGAGAGCCATTGTAGCACAAAGTACTTTGAATTAGAGCCATATCAGTACTAACCTAATTTGAAATTGGGCCATGGCGTTATGATTCACTTAAAACCTGTCCATTTTTATTAAATATAAAAATGGCGAAATTAAAACTTTATTTAAAAATGTATTCACTATGTTCTTTCTTTAGTCAGATATTTAAAAAGTAAATCCACCAAAAAATAAACATTAAACATTTGTTTTTACTAATAAAACCTGCCATGAAACACAGGTCCGACAAGTAAAAATCGTACGTGTGGAAACAGAGCAAACATATCAAAAGTACCGCACGACGACAAGTTGCAATGTCTCATATTACCACTAGATGGTAGCATTTTACTACTACAAAAATCGCCGATGTCCAGTTTTTTTTTTTACCTCAAATTTCGTTAAAATTACACTGAAACTGTACAAGAGTCTGTTGTTATTAATATAATCATCTTATTAATAATAATAATAACAATAATAATCATAATAATAATAAATCTAGCAATGTATCTTGTATCTAATAATATTCTACATATATAAAAAAATAGGATAGCTATTATACAATTTTTAAATATATAATTTAATAAAGAATATATAAAAGTAACAACGAGTTTTATTATTCCTTTTTTTATTTACTTAAATATTCATGATTCACTCAGAACTCGTCCATTGTTATTAAATATAAAAAAGAACAAAAATGTAAACTTTATTTAAAAACTTATTCACGACATCCTTCATTTAGTCGGATATTAAAAAATAAATCCACCGAGAAATAAATATTAAACATTTCTTTTTACTGATTAAAATCGGCATGAAGCACAGGTCCGACAAGTAAAAACCATCCGTGTGGAAACAGAGCAAAAAATACCAAAAGTACCGCTCGACGACAAGTTGCAATGTCTCATATCACCACTAGAGGAGGTATTTAACTACTACAAAAATCGCCGATGTTCAGATTTTTTATATTTTACCTCAAATTTCATTAAAATTACACTTAAATTGTACAAGAGTCTGTTATTATCAATATAACCATATTTCTAATAATAACAATAATAACAATAATAATGATAATAATAATAATAAAAATAATAATAATAATAATAATAATACATCTAATAATGTATCTTGTATCAAACAATATTCTACATATATAAATAAGATAGCTATTATAAAATTTTAAAATATATAATAGAATAAAGAATATATAAAAGTCACAACGATTTCATTCATTTTATTATTTGCTTAATTATTCATGATTCACTGAGAACCCGTCCATTTTTATTGAACATAAATATAAAAAGAGTGGAAATAAAACTTTAAACGCAAAACAAATTTATTCAAGACGTTCTTGCTTTAGTCGGATATTTAAAAAATAAATCCATGGTATAATAATAATTATAATTACAATATTATATATATATATATATATATATATATATATATATATATATATATATATATATATATATATATATATATATATATATATAGTATTTTACCTCAAATTTCAAATATAATTACAATAAATGGCTATTAGCTGCCAAACCCTCAGCAACACACGATACATGTAATCAGGGACCACACCATTGATCAGGTGAAAATTGGGTCCACAATCAGAGATGCCCCTTTTATGACCAAAATGCTCTGTTCGTTATTTTTGCCAATCTCACCTATTTGCACAGTTGTGTTGTGATCTCTAAGGTCTGGCATCTCCTCCAAACAAGGATACACTCGCACTGTCCCAGTGCCTTTTCTCACTTGAACACCTGGATGAAGACTGTTTGAAATTTTGCAGCAAAGGTCGTGCAACAGCATCACATACAGCACTTAATGCATAGACCTTTGTGGTTTTAATTAATTAATCTACTGGATCTTGCCATTAAGGTCTCGTTTGTCCAAGAATTTAGCATTCCTTCACAAAAGGTTTGAGGAAGCTAGTCATTAGTGGTTCAGATGAGCCAAACCACAAGGCACATAGTAGGACATTTTTATCTCTTTTCTCAGGGGGTACTTTTTTAACAAATCATAGTAAGGGCCAAATGCTGAATTTATATGACTGGAACACAGAAAAGAAAGAATCGCTAACTGATTTCAGATATTTGTACAACTTCCCATCAGAAATATCCGTTATTTCATTACTGTTTTGGTCATTGTAAATCTTTTTGAATTCATTCTCCAAAAGAGCTTTAAATGGATCCCTCAATGGTATACAAATAAAAAAACTGAACAAATTCTACACTTTGTCTCACAGTTTGTGTTGATGAGCAAATCTGGCATTTGCTCATCAACACAATTGGCACTGAAAAGCCAATGTAAGAGCTGCAAATGCCACAATAATGAAGATATTCTGATTTGTAGACAAAACCAATTTAAACACCTTTTCTAGAATTTACTTGCTACGTGGGACGCTTGCAGCATCCCCACTAAATAACCTTAACATCTTTAGTAAGTCCTCCATTAAAGCCCCTGTTACATTGTGCTTCATAGGAAGGCAACTATGTTCATCCAACTGGTATCTGTGACATGGTTATTTGAGAAACCTGACGTGGCCCAGTTGATATTCAATAACAAATGGAAAAAGAACAAAATAAGGATCATATTTAAAGTATTTACTAAAAGATTTGTGTTAAGCTTTAATGTTGATCTACTTATTTTTAAACTCGACAACATTGCATTCCGCTATGTCCTGAATTACGCATCACATCTTACGTTCAGTTTATCTACACATTTAGAGACGTACAAAATGTGTGTATGTAACAAAATGTGAACCAAAATGACATACAAATGTCCTTATTTACCTGCACCTCTGATGAAGTCCCCTCTTCTGCACTTTCTGATGGATGAGACACAGGGCTGTAACCCTTAAAAGACTTATAGAAGATATACGAGTTGAACTATAATAGAAAAAATAGCAATAAAAACATGTAGAAATATAGCTAAAATAGAAATATGAAAATGTTTACCTGTATTTTTTGAATATAGACTCCTCAGTCCTCAGTGAAAGATTAACCTGGATTAGGGGACAAAATGAACTGATAAATGTGAATATGAAGAGAATGTTATTTAAGAAATAAAGATTCAAGTATTAAAAGATGGTTCTTTTCGAGGGAGGGAAACTCACATTAGTGTTTGATGATCGTGACTGTTTGTCGACATCCTCAACAGCAATTTGGTAAATCACAGTGATGAATTTAAGTTTAAATCCAAACCCCATGTGTAATTAAAGAAACTCTTTAGACAAAACTGACAGTCCAGTAGATGCATTAAGAACAGAATTTAGTAAAGATTTAGACTAAGATTTAGTTTGATACTGAATGATGGTGTTTTTTTCTAAATATTGATCAGTTGACTTTTAATTGGTCTTTATCTAAATTGTCCTACAGCTTTATTTTGTATTTTCTTGGTAAAATCAATGGTAAAAACTTATTTTTATGATTTTCACACAAGTGTGTTGTGGCATTGTGCTTACAATTGCAGTTGTGTCAAAATCTATTGTTTAGTACATGGTATTATTATTAACCCAAACCAAGACAGACATCTTTTATTATTGTTCTTTACAAACAAAAAAAATAGTTCACTTCTGCAAAGCACTTCCTGTGTGAAGTCCAATCAACACATCTGTTTCCGATTTAGCGAGTTAGAGAAATGTAAACAATGTGTGATTCTACTCAAGAAGTTCAGTATGAGTGCTCTACTGGGATTATAGGAACTTGTGTTATGTCTTTCAACCATTTACAATTTGCAGAGTTACTGAACTGTTGTAAAAGTAAGCATGTAGTAAATGTGTATTTATTTTTATTTTTTTCATACATTTATTTTGTTCCAAGTCCGTTTTGACTTGCATCAGCCGCTATATGTTTGTCAAACATGCCATCATCAGTGGACCCCTGACTGAAGGACATCCTTCGGAGTGGCTATTGGCCAGCTTCTGTCAACAGTTCCACACTTTATACACTGGACCTCCTGAGCTGCTTTCAGGAACTCAAGGTCATCTCTCCGGGATTCTCCAGACAAGCCTTCACAAAGCAGCTGAAACATCGCACTAAGATTGAAGGAAGAGTAACTGTAATTGTTTTACCATATTATAAAACTTCTTTCTGTAAACAGACATCACATATTCTATTATATATGTATATATTCCAGTCTGGACATATCAATGTCGATACACTACAGCACAGCTTCTTAGAGTTTTCATCTGCTTCATTTGAGGAAAAACAGCTCTGCTGTGGTGCTCCTTTCACCTGCACACATGTCCAGTCTGTAGGATTTAGTGGTAACTAGCGGTGTGGTTGTAGATTACAACCATCTTCCTCCAAGCTGAAGTAGAAAAAGTGATTGGTTCTATCTAGAGCCAGTAGTTTGTTTTTCCATTGTGGGTTACCGTAGGAACATGGCGGCTTCCGTGGAAGGGGACCATATTTAGATAAAAAACTGCTCATTCCAAAGTAATTAAAGCACAATTCTTATTTTCAGGAATATGTGTAACCCTAAATGTTACACACTGAACCATTGACTTACCTGTTTATCAATCTAAAGTGAAATTTTCACATACTTCAATTATTGCAGCTTTGCTTTAATTTTTTTTTAGGTGCAATAAATTTTCACTTGTTGAACAGTGTTGTGACAAAACCTCTACCCCTGTACTTCCTGTCTTTCTAGACAGCAGCACGCTTCCACCGCCTTAGAAGGAAGCTGGCAGAAGACAAAAAACTCCTTCTTCAGGAGATCAAGAACTACAATGGTCTTGTACTATACTCTGAAACAAACATTGATGTAGCTGTGGTGGAGCATTCCCTTACTGGAGAGAGCACCATGTCTCAAATATGGTCGTGGGAGGTTCATGGCAGTGATATGTCAGCTTTCAGACGCTTCACCAGAATGTATTTACAGGTCAGCTATATAGAGTACAATGAACTAAGATTTAATTTGGATAAAAGAAGTATGTGTTTGTAGTTACAAAACAGTGCCATGCTATTATGCAAGATCGTCTCATATAAACATATAACTATTGTTGATTCTTAGCAAACATTTCAATCAAGAAGCAAATGCATGACCAAGTGATGTTGACAATGTGACTGCAAGAAGACAAAAGCATTTTGGTGTTGGAGATGGAACAACACTGCACATGCTTGCAGAGCCTGCCAGTTGTTCTCAAATACAAGATAGCTGAGGAGTGTAAGTTTAATAAAACCCCTGTCCATATTACAATAAAAAAACATATCAGTGTCTATCACAGAACTTGGATGAAGTAGAACAGCTCTGTTTGAGATGGTCATTTGTCTTTAAAGTCTTAGGGCTTTAAAGTTGTCACATTTGCTTAAGAGATTTATTGTATTGTTGCTGTTACATGAAAGCTGAAATGAACTAAATAATTTTGAACATTACAATTTGTTTCCTGATGTGTAACATAAGGTTAGCATAACATCAAGCTTATTATTATCTCCTCCAGTCAACATAGAAAATCCAGCTGGTCAGCATCATCAAAAACCTTTTTATTAATGTAACTCCTTGAATTCTACACAAGGTGTTACTTTACCACACCTGTAGAAGAAAGATGTTAACATAAAATAGCTTTTAGACATAGGCTGCAACACAAATCGCTTTCTGCTGCTTTGGGCTTCGCTGCATAAAGTCACCTCAGTGAGACATCAGAGTTGCCTTAAGTGGGTTTATTCCACAGGTAGCTGGCAGTATGACAATGATGCACAAGAAAATGCCAGCCATCCTGGTATACAGATTTAAATGGGTGGAATGTTGCCTCATGAAGCAGTCTTAAAATGTAGTTTGTCTTTGATGTTATCTTTTTTTGTATTTTGCGATGTAGACAAGGGAAATGAGGGACTTTGCTGTCTCTTAAGAAGAAGATGTCAGAAAGGTTGCAAGTGGTCCTCTAACAGTACAAGACTGCTTTAGGCCCTAAAGCCTCTGCCCTTCCACATGTTGAAGCAGAAAATCAAAGTGGCCTCAGTAGTCCAGACACCAGTGAGGATGAAGAAGAAAACACAATTTAGGTAATTAACTTATTCAAATGTATGATTGTTTGTTCTAAAAAAAAATAGACCAGGGTATAGAAAAAAAATAGACCAGGTTGCTTGAATAAGCATTGTGCTTGTGCATGGAGAACATAAGCAGCCCTGAAGAGTTCAGTCAGTTTTAAGCCTTGTGGCACCTGTTTTTAACAGCCAATCAGCTCGTAGCAAAGTTAGCTGGTCAAGTCCCTAAACTGTCAGCTGGTTGAGCCTGGTTAAAGTCAGTGTTGACTACACATGGCTTAATTAGTTTGGTGGAATGGCTTGAGCCTGCAGTGAATGTTACTGTTAATTCAAGCCAGGTTTTTTCAAGTGAGCACAGCTTTCCATTAACTGTGTTGATGAAATGCCCCCATTGCTGTTACTCTTCAGAATTTCTTTGTGTATTTGTTGATGCTTTACGTGGTCTAGTGGTTAGGATGTGGCGCTTTCACCGCTGCGGCCCGGGTTCGATCCCCGGTCAGGGAACCAACCCCGGCCACTCTTAGTGCCGGTCCCAAGCCTGGATAAATGGGGAGGATTGCGTAAGGAAGGGCATCCAGCGTAAAAACATGCGGATGATCCGCTGTGGCGACCCCTAATGGGAGAAGCCAAAAGAAAGTAAATTTGTTGATGCTTTACACATACAAGAACTGAACTTCACCTTCTTCTATAAAAACCTCTTGCTGTTTTGTTTTTTTGTATTTCTTCAGATGGATGTGCACAAAGGACTGTGTCAAAGGAAATTAACTTGTATTTTTAGAATGCTCTAAACAGGTATGAGACAGGTATGAGGTGTGAGGTATTATGGGAGTGTGAGTGTATTATAAACATTATAACATAAATACTTACCTCAACCCTATTGAACCCAAGTCCTCTTCACCTCACCTACATCAGTACCTGACTTTACTAAGACCCTTCTGTCTGAATGAGCACAAATCTAAACAAACACAATCCATAATCTAGTGGAACATCTTTCCAGAGAGGGAAGCTTATTATAAGAGCAAATGGAGACTGAATGTGGAATGGGATGTTCAAAAATCACATATAAATCTTATGGCCAGGGGTCCACAAACTTTTAGCAATATAGTGTATAGATTAAGCATATTCATATGTGGAATCTTGTTTAATTTGACATCACACTGCATTATTAATTCATCATTTATGGCATGTCTTTTTACTCAACTTCAAACAATCTGATCTTGCTTAAAATTACATCTGAGATATAGAAAGTAATGTGTATAGTAAGGTGTTTATGCATGTTAATGCATGCAGAGCTTTGTTTTAGTATTTGTACATTTACTGCATGTATTTGAACATTCTTAGGGGAACAAGTTGGTGTGGTGGGGATTGGCTGGACCTGGGAGAGTTTTTCTCTGTGTATGTGTGAGTGTATTTGAATTGTTTTGTCTATTTTGCTTTATGTACAGTAGTTTCTGTCTATTTGTTAAGGGCCCCCTTGAGAACTAGATGGTTCATCTGAAGTGGTTTATCCTTTCAATCAACTTACAGAAATATGAGCAAAATGAATCACCTTTTTGAATGAAAATAAAAGTGCATTACTGTGAGAGACGTGGGGGATGGCCTGAAGTACTTGGGTTGAGGCTGAAACCATAGATCTTAGGACTAAAGGAAATACATTGGCTAATAAAACAGATTCTGTCATAGAAGGTGTTTCATTTTATTAACTGTTTCCACATAAATAGCTCTGAGCTCTTTCCTGTTTGCAGTGGTGATGGACAGGTTGAAGGACAAGGTCAGACAGGAGTCTCCATGGACTATGTTGTTTGTGGAGGATATTGTGATTTGTGGTTGGAGTAGGGAGCAGGTGGAGAAGAGCCTGGAGGGGTGGAGGTGCACGCTGGAGAAAAGGGGAATGAAAGTCAGTAGGAGTAAGACAAAGTAGATGTGTGTGAATGAGAGGGAGGGCAGTGGAGTGGTGTGGTTGCAGGGAGAAGAGGTGGAGAAGGTGGGGGAAATATATATTAGTATTAAGATGGGCCTTATACTAGTTCTCTAAACACACATTTGTATGTTATCTGTTCAATGTCTATACAATCTTTATGATGTGAGCATGTAAGGTACACGGAATGTCTTTGTCTGGACTCACACATCTCTGGTTACTGTGTCTTCTTACTCAATCAGAATCAGTTTTAGCTCAGGGGTTTTACAGAGTCTACTGTGTGTGTATATATATATATATATATATATATATATATATATATATATATATATATATATATATATATATATATATATATATATATATATATATATATATATATATATATATATATATACACAAAGTGAGGACAATAAGTATTTGAACACCCTGCTATTTTGCAAGTTCTCCCACTTAGAAATCATGGAGGGGTCTGAAATTGTCATTGTAGGTGCATGTCCACTGTGAGAGACATAATCTAAAAAAAAAAATCCAGAAATCACAATATATGAGTTTTAAACTATTTATTTGTATGATACAGCTGCAAATAAGTATTTGAACACCTGTCTATCAGCTAGAATTCTGACCCTCAAAGACCTGTTAGTCTGCCTTTAAAATGTCCACCTCCACTACATTTATTATCCTGAATTAGATGCACCAGTTTGAGGTCGTTAGCTGCATAAAGTCAGCTAACGACCTGTCCACCCCATACAATTAGTAAGAATCCAACTACTAACATGGCCAAGACCAAAGAGCTGTCCAAAGACACTAGAGACAAAATTGTACACCTCCACAAGGCTGGAAAGGGCTATGGGGAAATTGCCAAGCAGCTTGGTGAAAAAAGGTCTACTGTTGGAGCAATCATTAGAAAATGGAGGAAGCTAAACATGACTGTCAATCTCCCTCGTGGGGTCTCAATGATCCTAAGGAAGGTGAGAAATCAGCCCAGAACTACACGGGAGGAGCTGGTCAATGACCTGAAAAGAGCTGGGACCACCGTTTCCAAAGTTACTGTTGTTATACACTAAGACGTCATGGTTTGAAATCATGCATGGCACTGAAGGTTCCCCTGCTTAAACCAGCACATGTCCAGGCATGTCTTAAGTTTGTCAATGACCATTTGGATGATCCAGAGGAGTCATGGGGGAAAGTCATGTGGTCAGATGAGACCAAAATAGAACTTTTGGGTCATAATTCCACTAAACCTGTTTGGAGGAAGAAGAATAATGAGTACCATCCCAAGAACACCATCCCTACTGTGAAGCATGGGGGTGGTAGCATCATGCTTTGGGGGTGTCTTTCTGCACATGGGAAGGGCGACTGCACTGTATTAAGGAGAGGATGACCGGGGCCATGTTTTGCGAGATTTTGGGGAAGAACCTCCTTCCCTCAGTTAGAGCATTGAAGATGGGTCGAGGCCGGGTCTTCCAACATGACAATGACCCGAAGCACACAGCCAGGATAACCAAGGAGTGGCTCTGTAAGAAGCATATCAAGGTTCTGGCGTGGCCTAGCCAGTCTCCTGACCTAAACCCAATAGAGAATCTTTGGAGGGAGCTCAAACTCCGTGTTTCTCAGCGACAGGCCAGAAACCTGACTGATCTAGAGAAGATCTGTGTGGAGGAGTGGGCCAAAATCCCTCCTGCAGTGTGTGCAAACCTGGTGAAAAACTACAGGAAACGTTTGACCTCTGTAATTGCAAACAAAGGCTCCTGTACCAAATATTAACATTGACTTTCTCAGGTGTTCAAATACTTATTTGCAGCTGTATCATACAAATAAATAGTTTAAAAATCATACATTGTGATTTCTGGATTTTTTTTTTTTAGATTATGTCTCTCACAGTGGACATGCACCTACAATGACAATTTCAGACCCCTCCATGATTTCTAAAAAATTAGCACAGTGTTATAATGATCATACACGCACCTTAAAACAGACCACTCGAAAATTAGAACGGAAATGGCGTCAAACAAAATTACAAGTATTTCAAATAGCATGGAAGGAGAGCCTCCTAATTTATAGAAAATTTCTTAGTGCTGCTAGATCAGCATATTTCTCCACCCTCATAGAAAATAACAAGCATAATCCTAGATTTTTATTCAGCACGGTAGCAAAATTAACAGGGAATAAAAGCACTGCACTCACATGCACACCATTAATAGGTAGTAATGATTTAATGAACCTTTTTAATAATAAAATTGAAAACATCAGGCAAAAAATCCAAACGATTAATATAAATCCAAATTATTTTACAAGTAACCCTGTAGACAGCAGTGTAATTATAACAGACAATCAATTACAAAGTTTTACTCCTATTCACGAGAATGACTTAATTTCATTAATTTCCTCATCAAAATCATCAACCTGCATTCTCGATCCCTTGCCTACAAGTTTCTTTAAACAGATAATTCCAGAGGTAATTGAACCTGTTTTAAAAATAATAAACTCTTCCATTAGCACTGGTTATGTACCAAAATCCTTCAAACTGGCAGTTATCCACCCCCTAATTAAGAAACCTGACCTTGACCCATGTCAGCTGTCCAACTACAGACCAATATCAAATCTCCCCTTCATAGCCAAAATTTTGGAAAAGGTTGTAGCACAGCAGTTATGCTCACACCTACTTATGAATAACATTTTTGAAATGTATCAGTCAGGAGTTTGGCCTCATCATAGCACACAGACGGTGCTAGTTAAGGTGGTAAATGACCTGTTATTGGCCTTTGATCAGGGTTTTGTCTCTTTACTTGTTTTGCTCGACCTTAGTGCAGCTTTTGACACCATTGATCACACTATACTACTTGCTAGACTTGAGAACGTTGTTGGAATAAAAGGGAACAGCTCTCTCTTGGCTCAGGTCTTATTTGACTGATCCCTATCAGTTTGTTGATGTAAATGGTGAGTTCTCCACACTCTATGAGGTAAAGTTTGGTGTTCCTCAAGGATCTGTCTTAGGCCCACTGCTTTTCTCTTTATATATGCTGCCTCTTGGTGAAATCATTCATAAACATGGGATTCGCTTCCATTGCTATGCTGATGACACACAGCTGTATATTTCAGCAAAGCCAGATGAGAGAGATCAGTTTAACAATGTTGAGAAGTGTGTAAAGGACATTAGACAGTGGATGCTTAATAACTTTCTTCTGCTCAACTCAGATAAGACGGAAGTACTTTTACTAGGACCACATGCAGCTAGAAGTAAACTTTCCGATTACGTAGCATCTCTGGATGGTGTTTCTGTTTCAGCATGTACGGCTGTCAAAGACCTTGGTGTGATTATTGACTTGAGTCTTTCCTTTGAGTCTCACGTGAATAATATTACCAGGATCGCCTTCTTTCACCTTAGAAATATTGCTAAAATTAGAAATATAATGTCGTTACAGGATGCAGAAAAACTAGTTCATGCTTTTATTACATCTAGATTAGACTACTGTAACGCTTTACTGTCCAAGTAAGTGCATAAATAAGCTTCAGTTAGTTCAGAATGCAGCAGCAAGAGTCCTCACTAGATCTAGGAAATATGACCACATCACCCCTGTTTTAATCAGTCTACACTGGCTTCCACTCAAATCTCGCATTGATTATAAAATATTACTACTGACGTATAAAGCACTTAACGGTCTCGCACCGCAGTATCCGACTGAACTTCTCTACCAGTATGATCCTCCACGCCTACTTAGATCAAAAGGTGCTGGCTATCTGTTGGTTGCTCAAATAATGAAGACTACAGCAGGGGCAGATCTTTTTCTTATAAAGCCCCACAGTTATGGAACAACTTTCCAATCAGTGTTCGGGACTCAGACACAGTCTCAGTGTTCAAGTCGAGGTTGAAAACTTATTTATTTAGTCAAGCCTTTTATCAGTAGATTTTTCTCAGGTAAAGGAGCAGATCTGGAGGGAGCATGGATATAGAGTGTTTGGTGAACACTCTATATTTGTATGCTGTCGTCCCCTCACATTCACACGTTCACTCGGGTTTGTTGACGGTGGTGTGGTGGGTCGTCTCTTATCCCAGAGATCCCTCATGTCTGTGTTACCTTCTGGTTCTCCCTTTTAGTTATGCTGCCATAGCGAGCCTTGCCGGAGTCCAAACTGCACAGTAACATTAACTTTCATACACCAATAGGGACACCTAATAATCCATATCCTTATCTTCCCGTCACCCTCTCTCTCTCTCTCTCTCTCTCTCTCTCTCTCTCTCTCTCTCTCTCTCTCTCTCTCTCTCTCTCTCTCTCTCTCTCTCTCAATAGAGTTAAACATGCTCCTGAGGCTCCAGTGACCACTGTTCCTGCCCCTCTCCCCTTTGTTGGAACTTCACACTTCTGTGCAGCTTGGGACAGTCTCTCATCAACACCTTGGGTGGTTCCATGTAATTCCGGAGTAGAACGGGTGCTTTAAGGATGGATTGGACTGTAGTTGGTGTCGGCGGTCTGCTTTAAATGGACATTTGGTGCAACCCAGATGAGGATGGGTTCCCTCTTGAGTCTGGTTCCTCTCAAGGTTTCTTCCATATGCCATCTCGGGGAGTTTTTCCTTGCCACAGTTGCTCATCAGGGACAAACATACTTACAAAGAACATATTTACGTTTAATCAACACATTATCTGTGTAAAGCTGCTTTGAGACAATGTTCATTGTTAAAAGCGCTATACAAATAAAAATGAATTGAATACTTGCATAATCGTGAAGTTAGTGCACAAGAGGCAGTGTATAGGTTGACAAATATGCATTTAAAGGAGTGTTCCAGAAATGTTCAGTTTATTCCCACAGGTGATTCAGTTCGTATGAGTTTACCATTGCAAGTTCTACAGAACAAGTTGCAGTCGCAAACTTTAAGAAGTGAAGAGATGTGGATGAAAAGTTTGGTTGATCGTTACAAGAATAGACCACGTCAGAGTGTTTTTGACGATATGTGCTTAGCCACATTTGCGTCTGAGTATCGTATTACATCTTAAGGTCAGTCTCCCAATGAAATGACATTAGATAATAATCTTGGTTTCATTGTTACAAAAAACACATTCAGCCTGCAGTTGTTCGTTATGCACGATTTTCAGTGACTAAGAGTCCTGAAAAGTTTTACCAAAGTATACTGCAATTGTTTTCTCCTTATCGTGCAGATACGGAACTAAAACCAGAGGGATATACTACTTATGAACACTTTTATAAAGAAGGTGTTTAGGTAATGGATTAGTAAAATTGGTTTAAAATGTAGTCAATAAAAACAGAGCATTATTTGAAAAGGATGCAGACGTGTTGGATACCGCACACAATACTGTTAATACTGAGGGCATATTAGAAAGTGCATGGTGTTCCCTTTGTCCTGAGCAGCAAGTTGATCATTTAGAATGTAAACAGGTTAGACGTGAGATTGTCCAAGAAGAAGAAGAAGATGATAATGAAAGTATTCCAGATTTGACTGATAAAAACGTTACAAAAGTTACACAGTTACACAAAAAATTGTTTGAGTCGTGTTAAAGGGTTAAGTATAATTTGTTCCTTAAACAAAACCCAGATGGCTGTTTTTAATAAAATAAGGCAGTGGTGTTTGGGTAAAATTAGAGGAGAAAACACAAAACCTTTTTATTTGTTTATTACTGGTGGTGCAGGAACAGGCAAAACTCATTTAATTGAAGCCATAAAATGAGTCTTCATGACTATTGTCTCAGATTTCTTTGAATCCAGATGATATTTGTGTTGCTTTAACAGCACCAACAGGCATTGCAGCATACAATTTAAAGGCTGCAACAATATTTAGTATTGGCACAAATGTAAAATTGCCATACACACCATTGGGTGAGGACAAATTAAATTCTTTGCGAGCAAATTTCCATGGTCTTCAAATACTAATAGATGAAATATCTATGGTTGATCATAAATTATTGGCATATATACATGGAAGATTGCGTGAAATTAAACAGAGTGGAGATTTGTCTGCTTTTGGTAATGTGAGTGTAATTACTGTTGAGGACTTTTTCCAATTGCCTCCTGTGAAGGGAAAACCATTGTATGTGGATGTACCTGAAATGAGTTTATGGAGTTGTTTTAGTGTTGTTGAACTCACACAGGTTGTTAGACAAAAGGACAGTAATTTTGCTGAAATGTTAAACATTTAAGAAAGAAGCAAAATAACTGCACTAAACAAAGATGATGTAATGATGTAATCATATCAAGTTGTGACAAGGTTGAGGAAGATAATGTATCTTTACACATTTATGCTACAAATGATCAAGTGCATATGCACAACTTGAAGCAGGTGATAAAAATGTGCCCGGAAATTGAACCGATAGAGGCAGAGGATTATGCACGGAGTAAAAAAAAAACAGGCAAAATAGAATTAATAGCTGGTCATCATGTAAAGGTTCATAACACATGTTTGCCAGAAAAGTTACTTTTAGGCAGAGATGCACGTGTTATGTTAATTAAAAACATAGATGTTGATGATGGATTAGTTATTGGTGTTTGTGGTGTAGTTACTCATATCGTACGCTCATCTAAGGAGAAGTTACCTGAAACTGTATACGTTCAGTTTGATGATAGTCATGTGGGATTGAAAAGACAAAAACAATGTTCATTTGAGGCAGCAAAATTGCTCCATTCTACACCTATGATACTGCTGTCGTTAGTTTAAAGTGTTTGCACCTGGTCAGGCTTATGTAGCTTTGAGCCGGGTAAGGAGTTTGTCAGGGTTAACAATTAAAGACTTTAGTGAAAAGGCCATTTTCTGTAATGATCAGATTTGTGAAGCTCTTCAAGAAATGCCATCTTTTATGGCACATGATGAATCATTGGTGACAGTACAAGATAGTTCCTTTTCTGTGTTTATACTGAATGTACAGAGTTTGCATTGCCATAAAGAGGATTTAAAATGTGTCTAGTCAACATTTACAACCAACATGTATTGCTGTAACTGAAACATGGCTGCCAGAACACTATCTGCCTGAAAGTGTACATTTAAAAAACTACAACTTTGTGGGTATTCCTCGTTGTGTTGCATACACAAGTATATGTCCTCCTTTCAATGATTTGTAACTACAACAACACGGTGGAGTTGGAGTTTATACAACATGTGGAGTGCCAAACACTATTATAACAAGTCCAAATCTTAATTTAGAATGCCTGTTGACACATTTTCCTGAAAATGATATTTTGCTTGGTGTTATTTATAGACCACAAACATACCCTTTGTGTAGTTTTACAGAAAATATGGGCAGGTTAATTAATCAGCTGCCTTTAATTTCAAATAACATTGTGCTTGTGGGAGACTTTAATAATGATGCATTAAAGTCTAATTCTGTGTGCTCTTTTATGGCAGATAGGGGTTTTATTCAACATGTTACGGAACCTACAACAGAAAAAGGAACATTAATTGATCATGTGTACATAAAACGTATGACAAATTTCTCAGTACACACAGATATTGTGCCAGTGTACTTTAGCACACACGAGGGAATTTTCTGCTCTTTTAAACTTTCAATTCAAATGGTCTCTGATTCTCTGTTGAAAGTCAAATAGTATAATTTACTAGAAAAATGCTAGTATGTTTACTTAAATCTGACAAATATTGAGTTTACTAAAATAGTTAATTATTGGTAAAATGTTAAAATAAATATTTGAGATTACAAATAAATATTAGGTAATATAACTCGAAATGTGTGAGACATTTCATTGGGCATGCGCAATGAAGCACAACTCCCCTCCCCCACACTTTGCTGAAGCTCATGGACTGAAGACGGTTTGAGCATCTACTGATTAAGGTATTAATTAAGGCATATTTTTGTTTCCTTGTTTTAGTTATAATCATGATGTTTACTTGAATTAATATTACTTTGCTGAACATGTTAGGAACTTTTAATCTTGTCTTTACATAAACATCTTTTGGACCGTTTGTAGCTTTGAACACCTCGTGTTGGAAACCAACATCTAAAATGTCATTTTGCACTTTAGATCTGTAAAATCGGATTACCGGTTAATTATTTAGAAATGCTTTATTTTTGTTAATTTGATTACTCGGTCGTGACAATGCGGGACCTGGCAGTGTAACTTAACTAGTTTATAATTAGCATGCGTTATTGAATCTAGCCATTTTCATCGTGATGTGGAGCGGGGATGGGGAAGGAAGAAAAAACATTTGCGAGATTTTGGAAGGAAGGAAGGAAAAAAACTCGAGAAGAAAAAAAAACGTAACATGGGAGACAAAAAAAAAAAAACTGTCTTAAACCGAGGGCGCAAGTTTTGACTGAATACACCGTCAAACTGTAACCACCGCGCGAAAATACAAAAGTAACGTCTGAATGTCGCCAGCGCGTGCACTGCGCGTGCATCTTTTAAAAGACAGCGTTGAAGTGTAGGTTACTGAATAGTACAGATTCAAGCTGCGTGTTTTAGTTTTAAAGAAGTAGTTCACCAAACATTTTTCCCATGACTTTCATGATAATTAGATTTTTTTCAATAGTTAATACCAATAGTATTGTTCATTGTTAAAGTTGTGGATTAATTCATTTTATTGGTAATATTTAATGCTAAATGAGCATGTGAACTTCATTGCAAGTTACTCTCCCTTTACCTTGCCTTTAACTTAATTCTTTTCTTTTTTTTTTTTTTCTTTTTAGGTTTCCTGTTGATTGCCTTCTGCCATGCAGTGGAATTGTAAGTTTTGAAATCTGTCTTCAGATGTTGGATGTACTCTGACCTCTGGTATAGTCTTTAGACATAATTTAAGCTTTAGCTATTGTGGCTGAAAAGTGCAAAACACATTAACAAATATAGAAGCACATTAAAAGTGTACAAATGTATTGTCCTTATTGTGGATTCAAAAGGTGTACTTCTGTACCCGGTCGGCTCAGAGGTCAATAATGTTCCTGGGACCCCGAGGCCTTTTATACTGAAGGACTATAAAACAGAAACTGGAAAACCTTATGCAAGGATAAATGAGTTTATTTGCAGAAGGAAGCACTTTGAAGGTTAGTTTGCCAGAATGAAAGTATTGTTTATGTTTCGGGTAATAACATGGTTTGTTCTGTGTCTAGGAGAACAGGAAGTCAGTTCAGAATCAGATACAGAAGTTATCATAAGGACACAAAATCCTGAGAGATCTAACCTGACTGACACACTGCTGATAACAAAAAAAGAACATTTTTTTCTTCAATTCTGCTGAAGTTTGCTTTAGTTCATTATTATTATTTTTACTTAATTTATATTCATGCTTCAGTTTTTATCCTTATTTCCAAGTCTGTTTATGTTTATAATAATTATGAAGAGACTCATGCAGGCCATGGGCAAGTTTAAATTCTCTCTTTCTCCCCTGATTCTAACCTGACAGCTCCTTTTACTCAGTAAGTTTTAATAACATGTTTAAGTAGGTGAATTTTGTCTGGTTGGAACCAGTAGACCAAAGGAGACTGAAATTGTTTTTGGGCAGCAAAAAAACTTGGAAATAAGGACAAAGAAGACTGAAGCTTAAAATTAAAGTTAATTAAAATACTGAATTTGTAAATCTTTGTTTTCAATTATATGATACACGTTTGTCATGTTTTACCACAATATTCATGATGTGAAATTGACACCATACACCATACTTAGTCCTTCTTAGGCTGTACTCTGGCGTCTATAGGGGGTTTTTGTGAGAAAATTGATGTTCAAAGTCCAGTTGTTTCCTTTAAAGTGTAATAAAGTTGTAATGCTTCGTCACAGTTCTCTGGCCACTGTAATCGAGGATGTTGCATGACCACGTGGTATCATCATTGTGGAGGGTTTGGCTGTTTGTAATTTGATTGCAGATGCTGGAAGCACAGACTGCTGGGGCTGTGGAGGAACTGACTTCTGCAGAAGCTGCTGCTTTGTTTCATTATTTACTTTCTTTGGTGTTTGTGTGTGTGTTTACTGATTAGTAGAAATACAAGATGATGTCAAACTCAGTGAACACGTTCTACAGTGGACTCAGACATAAAAGTAGAACAGGCTTTTCTACTCATTAAAATGTATGTCCAAACTTGCTTTTATATGTTTAATAACATTTATAATTAAATATGACACATTTGACAACTTTTATTGATAGTACCACAAAATTGGAAGTTGGCTGTTAATTAGGAAGTACTCGTTTGAGGACACTGGGACTTATGATGGTAAGATCGCTTATGAAATGAGAATCTAAAAGTAAGGGCATAAAAATTTTGAAAAGGTTTGAGAAGAAACCTTTTTTCAGGACCCACTTTCACATTCGGCACCAGTGGGACAGTATGGAGTTCAGGATGGAGCAGTTTCTAAAGGGAGAAAAAGGCTGACTTTCCTCTCCTCCACAACATCTCCACTACATGCTGTTATTAATCACAGCACTTTCTCTTTTAGTTCTTGATCATTAAAGTGAACTTGATGGAGTGCGATTAAAATAATTCCGTTTCCAACTCGTCAAAGAGTCGCTTCAAAGTGTCGATTCAAAGAGTCAAGTCGGTTTTCCGAAAGTGAAAGTGTTTCTCAGCCTCGACTGCATTTGGAGGAGTGGTTGGAAAAACACAAAGATCTTCAACAGCAGCCAGAAGCAGTGAGATTCATGTTCAACAACAAGCAGTGCTGAAGAAAAGCTGGTGAGTTTTTCCTAGAAATGACTTTCTATCGGAATAATGCGTTTGTGTTTTCTATGTAATGGAGTTTGTGGAAAGATCGATCGATCTGTCTCTCTCTCTCTCTATCTATCTATCTATCTATCTATCTATCTATCTATCTATCTATCTATCTATCTATCTATCTATCTATCTATCTATCTATCTATCTATCTATCTATCTATCTACAGTGGTGTAAAAGTGTTTTGTTCTAATTTTTTTGCATGTTTTACACTTTAATGTTTCAGATCATCAAACTAATTTAAATATACAGTGGGGAAAATAAGTATTTGAACACCCTGCTATTTTGCAAGTTCTCCCACTTAGAAATCATGGAGGGGTCTGAAATTGTCATTGTAGGTGCATGTCCACTGTGAGAGACATAATCTAAAAAAAAAAATCCAGAAATCACAATATATGATTTTTAAACTATTTATTTGTATGATACAGCAAATAAGTATTTGAACACCTGTCTATCAGCTAGAATTCTGACCCTCAAAGACCTGTTAGTCTGCCTTTAAAATGTCCACCTCCACTACATTTATTATCCTAAATTAGATGCACCTGTTTGAGGTCTTTAGCTGCATAAAGACACCTGTCCACCCCATACAATCAGTAAGAATCCAACTACTAACATGGCCAAGACCAAAGAGCTGTCCAAAGACACTAGAGACAAAATTGTACACCTCCACAAGGCTGGAAAGGGCTACGGGGAAATTGCCAAGCAGCTTGGTGAAAAAAGGTCCACTGTTGGAGCAATCATTATAAAATGGAAGAAGCTAAACATGACTGTCAATCTCCCTCGGACTGGGGCTCCATTAAGGATCTCACCTCGTGGGGTCTCAATGATCCTAAGGAAGGTGAGAAATCAGCCCAGAACTGTACGGGAGGAGCTGGTCAATGACCTGAAAAGAGCTGGGACCACCGTTTCCAAGGTTACTGTTGGTAATACACTAAGACGTCATGGTTTGAAATTATGCATGGCACGGAAGGTTCCCCTGCTTAAACCAACACATGTCCAGGCACGTCTTAAGTTTGCCAATGACCATTTGGATGATCCAGAGGAGTCATGGGAGAAAGTCATGTGGTCAGATGAGACCAAAATAGAACTTTTGGGTCATAATTCCACTAAACGTGTTTGGAGGAAGAAGAATGATGAGTACCATCCCAAGAACACCATCCCTACTGTGAAGCATGGGGGTGGTAGCATCATGCTTTAGGGGGTGTTTTTCTGCACATGGGACAGGGCGACTGCACTGTATTAAGGAGAGGATGACCGGGGCCATGTATTGCGAGATTTTGGGGAACAACCTCCTTCCCTCAGTTAGAGCATTGAAGATGGGTCGAGGCTGGGTCTTCCAACATGACAATGACCCGAAGCACACAGCCAGGATAACCAAGGAGTGGCTCTGTAAGAAGCATATCAAGGTTCTGGCTTGGCCTAGCCAGTTTTCAGACCTAAACCCAATAGAGAATCTTTGGAGGGAGCTCAAACTCCGTGTTTTTTCAGCGACAGGCCAAAAACCTGACCGATCTAGACAAGATCTATGTGGAGTAGTGGGCCAAAATCCCTCCTGCAGTGTGTGCAAACCTGGTGAAAACTACAGGAAACGTTTGACCTCTGTAATTGCAAACAAAGGCTACTGTACCAAATATTAACATTGACTTTCTCAGGTGTTCAAATACTTATTTGCAGCTGTATCATGCAAATAAATAGTAAAAAAATCATACACTGTGATTTCTGGATTTTTTTTTTTTTAGATTATGTCTCTGACAGTGGACATGCACCTACGAAGACAATTTCAGACCCCTCCATGATTTTTAAGTGGGAGAACTTGCAAAATAGCAGGGTGTTCAAATACCTATTTTCCTCACTGTATTTGTAAAAGATAGCATAAGTGAACATAACATGCAGTTTTAAATAAAATATTTTATTTTTGAGAGAAAACAAAATCCAAAACTACATGGCCTTGTGTGAAAAAGTGTTTGCCCCTATACCTAATAACTGGTTGGGCCACCCTTAGCAGCAACAACTGCAATCAAGCGTTTGCGATAACTTGCAATGAGTCTGTTACAGCGATGTGGAGGAATTTTGCTCCACTCATCTATGCAGAATTGTTGTAATTCAGCCACATTGGAGCGTTTTTCAGCATGATCTACCTAAACTAATTTCTAATTTCTAACTAAACTAATTTCTAATGCTGTCCTTCATCATCACTCCCAATGAACATCTCAACATCTTCAGCTCTGCTACCTTCAGCTCCACCTCCTGTCTTTTACTCAATGACACTGTCTCTAAACCATACAACATCTCAGGTCATCTGGTCCAACCGACTTTCCACTCTTTATCCTCTTAAGCTCTGCTCTCACTTCCTCCTTACTAATCCTATCCACTTTCTGCCTTACCATCTCCACACCATCCAACCTTCTTTCTCTCTCATTTTCCTGCTCAAATCAGCTGCTTAAAATACTCCCTCCATCTTCTCAACACACTCTCCTCATTAGTTAACACATTTCCGTCTCCACCCTTTATTGCTCTAACTTGCAGCACATCCTTCCCAGCTCGGTTTCTCTGCCTGGCCAATCACTACAAATCCTTTTCTCCTTCTTTAGGGTCCAACTTCTCATACAGCTCCTTATATGCCTATGCGGCACATCTCCTTGTACTCCTGCCTACTTTTATTATCTCTTTCAATCCCAATTCTGTTTCTCCAACCTCTTTCTCCTTATATGTTCCAGCACTTCCTCATTCCACCACCATGTCTCTTTTTCCTCCTTTCTATTTTCAGATGTCACACCAAGTGTGTTTCTCGCTGTCTTCCTCATCACTTATGCAATAGATGCCCAATCATCCAGCTTGTCTTCACCACCACAGAGACCCTGTCTGACCTCTTCCCTGAACCTCACACTACAGTCTTCCTCCTTAAGTTTCCACCTTATTCTTCTTTCAGTCCTCACTCTCCTCCTCTTTCTCTTCACCTCTAAAACCATCCTACAGAACACAATCTGATGCTGTCTATCTACACTGTCCCCTGCCAACACCTTACAGTCTCCAATCTCCTTCAGGTTACATCTTCTACATAGAACATAGTCCACCTGTGTGCCCCTCCCTCCACTCCTTTATGTCACCCTATGCTCCTCATTCTTCTTAAAATAAGTTCATAACTGCCATTTCCATCATTTTAGCTAAATCTACCACCATCTGCCCTTCAACATTCCTCTCCTTAAGACCATACCTACCCATCACCTTCTCATCACCTCTGTTCCCTTCACCTACATGCCCATTTAAATCTGCCCCAATCACCAATTGCTCATTCCTAGTTACACCATCTACCATTTAATCTAACTCACTTCAGAACTTTTCTTTCTCACAACCCACTTGTGGAGCATAAGCACTGATGACATTTAATATCACCCCTTCAACTTCCAGCTTCATCACTCTATCAGAAACTCTCTTCACCGCACTACACTCTTACTGTACTCTTCCTTCAGAATCACCCCTACACCATTTCTCTTTACATCCACACCATGATAAAACAGTTTAAACACATCCAATGTTCCTGCTCTTACTCTCTTTCCACTTGGTCTCCTGAACACACAACATATCTACCTTTCTCCTCTCCATCATATCAGCTCCCTCTCTTACTTTACCAGTCATAGTACCAACATTTAAAGTACCAACCCGAACTTCCACTTTCCTACACTTCTCCTTTCCCTGCCGTCTCTGTAGACGTCTTCCTCCTCTACTTCTCCTCCTTTGGCCAACAGTAGCCCAATTTCCACCGGTACCCTGTTGTTAACGATACCTGTTATGGTCTTTTTTAACTCTTGCCTCGACCGATCCGGTATAAATCTCTGATTTCTACTAGATCCTCATTTTTCCAAGGTTTTGTGCAACCCTAATGGCTGGGTTAACATTAAAGACTATATAATTTCTTTTAATCATCAGAATATCTCTATTTTTTGTCAGGTTATTGCTATTATAACTGTTATTGTTATGTTGTTATATATGCTGTTTAGGTGCATTTGTTTACAGGGAACTCTCACCTGGACCAAGATTGCAGCAGCATTGGCGTATCGCAGCAACGGACCAAAGCAGCCAATGAGGCGTTTGTGTCTATGTCTATGGCTTTCACCTCTAATGGGACTTTAGAGGAAGATTTTCAACCAGTTTTAACTGCATGTTTGTTTTTGCGTTTTCTAGTAATGTGATTGATTCCAGCAGAAGAGATCGGCATCTTCAGCATTTATAAATGGAGATCCCTGATCAGGGGACAGATCACATGACCTCACCCTCAAAAGACTGGTAACCTGCCATGTTCTAGTATTTTGCTAATGAACTGTTCATATCTGCATTATGGAGTTTCTGTAGAAATAATAACTAATATTTATGGTAAGAATAAATCTTTAGCACTCACTTAAAAAAAGTGGTTGATGAAATGATGTCCCACAACTGCTTATTTTTTGCCTTTTGATTAGTTTTTGTATTTATACTCCCATGTTTCCATTGTCTCTTTGTGAAGACCTGTTTGTTCCTGCTCTTAGCCTATTCCAGGCATGGTAGCATGTGGATATAAGCAGCACTATGTAGATCTGCTACTATAAGCATTCCGTTGTATTTAAAGTTAAATGAAACAAGGGTGTGGCTTTTTAAGGAACTATACTGCAGGGGTGTTTGTTCCCTGTTCACAATCTGTGTTCTGTATGCTACTATTCCTAGTGTGTAAGAAGTGAGAAAGATTATAATGAATTTTAAACAGAAATATTGTGATTATACCTTAGTATATTTTATACCTTATTATTATACCGAAATTATGTCTCATATCCATTTCTATCATTTTAAACAGTAAAGGAAAGAGAAAGAGATCACACTCCCCAGAACCCAGCTGTGTCTCCATGAAGAGTGATCGGTCTATGGGTTATCCTCTCTACTTCAGAAATGAAAACCCCTCACCTGTACACAGGTAACATCTCTGTCAGGTGGCAACCACGAGTCGGAAACGAAAGTAACTCTATCATGTTTATGGAATCATTCAGCACACAAACAGAGGACAGGGAGTGTTATGAAATGTAATGCTGGTTTGGTCTGTGATGCGGGTATAATCCTTTAAGGAAGTATAATCCATTTAGGAAAGTATTATCCATAAGGAAGGTAATGTCCGTAAGGAAACGGGTAATCCGGAAAGTGAGGGTAATCCGTAGGACATGAAGAAGGGGTAGGAACCAGCGGGGAAACTCAGCACATAAATAAACTCGCAATGTCCTGCCGCTGCCCATTTCCATTATTTACCTGTTTTTTTGCTGAAGTTTAAGATACAGGACGTGTTTACACACTTAAATTCAGGCAGTTTTGCAGCCAATATTATTAAATATGTTTGTGTGTTTTTATGGAAGATTGCTGATGATTTGTGTGGTGTGGGAGTGGAGCATTGTGGTGGGGTTACAATAGGAATCTTGTCCAGGGTTCCAAATGCTACAAACTGACCTGTTACGCAGAACGTAACAGACCCCGAAGAGAGAGAGAGAGAGAGAGAGAGAGAGAGAGAGAGAGAGAGAGAGAGAGAGAGAAAAAGAGAGAGAGAGAGAGAGAGGGAGGGAGGGATGGATGGAGGGATGGATGGAGGGATGGATGGATGGATGGATGGATACCGGGCAGAGCTGATGGTGTGTATGCAGGTTATGCTTTGGTGTGAAGGAAAGATGTGCGTTTTTAGAGAGTGTGTGTGTGTGTGTGTCCCGGCGTGAGTACAAGGAAAGATGTGAGTTACTGAGAGTGTGTGTGTCGGCGTGAATACGAGGAAAGAAAGATGCGTGTTACCGTAAGTGTGTGAGACCATTTCAGTGTCGATCTGTTCGGTATTTACCTGCACCTGGTCTCCGCGCCGCACCGAAAAGTCACGTGACCACACACACACCACACGTGTGCCTATCTGGTGTTTTTTTTGTTTTGTTACAGAAAATCTGCAAACTGTTCTCAGAAAGTATATGTCCACACAGGCGCTTATTTATTTAATTGAAAGGCAACATTGCTGTCATAAAATCGCACAAACTAACATCACAATTGTGATACAATTAATTGTGCAAGACTATTTAAAGTTAAATGTAACAAATTTAAGGAGTTAACAGAAATATTGTGATACCTTATGATACAAATTCATCTACACATTTTTAACACTGAAATTCTGTCTCATGTCCATTTCTATCATTTTTAACAGTAAACAAAAGAGAAAGAGATCAAACTCCCCAGAACCCAGCTGTGTCTCCATGAAGAGTGATCGGTCTATGGAACCTCCTTGCAACTTCAGAACTGGAATCTTCTCACCTGTACACAGGTAACATCCCATAATTCTCATAGTTAAAATCACAGTTAATGACTAAAGCTGGAATTCTGATCTATTATATAATTTTCATCTTTTACTCTGAAATCCAAATGTCTTCAGTGTCGAGCAAAAATCCAAAGAATTGGACTCCCTGTTCCAATACTTTTTAGAGGTTTGTGTGGGAAGAATAGAAAAGTAGGAAAAAGTGGGAAATGAAAACAGGGAGCACATTTAATTCTCCAGGTGCACAATGTTGGAGTTGTATTCAGCTCTGTGTTCTCCAAGTGTTCCTGCTCTCACTACAATTATTGTAGTACAATTTGTGTTCAGGTTTCGACTCCAGTATTAAAGTGAGGAACGTTGAGATCTTTAACACTTGTTGTTTTTGTTCCCAGTGTTCTACAGAAGGCAGGAGACAGAAGAGAGAAGAACATCATCACAGCTACAGGGTACGATCAAAACCAACACCATGACTGTGACACTGACACACTGCTATTCTAAAGCTCTCTGCTGTTAGTAACTATAGAGTGATTAGATGATAGAAAACCTCCAGTAGAATAAAGTAAATCCACAGTGAGAACATCATAAAGATCTATCTAGCAGAAAAAATGTGAACTTCTACTCTAATTATTGGAGCCCATGTCTCACCATGTCTTCCTACTTCACCCTGTCACAGACACGACCCAGAATCCACTGCTGCAGATGAATTTCAGAAGAAGTTCAAGTTCAATCTGATGAAGAAGTTTCAGTGTTTGAATGGATTGATGCTAAAGCAGGAAAACCGAACACTCCTGAATGAGATCTACACAGAGCTCTACATCACAGAGGGAGACAGTGGAGACGTCAATAAAGAACATGAGGTGAAACAGATCGAGGCAGCATCCAGGAGGAACCCAACTGAGGACACACCAATTAAATGCAGTGACATCTTTAAACCCCTAACTGAACAAGACAAAGCCATCAGGAGAGTTCTGACAAAACCCTTATCTGAACAAGATGAAGAACCCATCAGGAACATTCTGACAAAGCTCTTATCTGAACAAGATGAAGAACCCAACAGGAACGTTCTGTAAAAGCTCTTATCTGAACAAGATGAAGAACCCATCAGGGACGTTCTGAAAAAGCTCTTATCTGAACAACATGAAGAACCCATCAGGAATGTTCTGAAAAAGCTCTTATCTGAACAAGATGAAGAACCCATCAGGAGAGTTCTGACTAAGGGAGTAGCTGGAATTGGAAAAACAGTCTCTGTGCAGAAGTTTGTTCTGGACTGGGCTGAAGGGAAAACAAATCAGGACGTCCACCTCATAGTCCCACTTCCTTTCAGAGAGCTGAATTTGATGAAGGAGCAGAAACTGAGTCTGATGGAGCTACTTCAAGGGTTTTTTAAGGAGATGAAAGATATGGACATTTCCAGGTTGGAGAAGGTTTTGTTCATTTTTGATGGTTTGGATGAGTGTCGTTTATCTCTGGATTTCCAGAAGACAGTAAAAGTGTGTGATGTAACTGAATCAGCACCAGTGCATGTGCTGCTGATAAACCTGATCAAAGGAAACCTGCTTCCATCTGCTCTCATCTGGATCACCTCCAGACCAGCAGCAGCTGATCAAATCCCCTCTGAGTGTGTTCATCGAGTCACAGAGGTACGAGGATTTAATGACCCTCAGAAGGAGGAGTACTTCAGGAAGAGGATCAGTGATCTGAACCTGGCCAATAAGATCATCACACACCTGAAGTCATTAAGAAGCCTCTACATCATGTGCCACATCCCAGTGTTCTGCTGGATTTCAGCTGCTGTTCTAGAGAGAATGTTGGGTGAAGCAGAGAGTGGAGAGATCCCCAAGACTCTGACTCAAATGTACACACACTTCCTCACCATTCAGACCAACATCATCAGAGAGAAGTACCTACAGAAGCAGGAGAGCGATGAAGAAATGCTTCTCAAACTGGGGAAACTGGCTTTCCAGCAGCTGAAGAAACAAAACCTGATCTTCTATGAGGAAGACCTGAGAGAGTGTGGCATTGATGTGACAGAAGCAGCAGTGTATTCAGGTGTGTGTACGCAGATCTTCAGAGAGGAGTTTGGACTTCACCAGAGTAAAGTGTACTGCTTTGTTCATCTGAGCATTCAGGAACATCTCGCAGCTCTGTATGTGCACCTGACCTTCATGAAGGAACAGAGAAATGTTCCGGCGTGCTGTAGATCAAGCTTTAGACATTCAGACTGGACATCTGGATCTTTTCCTCCGCTTTCTTCTGGGTCTCTCACTCGAGTCCAATCAGAAACTTCTACATTCCTTAGTAACACAGACAGGAATTAGCTCCCAGAACAAAGAGAAAACAGTTCAGTACATCAAGAAGAAGATCAGTAAAGATTATCCTGCAGAGAAATCCATCAATCTGCTCCACTGTCTGAATGAACTGG
>NC_139588.1:2286418-2288918 GCF_946808225.1 Silurus aristotelis | reverse complement strand
GGTGTGGCTTATTTATGTTTAAAATAAAAATCTTTGTCAAATTCAGTGGGTGCGGCTTATATATGGGTGCGCTTTATAGTCTGGAAATTATGGTAGTGACTATTCTTTTGGTAAAGTCAAATCTTTTTTTACAAAGATCAATAAAGATGAAAAATGTGCAGGCTAAAGATTCTTTTCCTGATCGCAAAATGTTTGTTGATTCTGTTGGGAGGTTAATGAGAAGTGAGGGTGAAGAAAAGTTCACCGTTCAGGAAATATATAGATGAAGGAAAATTCCTGCTAAATGAAGATCAGAACTTCAGGCAGAGGATGGGGTTTGAAACAATGTAGTTTTCTCTGCCTTCACATGCTGAAATTTGTCTTGTCTCTTTTAATATTGTGCAGAGCTGTGTAATTAGTCCTTCTGGGGTTTCTGATCATGATATTGTTATTTGTAGTGTGTTTATATCAAATATAAGGTCAAAGAGTTCCTATTGGCATTTTAATGTGTCTTTGTTGAGTGATGCGAAGTTTAAAGAGGTTTTTCGAATTTAAATAAAAAGGAATTGAAAAAAAGAAAGAGTTTTATAAATGTAAAACAATGGTGGAATTTTTTAATTTGGAAAGAAAGAATGGCCAGAGTAGATACATTCACTCATTGTGATCAGAGAACTGGCAGGAGCTTACAGTGCTGTCTGAAATAAGATACAGGGCTGTAAGGTTCTATAAGGATCTGTATGGGAGTGAATATAAAGATGATGAGGAAATGTCTGCCAGTTTTTATCAAGGTTTACCGAAGCTTCCAAAAAAGTCAAAGGAGGCACTAGAGAAGCCTTTGTGTTCACAAGAGCTATGGAAGGTATTGTAGATTATGGAGAGTAGAAAAGCTCCAGTACTTGATGTCTTTTGGGAGGTGTTGGGAGAGGATCTCTTGGATGTTCTCATTGAGAGCATAGCTGAGTGTTTTTTTACCAGTGTTCTGTAGGAGAGCTGTGATTACTACCCAAGAAAGGTGACCTTCAAGAAATTAACAACTGGAGACCAGTGAGCCTAAAAATCTTTTCTAAAACTCTGGCAAATAGATTAAGGGAAGTGATGGGGGACATCATACATCCTGACCAGACGTATTGTGCCTGGTAGGTCTATTTCTGAGAACATTTTACTTGTTGGAGATGTAATAGAGGTTGCTGGCCTATTGGGCATTAATTTAGGGCTCATCTCCATTGATCAGGAAAAAGCTTTTTATAGGGTTGAGCACCAATATCTTTGGAACACCTGTTATGTTCTTGGTTTTGGCCCAGGTTTTATTGAAGAAGTTAAAGTGTTATATAAAGACATTGAGAGTATGCTAAAAATCAATGGTGGTTTGTCTGCCATAGTGTTAACAGGGGCATAAGACAAGGTTGTGACTCTCTGGAACACTTTACTCCTTAGCAATCGAACCATTATTAAACTAATTATGGTCTAATATAGAAGACCTACTGTTACCTCATGTTAACCTGCAACATCAGATATCAGCTGATGTAATGATAAAGGTCAATGGGCAGAATGATATAAATACTCGAGTAGTATTTATACTTTCACACGCACACACACACACACACACACACACACACACACACACACACACACACACACACACACACACACACACACATACTGCATAAAAGAAACAGATAGTTCTCACTAAATAAAATGTTTCAATATATACACTCATTTCAAAACACACAGGATGTGTAATGTGTAGAAACTGAGAGAGTGAAGTGTGTGTCATTGTGTATCTGCAGGTTGTGTAATTGTGAAGTATCAGATGAAGGCTGTGCTGCTCTCGCTTCAGCTCTGAGATCAAACCCATCACACCTGAGAGAACTGGATCTGACTAAGAATAAAGTAGGAGACTCAGGAGTGAAGTTTCTCTCTGCTGTACTGGAGAATCCTCACTGTAAACTGGAGATACTGTGGTAAGATCATCTCTCTGAGAGTCACATGACCTGCTCCTCAGTAACACACATTCTCTAATAGTGAGACTGAAGCAGAGCTTTTAGGTTCAGCATCAATGTTCTGAGGAGGAACTTTATAGTTGTATTTTTTTACTTTTGTTTGTTAGATTAAATTCGTGTTGATTAAATTTTTATCTTTTTATAATCATGACTTTTTATTGACTTTTGTATTGTTTTAGTTTCTAATATCTAATATATGTACAAAAGTGTTGATATACATTGAGGAAAATAAGTATTTGAACACCCTGCTATTTTGCAGGTTCTCCCACTTAGAAATCATGGAGGGGTCTGACATTGTCATCGTAGGTGCATGTCCACTGTGAGAGACATAATCTAAAAAAAAATCCAGAAATCACAATGTATGATTTTTAAACTATTTATTTGTATGATACAGCTGCAAATAAGTATTTGAACACCTGAGAAAGTCAATGTTAATATTTGGTACAGGAGCCTTTGTTTGCAATTACAGAGGTCAAACGTTTCCTGTAGTTTTTCACCAGGTTTGCACACACTGCAGGAGG
>NC_139588.1:1963918-2281418 GCF_946808225.1 Silurus aristotelis | reverse complement strand
AGTCCTTTTATGACTGGAATCAAATCCTGGTTTCCTTGAAGCAGAGATAATTACCTGCTGCTGATCATCAAACACCACCTTCTAGTTTTCTGTTACTGATTCACTTCTTTCTCTTGTAGTGTTTACTGGTGATGAACAATTGTGTGTGAAGACTCCAGTGTTCCTGTATTTCCGTGTCTGCAAACCGAGAACACGTTTATCTACAGGATCTGAGGAGTTGATGTGAAAAAGCCCAGAGCAGAAGGAGTCCAAATCACATGTATTGTGTACAGGATCAGACCCAATCATTCTTTATTTTCTCTCTGATCTGATCTCAATTTCTTACTAGTATCAGGTGATCAACCCAGTATGGGATCAGTGCCATCTTTAGTGCACACACACACACACACACACACACACACACACACACACACACACACACACCTGGATGTATATAATATGTATATGATGTATTATATAATATTTCCTACAAAAACACCCATAAAACTAATCATTTCATATAAAGTATAGAAGAAAAATAAATGGAGTTTTATTAACTCTTCTTTCTTTCTTTCTTTCTTTCTTTCTACACCACTTTTTGGAAATTTCCCCATGAATAAAGTTTTATCTTAAAAGTTTATTATCAACAGAAGCCCATTCTTTGCTCAGAAGCGCCTCATGTTGTAACCATGGAGATGTAGAAGATATCATATGGTTTAGTGTGATGACTGTATATTAGTTTAATTATCTACTGGACATTTCCTCACTGAGCTGCTCCTCCTGCTGATTCATTTACTTACAGTAAGTCTTGCTTTAGTTTATAGATACGGAGCATTAACTATTAAAATATAAGAATAATAAGAATAACATAACATTGACTACTAATATATGTCCACTTGACAAAACAAACTTTTGTCAAGTGGACAGCCAGACTGTGTAAAATATATTATCAGTCAATGTTAAAATATAATAATAATAATAATAATAATAATAATAATAATGATAACATTCTTAGATGTTAAAATATACAAATAACAATATTGTGAATAAAGACATTATCAAAGACTTTTTTTGCCAAAGTTAAGATTGTTTATTTTAAGTGTTAATATTTGGATGATTATTTAAATCAAATATGGACACAAAACTATTTTGTTATTAGCTATATTATGCTACATATTAGCTACATATAATGTTTAATCAGTCACACAAAAGTAATGTAAATAAATATAGAGTCAGTGTGATTAGTGTGATATTTTAAAGTATATATATGAGGGTGTAAATGAACATATTTAAGTAACTTTACTGACATTAGCAAAGTGGAATTTTCAGCAGCAGTGGGCAGCGAATCAGATGGAACTGTTAAAATCACTATTAAATATTTACTTTTATATTAATTAAATGATGTTTATTTTATAGACATAGTGAGGTCCTTAACAACCTTTACATTTTACTCCTCTGCTTGACATTTGAGCTTGAGCTTGACAGTTGACATTCCTGTTGAAATAAGACCCAAATATTTTTCAGAATACAGTGCATTGCAAAAGTATTGACCCCCCATGGCGTTTTTCCTATTT
Organism: Silurus aristotelis; assembly: GCF_946808225.1. Classification (NCBI taxonomy): domain Eukaryota; kingdom Metazoa; phylum Chordata; class Actinopteri; order Siluriformes; family Siluridae; genus Silurus; species Silurus aristotelis. Next base: position 2,279,865 of record NC_139588.1, on the reverse strand, counting down.
TGTTGCCTTACAACCGGGAAATAAAATGGATTTTTTGGGGGTTTGTATCATTTGATTTACACAACATGCCTACCACTTTAAAGATGCAAAATATTTTTTATTGTGAAACAAACAAGAAATAAGACAAAAAAAACCTTGAGCATGCATAACTATTCACCCCCCCAAAGTCAATACTTACAGCAATTACAGCTGCAAGTCTCTTGGGGTATGTATCTATAAGCTTGGCACATCTAGCCACTGGGATTTTTGCCCATTCTTCAAGGCAAAACTGCTCCAGCTCCTTCAAGTTGGATGGGTTCCGCTGGTGTACAGCAATCTTTAAGTCATACCACAGATTGTCAATTGGATTGAGGTCTGGGCTTTGACTAGGCCATTCCAAGACATTTAAATGTTTCCCCTTAAATCACTCGAGTGTTGCTTTAGCAGTATGCTTAGGGTCATTGTCCTGCTGAAAGGTGAACCTCCGTCCCAGTCTCCAATCTCTGGAAGACTGAAACAGGTTTCCCTCAAGAATTTCCCTGTATTTAGCACCATCCATCATTCCTTCAATTCTGACCAGTTTCCCAGTCCCTGCTGATGTTAAACATCCCCACAGCATGCTGCTGCCACCACCATGCTTCACTGTGGGGATGGTGTTCTCGGGGTGATGAGAGGTGTTGGGTTTTTCGCCAGACATAGTGCTTTCCCTGATGTTCAAAAAGCTCAATTTTAGTCTCATCTGACCAGAGTACCTTCTTCCATATGTTTGGGGAGTCTCCCACATGCCTTTTGGCGAACACCAAACGTGTTTGCTTATTTTTTCCTTTAAGCAATGGCTTTTTTCTGGCCACTCTTCTGTAAAGCCCAGCTCTGTGGAGTGTACGGCTTAACGTGGTCCTATGGACAGATACTCTAATCTCCACTGTGGAGCTTTGCAGCTCCTTCAGGGTTATCTTTGGTCTCTTTGTTGCCTCTCTGATTAATGCCCTCCTTGCCTGGTCCGTGAGTTTTGGTGGGCGGCCCTCTCTTGCCAGGTTTGTTGTGGTGCCATATTCTTTCCATTTTTTAAATAATGGCTTTAATGGTGCTCCGTGGGATGTTCAAAGTTTTGGATATTTTTTTTATAGCCCAACCCTCATCTGTACTTCTCCACAACTTTGTCCCTGACCTGTTTGGCGAGCTCCTTGGTCTTCATGGTGCCGCTTGCTTGGTGGTGCCCCTTGCTTAACGGTGTTGCAGACTCTGGGGCCTTTCAGAACAGGTGTATATATATATATATATATATATATATATATATATATATATATATATATATATATATATATATATATATATATATACTGAGATCATGTGACACTTAGATTGCACAGGTGGACTATATTTAAGTAATTACGTGACTTCTGAAGGTAATTGGTTGCACCAGATCTTATTTATAGGCTTAATAGCAAAGGGGGTGAATACATATGCATGCACCACTTTTCCGTTATTTATTTTTTAGAATTTTTTTGAAACAAGTTATTTTTTTTATTTCACTTCACCAATTTGGACTATTTTGTGTATGTCCATTACATGAAATCCAAATAAAAATACATTTTAATTCCAAGTTGTAAGGCAACAAAATAGGAAAAACGCCAAGGGGGGTCAATACTTTTGCAAGGCACTGTATAATACAGAGAGGGTTTGGCATCACTAGAATGAATCTGGAGAACAATAACAAATTCCTATATTTTATTCAGCACTTTATTACCGAATAACAATAATTCAAATGTTTTCTAAATTCCTCGATTTGAAATAATAATAATCTTATTGTTGTTAAATAAATACATATATATGTAAATATATATAAATAAAAGTCACACACACACTTTCATTCACAGTGTTAACATAAGGACTGAGTACAGCTTGTGAGCAGGTTTTCAAGACCTCAGACTGTGAAACAGATGCAGAGCTTCTTGGGACTGATGAACTACTGCGAGCATGGATCCCTGACTGCACACAGCATGATAAAGTTTTGCGTAGTGCTATTGATCACAAAGCTCCTCCATCACATCTCATTCTGTGGATTCATGAAATGACTGACAGGTTTACTGGGCTTAAGAAGGCTCTACAGTCTGCTCCAGCTTTAGGTCTTCAGAATGATACTAAGCCTTTTCACCTTTATGTGAAGAACAGGGTGGTACGGCTGTGGAGATTATGGCCCAGGAACACGGTGACATATCTCCCTGTTGTGTATCTTTCTAAATCTTTACACAACATAACACAAGGGTTTTCCGCGTGCTGCGGCTATGATGGTCCGAGATGCTGAGAAAACGGTGCTTTCACATCCTTTGATACTGAACACCTCACATCAACTAACAGCTATTTTACACAACCTCAACACACAACATATGACAGCACAACGTAGCTCTGGTTATGAAACCACACTCTTGAAGACAGAAAACTTCACCATTAAGCCTCTTCTCAGCCACATTCAGCTGTAGTAATGCTGCGTGATCTGCTAGATTTTATAGATTTAGATGGTTTGGACGAGGCACATGATTGTCTTAAACACATTGAACAAGAGACCTCTTGTAGGTCTGATCTTTTAGATACGGCCCTGGAAGAGGGGGATTGCTTATATGTAGATGTTCATGTTCAAAACCTTCTGATGTGTATTTATGTGAATATGCGGTTGTAAGATTACCTGATGTAATAGTTGAAGCTAAATCATTACCATACACATCTGCACACAGCTGCAGAGTTGGTCGCACTTACAAGAGCATGTCAGTTGTCTGAAGATAAAGTAGTGACTATATACACCGATTCTAAGTATGCTTATGGTGTAGTGCATGATTTTGCAGAAACATGGAAGTAAAGAGACTTTAAAACAGCTGATGGAAAGCCCATAGCACATTTTAATCTCATAGGCAACCTTTTAAATGCTGTTCAACTCCCTGCCAAAGTGGCCATATATTTTTACACATATGCCACCTGTAGGAAATTTGAAATACCTGTTGGTTATAGTCGACAGATTCAGCAAGTGGCCAGAAGCATTTGCATGTGCAATAGAGAACGCTAAAATGGTTGTCAAAATATTAACGAAAGAGATCATCTCTGGGTTTGGTATTCCTAGCATGATTGAAAGTGATAACAGACACCTTTTGCTTCAAAGGTAACAAAACTTTTGGCTAAAAGCTTAGCAATTGATTGGCATTTTAATATTCCCTATCACCCACAGTCAGCTGGAGTGGTAGAGAGAACAAACAGAACCATTAAGGAACGTGTTACTAAAGCCTGCATTGAAACAGGCCAAAATTGGACTGTTGTTCTCCCGGCAGTACTCACAGAAATGAGAATGACCCCATCTTCAACTACTAAACTGTCACCTTTTGAAATTCTAATGGGCTGGCCTTTCCCAACCCCATGGGTCAGGGGACGCACTGGCATTTCTTCCTTAGGTAACCTGGAAGTGATGGTGGATGACTACGTTTCTGCCCTGGTTAAGAAATTGAATTCTATCAGTGCTGATGTCTCACTAAATCTTCCTCTGCCCACAGATAAGCCAACACACCCTTTTGTGCCTAATCAGCAGGTCCTGATAAGAAGTCTGAAGCCTACCAAGGTCGGTGAGCCGAAGTATCTGGTCCAGCGACTGTTCTAGCTGTAACCAGAACTGGAGTTCTGACTGATTATCAGCCACAGTGGATACACGCAAGCAGGATCAAAACAGCACCCACCTAATCTATACACTAATTGGTCTGTTGGCCTAAGAAGCCAGCCTAAGTGAGTATTCAGGGCTGAAACAGATGAGAGCCCACGGAAAGATCCTTTCTTTATAGTAGAAAGGGGGCCACCTCCGGGTGAAGATCTGACACACTTGACTGTTTAGTTTAGCGTACCCTGATACCTGCTCTAGGTCTAAATTCTATAACTATGTGTGCATAGTAATTACACTCTAAATTTTTCTTATTCTCTTTGAATACATTATTCAGTAAGAAGAAACTGTTACATATACCTGATAATACTATTAGACATATTGAACAAACTGAGAAACAAATGTCTCATGATGTCTTGAAGAACGTTAAACACCTGCTGAACAAAGTTTTTTAAGAAGATTAAGAGTTTGTTTACGAGTGTTGAACACTTTTTTGTTTTAGGAATGATTTTTGTATTGATTGTTGGAATTGTACTTTGTATGTTGCCATGTTTGATGACGATGGTAAGACAGGCCATAAAGGCCTCGATTGGAGTGGTGATGATGAAGGATTATATGCATGTAGAGACAAAATGAAATAGAATCTGTATGTTTTTATTTGTCTTTATCTTTTCATTTGCAGTTTATGTCACCGATTTTGTTCCCAGGGAGAACATCCTATGTTTTGGTGTGTGATGCTTAATCATAAATGATTTAAAGTGGCCATTGTCAGTGTTAAGACGGTTTTCACACTGTTTCACACACATTCCTTTGCCTGTTCAGTGTCTATCGGATATTTACAATGTTAGTCTGTAAGGTAAACAGGGAGTCTTTATCTGGGCTCACACATCTCCAAGTAGTATATCCTCTTGTCTAAACAGAAAACAACTTTAGGTCAGCTTTCTTTCCAATGTGTGTATATATACGTGTCTGCTGCCTGCAATAAACCGAAGAAGAACATTTGCTGTGTGCGGTGTGATTCAGAAAGGCACTACGGGCATCGCAGATCGTATGGAAAACCTCTTTAAGAATTAAGTTTCGTTTGGGCATGATAAAAATCGAACAGCAAGAAATGAGAAACTGTAATTTGGTGGACGGTATACAGTCACAACTGTCGCTGTTACTGGAGCATCGATCTTGATAAGGAGGAACTCAAGATCAATCACATTATGGATAAGGGCATCTGCTAAATGCTGCAAATGTAAGTGTAGCCTTTTGCTGTGTTTCTGACCAGCATTGGGATTGTCCATTTTAAGTCTGATTATCTTTACTGTCATCTTTTATTTCACTGACAATTTTGGCAATTTTTCCAAAACTGCCATTAGTGAGCCCGTCCTCCACGTCCAGATTTCTCATTAGCATTACACGTACTCCAGCCGCAACTTGTATGACGTCAGGTAAATCCTGATTTGTGTCTTTTACAGGTTTACCCTGTTTTTTCATCTCTCCTGTTCATGGGCCTTTTCTAAAGTCTTCAGCTTCCACATTTACGATGTCAGGATGCAGTGCATTTACAATGGCAGTGTTGTGTTTCTGCACTTTTTTGTTGATAGCAAAAATGTGCAGTGTTTTGTTTGGACAATCTACGGGGTTTGTCAAACACGGAGCAAGCAACGCACTGTCCTCTTTAGTGAGTGCCTCGTGCTTTGGCTGCACACGGATTCTGTTCAGTAGTTTCGCAAAAGCATGATTTATGTCAGGTTGACTATTTAAAAATAGTCTTTCCAGTTGTCCAGCACACCACCTTCCTACACACACACAGAGGTTTTGATTTACTTAAAGGTGGGAGTTGGTAAAAAATCTCCAACTGCTAGAACAGAGATTCCACTAAAAGGTTTTTTGCTGCCTTTGATCTGATCTGCTGATCCAGTTGACGTACGCGAACAGATCCTTTGAAACCATGGACACTTGATGAGAATCTCTGTGTTCGACAACACCGCTCTAACATTATCCAGCGAGTTTCCCAGTGTTTGATACGGTGAGCTTAATTTCCTTGCCAGTTTTAAAATGAAGTGCAAAGTTTTTCCAGAGATATTAAAAGCTGCAGTTCCGGTAAACGCAGTCAATAACACTGTTGGCGAAGACATGTCCCCTTGCTCCTGAAATCATGGGAGTTGGCGTAGGATCTTGGTGGCTTCCGCAAATATGCACTTAATTACGTGCGATTTTCCACATCCCACACCACCTGACACAAAATATAAAAACTGCTCAGGATTCTGACCCCACAAGCGCAGGTCATTCATCTTCACGACAGCACGTGAACACTTTTTCAGAGGTAAGCTGCACGTGCGTGCCACAGACTCCTGAGCGCTTACTTGTCTGTGTTTGGAATAAGACTGCATTATCTGTTTCATTTCATCTTTTTCGTTAACATTAGTTTTATGTACATCTTTTACCACAGTTTTCAGCAGGTCATTCATCTCATGTTCAGACTTGGATATGTAGGACAAGATGTGCATGACACAGCAGAACGGATCAAGAATGTACTGAATGTTCATGTTAGCATTCAATGCCCTCAGCAAGTCCCGGTTGTATCCGTTGACCCTACATTCTTTTGGGCTACGTTTTAACATAACCACACTGCCGGTAGAAAGTGCACTTAATTCCGTGCGATTTTCCACATCCCACACCACCTGACACAAAATATAAAAACTGCTCAGGATTCTGACCCCACACGCGCTTCAGGCACCATAGACGGACGGTGTAGAACACTGATGACCGTGCCTGGTTCAAGCTTCGATATAGCTGTTGTACATAATCCACACTCATCTGTGGTGCCTCGAATTTTAGGACAAGTCCGTCACCATCTTCACGAACAAGCTGGTACTCTGGAACATCGTCTTTCTCGTTCACCTGTTCGGGCTCTTCATCGATCCTTTCCATGATGCACTCCAAACGTTCAGCTTCCATTTTAGGGGCGAACGCTGTCCACGCATTTTCAAACATCCCCTGCTCCTATAGAAGTTCAAAAGCTTTGTCCAACTCAGCAGTGTGCTTTTCATACCATTTCTGGTTCTCTACTACAACTGTGCACACTGGCACAAGTAGACGGGGTTGTCGGACATCTATGCGGGCATTGTGGTAAAACAGCTCATATGTAGGATAAGATGGTTGCTTGAGCTGTGTATTAGAGCGATGAGGAACATACAACTTCAGCAATCTGCCATAATACTTCTCAGGCTGCTTGTCTTTAGAGAAGCGGGCATAACTAATAATTGCAGGCTTGCCGACAGTTCTTTGTTGAACGTACCCCTTGTTTTTCAGCAGGGGGTGAACCTTTTACCCTTTAGCTTGACGGCCATAGACAATGCGATATTTTGAGGCAAAATCGGCAAGACACAATTTTTCAAAGTCCGTTTTTTCAGGCCTTGCTCTGTACTTTTCCACAATTCCTGACATCCACACGTCCTCAGAATCTGGGATTTTGTAATGAAATGCACTAAGGGGAAGACTCATTTTCAAAGCATCATCAGTTTGTATGAACACGACAGCACGTCCCACACAGGCTTCAGCTTTTCTTTGGCTTTCTTCATCATTTGTTTTACATGGTCACATTTTTTTGCCTTTCCTTGTTTCTTTCCTTGTGTCTTATCTTGCTTCTCTTCATCGCTGGGAGAAGGGGGCCTTGGATGTTTTATCCAGTTGTCAGACATCGGAAGTTTGGGAAATCCAAATCTGCATAACACTTGTCCTTTCTAGCAAGACTTTGAATGGTTTCGGCTGTGCATCTGAACCTCTGTCACAAGTTTGTGCAGTTCAGTGTCTGTACTGGGTCAGGCATTTGGCACATTATGTACCGGTCAATGAATTCACATACTGTGTCATCTGGATCGTCCTCAAACACAGGCGCATCTTTCACCCAGGCTAGCAAGTGAATATCAACCCTATAAAAATAGTCCACTACTTCACCATCTACTCTTTTTTTTTTAACATGCTCATGACCGTGACAGGGTTGCTTCTGAGAATCCCACATTTTGTAGTCCAGTCTAGATCCTCAAACTGAACCAGCTCACCCTGTTGAGCTTTGATAGCCTTTATGACTTCTGGCCATCGCATATGAGCTGCACTGAAAGTACAGAAGAAGGTGGGCACGCCTAACTGCCTGATCATGACCTGCAGATCTTTTAGGGTTTTCTCCCAGTATGCCGGCGTACATCTGAGGGGTTGCATAAATCTTGTCACGTCTCTGTAACAATTTGTTGGAAATTCCTGCGTCCATCTCTAGTCACTGGTTTGCCTTTTCGCAACTGAAAAGACATGCTGTTTCTAGCCAGGTTCATTTCAGTGACAAACTGCACAAAGAGAAGATAGCTCTGGTCTCTGGCAAAACGGATGTCCACACAAAAGAGCCTAGCATTGAAGTACATGCTCGGCGATATGGCAACTGTTCTCGCCTCATCGATCGTGTTCTCTCCGGTAGGAAATTGCATAAGAAATGCCATTGACTCCAGTTTTAGAACAGAGGAAAATCCAACAGGCTTATTTCCTTGGGCAGGGGCAATGCTGAATATTGCGTCTCCATATGACAACATTCCCAATATCAGGTGGTTGCAAACATGTGTCGAGAGTGAGACCAGGCCTCAGTTCATCCTGTTCTTCTGTGCTGACATGTTGTTCCTCATTCAACTCATCACCACTGATCTGTTCAGGCTCCTGTATTTCCTTTCTGTCATCAGCAAGGCTTTCAAACTGGGCAGCGTCATCGATGGATACCTCTTTGTATTGAGAATGCATTTCTTTTAGTTTATGCAAAGCTGCCAGCTCGTTGTGCATATTGACCGTGTGAAAGTGCTGGTAGCCTTTGAACTTAAGATTTCTCTTAAGTTTAACTTGGAGTGTCTGTGATTTATTGTTTGGTCTTGGCAGACAGTTCACAATTGCTTCCACCTCAGAAGGCACACACACAATTCAATTCAATTCAATTCATTTTTATTTGTATAGCGCTTTTAACAATGAACATTGTCTCAAAGCAGCTTTACACAGATAATGCGGTGATTAAAAATGAATATGTTCTTTATGAGTAAGTTTGTCCCTGATGAGCAAGCCGGTGGCGACTGTGGCAAGGAAAAACTCCCCGAGATGGCATAAGGAAGAAACCTTGAGAGGAACCAGACTCAAGAGGGAACCCATCCTCATCTGGGTTACACTGAATGTCCATTTGTGGCGGGTATACAATGTTGCGGGGTGCAGTGATGATGATCAAAAGCGAAGTGTATTTCTGAGTCAGTGTAGGAGACTGTTGACATCAACTACAGTCCAATCCAGGCAGGCCTGGATGAAGTGGGAAGATCCACGGGGGGGAGAGGGGCAGGAACAGTGGTCAACACAACTGCACCATGAACAGCTCTCTCTTGCCCTTTGGGCAATGCAACAATTTTTACAAAGGGCAATAATTTGGATATGAGCTGCCATTCCAGTACACTCAATTCCAAAAGTTCTTTGAGGATAGGTGCCAGTGCTAATTTGTTTGCTACTGCAATTGAAGGCATCTGTCCTCTCAAGTGACTGTCAAGTATGGCAGATCCATTCTTGTTGCCTCTCTTCAGGAACCAAACAAGGGACTGAGCAAGAATGATCACAGGCATTAATATATATCTGCCTGTTAAGCATAAAAGTACAATGTGTTTTTTACGTACTTTGCTCGGTTGCAAGACTTGACTTGATTGGGAAACATGGTGCTGTTACAGACTATGCAGACACGGGTTGGTCCTTCTTGAATTTTACAACGGAATGCACCAATGGCAGCCTGCATCACGTTGTTGACCACAGGCTTGTTCACATTATCAAGCTGACCTGCTGAACGGCTAACACAAATGAACTCTTGGTATTTTTGCCTGATTTTAAATGCACATGTCAACTTGTGAATAATCGGCAAAACATTGTTAACATGTGTTTTGCTTTTCTGTAGAGTACAGCGAAGTATGTGATGTGCTCTAAAGTCTGAGTCCTGGGTGTATCTTCTAAACATATGTGCTTTCATTTTAGACTGGAACTTAGAGTCTGTTCTATACCTTGTGACAACGTACTGTTTCATTTTATTACGGAACGAAATATCTTTATTATACTTCCTCACCATATACTCCCTCTTTGTGTTCTGGTACTGATCTTGTGTATGGTATCTTCTGACCATCTGTGACTTCTCTTTTTCCTAAAACACATCGTCTGTCCTGTACTTATTGTGCATATATTCGTTGATTTTTACTTGAAATTGTACATTTCTATATTTTTGTTTAAATATTGTATTTAAATAATGTCTATATTTTGTCATTTCTTAATACAGCATTTTCTTTGTACTTTTTGTTCACAGATTGAATTTTGTTTTGTCTAAACTGCAAACAAGAATCATACTGTTTCTTTGCATATTGCCTTTTTTACATTTTTTGAGTTCAAGGCATGCTTTTTTGCTTTCAGTTACATTTTTACAGGCTTCTTTTCTACGTCGTACCTTATTTAGTTTTGAAAGCATTTGGGCTCCTATCTGACCAGTAGTTTTGGGCTTTTACATTGGTCTGTACTGCATTACAGTCTTTGCTAGTAGACTGCTCTGTTTGAAAAGACACAGGCATTAACTCATATGAGGCAGCATCACGATGAACACGGAAGACAATCAATAGTCTATTAATCATGTCTGTTAAACTGTCTGTTAACTGGTCTGTTAAACTGGTAAAAGTTACAATGCATCTCCCTCCTCCAGAACTTCATCAAGGTGCTGCATTGTAAAATCAGTTCCCTCACTCTGGTAGGCCAAAAACTGCAGTGCTATACAAGTACACTATATGTTTCGAAAAAAGTTGTCAGACCTTACATCACCCTGGCACTGAGATGCTTGGACAGATATGACCCTGGGCACACTGACACAGGCTTAAAATCAAATTCTTGCAAAATTAGCAGCATGCTCTGAAAACTCTGTTCCCTAATCTGAAAACGGAAGTTTAACATTACATGAAATAAAAACGGCCATTGTTTTCGCACATATTTCAGTGTGTGTGTATACATATTATAAAACACACATACCTGTGCAGGGAGGTACTGGGTATCATCTTTTACTCGTTGGTTTCCATGGTGTGTGGTAACAGAAGGTCTTGTTGTTGATGGCTAATATAGGCATCTCACAGCATCAAATGCAACAACTGAGAGTGAACTATGTTTTCACTCATTAACTAGAACTGTATTACCTTTCAGCCAAGACAATTACACTGTTAATCATGAACAATGTAAACAATAGCAGTTATGTGGTGTTTTTTATGGCATATATTTGCTGTGAACACGTCCCTGTTCGATGTGGGAGCAAACACTACTGTCCTCAGTGTTGCTGGGGATTGTTGATCCATCCGTCTTTCTCCATCATCCTTCTGATAACACATGATTTTTTTTCTCCAATGTTATTTCAGTTAAGTGTAATTATATTTCTGTTACCCTTTTAACACAATTTGAAAATGTTGCATTAGTACCTTAACCATGGTTGGTTAATCTCTTAAGACACATACTTCAAAATTCGCTTTCCGGTGTAAGTGGATGAAACCTGAAAAAAATTCTAAACAGCTCAAAGAAAACAATTAGTCACAACAACGGAAACAATCTGCTGGTAATATGACCTACAATATATAATAAACCTAACCTACACTAATCTAATCTAAATAACTATTCTAAAATTTACCTACAGAAAAATCTAAAATCACTAATCTAGACTACAGTAAATGGAGCTAAAACCTAAGTAATAAAATGCAATAAAACTGTATAACAAAAACGATGAATTTCTCTGTATGAGATCTGCTGGGGTCTTTATCCAAGAAGAGTCTGCAAATTAAAAAAAATTAAATATTAGTTACAAATCATGGCATCAATGTTTTAACATCAAAAGCAGCTTCTCTGGCCATTTATACCAGTGACACAAAAATGAAGAAACAATAGTTTACCTGAAGAGGTCTGCTGGAATCACCAAAGAGCTGCAATCTAAAACAGAATCAAAGATACTGAACATCAGATAAAATAAACTTGATATCATTTCTGTTTCTCAAAACAGGATAAAGTTTCATGTTTAGACTTAAAAGGTGATCAGTTTTTACTAATTGACCAGAACTTAAGCACTGACGTTTGAGCCTTGAGAAGATTTAAATTGGGAAATTACCTCAAATGTCTCAGTCGCAAGTATCAGTGATCTGAAAAAGTAAAAAAAAAAAAAAAAAAGAAAATAGAAAAGAAAGAAAACAAGCTCAATTCCCTGTAATATTTGACTATCTTCCAATGGTGTGTGTTTGTGTATTAGCGTGTACAAGTGTGGCGCGCGCTCTACGTTAATTCATTCATAAACATAAACATAAACTTTTTGTGCAATTTTGATATACCGTATACTTTAATTTTGAATAAAAAAATATTAGAGGTGAAACTATACACATCTGCACATTCTAAATCAGTCACAGCACAGACAGGCACGAGCGCACTTTGACCTCCCAACCTTCCAGACATTGTTTTGACTGGAAGGAATTAAAAAATAATAATATTCGGTGCACGCACGCTTTTATACGCGGGAAAAATAGCTGAAAATAAACCCATTTTTTTTTTCTCGAAACCGCTTACCACGAAAACATAATATTTGCATAAAGAATCATTTTAATGGGTTATTTGAATGCATTTTACCACAAAATAAAGAATTTTAATTTACACAAGGGCTATAACTCGGTAGATAGCTAGCATATGCTGTAGCTAACACCTGATCCGTTCTGAAGCAAATCCAGAATTTGAACCAAAGACCAAAATAAAGGAATTTTTATGTAATTTTTTTTTTTTTTTTTTTTTTTTTTTTTTTTTTTTTTTTTTTTTTTTTTTTTTTTTTTTATGAATCGTACAGCAAGCAAAGGTCACAAGTTAATTCACCGAAAGACTTACTTTACACAAAATCACAAATATATAGAACTGTATCATACGGTATGCAAAACATTAGCTTAAATAATAATTATGCATGATTTATAATAATACACATGAAGCATTGTGATCTTGTTTTAAAGGGAAAGTTGATTGTAAAACATACATTTTGGCATTAATTACCTTTATATTGTTTTACACAAGATACCAATTATGAAATCTTGAGCTTCCCTGGCCAGTTTTGGACATCATCATTTTCACTTTGAACATCCAGAAAGATGGTAAAGACATTGCTATAACAGGCCATGTGATCATAGTTGTTCAAATGTAATCTTGAAGTCACAGGAATACTTTGCTTGCAAAAAAACAAACTTTATTTAACAATTTATCCTCTTCTGTGTTAGCCTCCACTGTTAGTATTACTGTCACTTCATCAAATTACATTTGAATGAATATGATCACACAGACTATTTTAGTAATGTCTTCCCTACATTTCTGGACATTGAAAGTGATCGCTGAGATGCGAGAGACAAATAACTACTGTGTACTCTTCATCTGATCTATATTCTAATAGACCCTAATACACAATTTAGCATTAGCACAAATAACAAAGAAGTAAACACCAACATTACTTACAAAGCATGTCCTGAAAAATTCCACAGAATCATTCCCGCCATGAAGTACTGCGGTGCGCACACAAGTTACATCAGATGACTATGAAAAACAGAGAAATGAGGTTAACGATCAGTGTTGGGCAGTAACGTGTTACTTTTGACAGTAACTAATACTGTAACGCGTTACTTTTAAAAATAAAGTAACTCCGTTACCGTATGGTGCGTTACTCGTTACTTTTTTAAATGAATTAATTTGGGCTGAAGTGTAGACTACAGCCTAACCTGCTTACCGCAGTGACGCATTGTAGGATTGGTGGATAAACCACCTAAACAGCAAGAAGACGCATTGTAGGATTGGTGGATAAACCACTGTAAACAGCAAGAAGACACATTGTAGGATTGGTGGATAAACCACTGTAAACAGCAAGAAGACGCATTGTAGGATTGGTGGATAAACCACTGTAAACAGGAAGAAGACGCATTGTAGGATTGGTGGATAAACCACTGTAAACAGCAAGAAGACGCATTGTAGGATTGTAGGATAACCCTCTGTAAACACGAAGAAGACGCATTGTAGGATTGGTGGATGAACCTCTGTAAACACGAAGAAGACGCACTGTGGGCGTGTCTCCGTTTATTCAGGTCTGTGCGGCAGTGATGGCGAGTCGAGGAGAGAGCAAGACGAGTTTCTCAAAGTGGAAATATGCTCATTATTTCACTTTAGTTGAGCATAAAGACAAAAACTGTCAAATGTAAGCTGTGTCTTTCTGGTTCGAAGCTCGTATCTACTGCGATAAACAGCAACTACAATCTGCCAAAGCTCCTTCAGAATCTACATGCCTTGACGAAACTAGAAGCTAGAAGCTAACCCGGTGTTCTGTTTTCATACTTCAGCTGTGAAAGGAACATGTTTAAGAGCTCAACACAACAGCAGAAGCCACTTTAGTGTTTGATTGTGAATATATTATTCAGCTTGTTTTGTTCTTTATTTCAGAAATCCTTGTGATATATTCAGTTTGTGCTGCTCTGACTTTAATAAAATAGTGTTTAAAAATGACTGTGTGTTTAAGTCAGTTTTGTGTTTGTATAGATCATAACGCATAAAAGGGCATTAATGGGAACATTAAAGAACGTTCATTAAAAAAGTAACTAAAAAGTTACTTTTAACAGTAACCCGTTACTTGTTGGTGAAAGTAATCAACAAAGTAACGGAGTTACTTTTTGAATGAAGTAACGAGTAACTGTAACTAGTTACTATTTTTTAGTAACGAGCACAACACTGTTAACGATCATACACAGACTATACAATAAAGACAACTACATAAAATGTTTACCTTTAAATCAACTTGATGCAGAAATGCATCAAGCATTCTTCCTTGGTTTCCTCCTTTTTTCCTGAAAATTTCAATCAAACGTGTAGAGTGTTTGTCCAATGCTTTATAGAACTCGGATCTCAGATTTTTTCCAGATATGCGATTAAATTCTGCAAAGATCTGAGAACAAACACAAAGTATTTATTTACAATAAAATAAGATGTTTAGATTGTAAAGAGAATACATGGCTTTCGGTGAATAGTGCAGGGCACTTTTCCAGGATCTCACAAATAGGAGATTCAGAATAAATGATTTCCTTCCTTCTCAAGGCAAATGCATCTTTCTGGCCAATCAGGCTCATGTTTCAGGTCCTCTTTTTCATTTCTTCTACAAGTTCTACTCTTGGGCGTTCTTGACTTTCTTCATTTTCCCCATTAGAAAAATTTGGCAAGAAATTTAATTCAAACTGTCTATGCCTTTCTTCTGCACGTTGTCTGTTGCACCTCTTTCCCTTGACAGCAACATCACTACAGCCACATTTACGCAGCTTTGTAGTTTGCCATCTTCACTGTCTGAGCTGTCAGCAACAGGGGGAGTTGAACCTTCTTCTGTGTAGCTTCAATGAGTATTTGAAACAATTCCCAACTTCAAATGTTCAGGGCATTAGTGTTGGTGATGTGCCTCACTTTTATGGGCGTTAAATGTGGAATAAACATTTGTCTCTAATGAACAGTCTTTAAAAGGACACTGCACTTTTTCATTATTCCTCAAATGAGTATGCAAATGGACAAAATAATTAGATTCACTGCATAGCTCCACTAAATCACAAACATGGCATTTGTAACATACTACACCATTACTAGACCTCCCTGATAACACACTTCTTTGTGGGGGATGGATTTTTGAAAAATTTACTTACAGTGCATTAAATGACTTAAAAGTACACAGGCAATCTGAGTGGAGGCATGGTATTGGAACGATTCGAGTATGGTTTATGTGATGGTGCTTAAGAAGTTGTGCCCTCTTTTCAGATGTAAAGAAGCAAAACTTACAATTTCACTGCATGGCAGAAGGCAATCAACAGGAAACCTAAAAAGAAAAAAAAAAAAAGAATTACTTAAGTTAATGGCAAGGTAAAGGGAGAGTAACTTGCAATGAAGTTCACATGCTTATTTAGCATTACATTTTTACCAATAAACTGAATTAATCCACAACTTTAACAATGAACAATACTATTGGTATTAACTATTGAAAAAAATCTAATTATCATGCAAATTATCATGCAAGTCATGGGAAAAATGTTTGGTGAACTACTTCTTTAAAACTAAAACATGCAGCTTGAATCTGTACTATTCAGTAACCTACACTTCAACGCTGTCTTTTAAAAGATGCATGCGCAGTGCACGCGCTGGTGACATTCAGACGTTACTTTTGTATTTTCGCGAGTTGGTTACAGTTTGATGGTGTATTCAGTCAAAACTTGCGCCCTCGGTTTAAGACAGTTTTTTTTTTCTTCTGGAGTTTTTTCCCTTCCTTCCTTCCTTCCTTCCTTCCTTCCTTCCTTCCTTCCTTCCTTCCTTCCTTCCTTCCTTCCTTCCTTCCTTCCTTCCTTCCTTCCTTCCTTCCTTCCTTCCTTCCTTCCTTCCTTCCTTCCTTCCTTCCTTCCTTCCTTCCTTCCTTCCTTCCTTCCTTCCTTCCTTCCTTCCTTCCTTCCTTCCTTCCTTCCTTCCTTCCTTCCTTCCTTCCTTCCTTCCTTCCTTCCTTCCTTCCTTCCTTCCTTCCTTCCTTCCTTCCTTCCTTCCTTCCTTCCTTCCTTCCTTCCTTCCTTCCTTCCTTCCTTCCTTCCTTCCTTCCTTCCTTCCTTCCTTCCTTCCTTCCTTCCTTCCTTCCTTCCTTCCTTCCTTCCTTCCTTCCTTCCAACATCTCGCAAATGTTTTTTCTTCCTTCCCCATCCCCGCTCCACATCACGATGAAAATGGCTAGATTCAATAACGCATGCTAATTATAGACTAGTTAAGTTACACTGCCAGGTCCCGCATTGTCACGACCGAGTAATCAAATTAACAAAAATAAAGCATTTCTAAATAATTAACCGGCAATCTGAATTTACAGATCTAAAGTGCAAAATGACATTTTAGATGTTGGTTTCCAACACGAGGTGTTCAAAGCTACAAACGGTCCAAAAGATGTTTATGTAAAGACAAGATTAAAAGTTCCTAACATGTTCAGCAAAGTAATATTAATTCAAGTAAACATCATGATTATAACTAAAACAAGGAAACAAAAATATGCCTTAATTAATACCTTAATCAGTAGATGCTCAAACCGTCTTCAGTCCATGAGCTTCAGCAAAGTGTGGGGGAGGGGAGTTGTGCTTCATTGCGCATGCCCAATGAAATGTCTCACACATTTCGAGTTATATTACTTAATTTTTATTTGTAATCTTAAATATTTATTTTAACATTTTACCAATAATTAACTATTTTAGTAAACTCAATATTTTAGTCAGATTTAGGTAAACATACTAGCATTTTTCTAGTAAAGTATACTATTTGACTTTCAACAGAGAATCAGAGACCATTTGAGTTGAAAGTTTAAAAGAGCAGAAAATTCCCTCGTGTGTGCTAAAGTACACTGGCACAATATCTGTGTGTACTGAGAAATTTGTCATACGTTTTATGTACACATGGTCAATTAATGTTCCTTTTTCTGTTGTAGGTTCCGTAACATGTTGAATAAAACCCCTATCTGCCATAAAAGAGCACACAGAATTAGACTTTAATGCATCATTATTAAAGTCTCCCACAAGCACAATGTTATTTGAAATTGAAGGCAGCTGATCAATTAACCTGCCCATATTTTCTGTAAAACTACACAAAGGGTATGTTTGTGGTCTATAAATAACACCAAGCAAAATATCATTTTCAGGAAAATGTGTCAACAGGCATTGTAAATTAAGATTTGGACTTGTTATAATAGTGTTTGGCACTCCACATGTTGTATAAACTCCAACTCCACCGTGTTGTTGTAGCTACAAATCATTGAAAGGAGGACATATACTTGTGTATGCAACACAACGAGGAATACCCACAAAGTTGTAGTTTTTTAAATGTACACTTTCAGGCAGATAGTGTTCTGGCAGCCATGTTTCAGTTACAGCAATACATGTTGGTTGTAAATGTTGACTAGACACATTTTAAATCCTCTTTATGGCAATGCAAACTCTGTACATTCAGTATAAACACAGAAAAGGAACTATCTTGTACTGTCACCAATGATTCATCATGTGCCATAAAAGATGGCATTTCTTGAAGAGCTTCACAAATCTGATCATTACAGAAAATGGCCTTTTCACTAAAGTCTTTAATTGTTAACCCTGACAAACTCCTTACCCGGCTCAAAGCTACATAAGCCTGACCAGGTGCAAACACTTTAAACTAACGACAGCAGTATCATAGGTGTAGAATGGAGCAATTTTGCTGCCTCAAATGAACATTGTTTTTGTCTTTTCAATCCCACATGACTATCATCAAACTGAACGTATACAGTTTCAGGTAACTTCTCCTTAGATGAGCGTACGATATGAGTAACTACACCACAAACACCAATAACTAATCCATCATCAACATCTATGTTTTTAATTAACATAACACGTGCATCTCTGCCTAAAAGTAACTTTTCTGGCAAACATGTGTTATGAACCTTTACATGATGACCAGCTATTAATTCTATTTTGCCTGTTTTTTTTTTACTCCGTGCATAATCCTCTGCCTCTATCGTTTCAATTTCCGGGCACATTTTTATCACCTGCTTCAAGTTGTGCATATGCACTTGATCATTTGTAGCATAAATGTGTAAAGATACATTATCTTCCTCAACCTTCTCACAACTTGATATGATTACATCATTACATCATCTTTGTTTAGTGCAGTTATTTTGCTTCTTTCTTAAATGTTTAACATTTCAGCAAAATTACTGTCCTTTTGTCTAACAACCTGTGTGAGTTCAACAACACTAAAACAACTCCATAAACTCATTTCAGGTACATCCACATACAATGGTTTTCCCTTCACAGGAGGCAATTGGAAAAAGTCCTCAACAGTAATTACACTCACATTACCAAAAGCAGACAAATCTCCACTCTGTTTAATTTCACGTAATCTTCCATGTATATATGCCAATAATTTATGATCAACCATAGATATTTCATCTATTAGTATTTGAAGACCATGGAATTTTGCTCGCAAAGAATTTAATTTGTCCTCACCCAATGGTGTGTCTGGCAATTTTACATTTGTGCCAATACTAAATATTGTTGCAGCCTTTAAATTGTATGCTGCAATGCCTGTTGGTGCTGTTAAAGCAACACAAATATCATCTGGATTCAAAGAAATCTGAGACAATAGTCATGAAGACTCATTTTATGGCTTCAATTAAATGACTTTTGCCTGTTCCTGCACCACCAGTAATAAACAAATAAAAAGGTTTTGTGTTTTCTCCTCTAATTTTACCCAAACACCACTGCCTTATTTTATTAAAAACAGCCATCTGGGTTTTGTTTAAGGAACAAATTATACTTAACCCTTTAACACGACTCAAACAATTTTTTGTGTAACTGTGTAACTTTTGTAACTTGAACGTTTTTATCAGTCAAATCTGGAATACTTTCATTATCATCTTCTTCTTCTTGGACAATCTCACGTCTAACCTGTTTACATTCTAAATGATCAACTTGCTGCTCAGGACAAAGGGAACACCATGCACTTTCTAATATGCCCTCAGTATTAACAGTATTGTGTGCGGTATCCAACACGTCTGCATCCTTTTCAAATAATGCTCTGTTTTTATTGACTACATTTTAAACCAATTTGACTAATCCATTACCTAAACACCTTCTTTATAAAAGTGTTCATAAGTAGTATATCCCTCTGGTTTTAGTTCTGTATCTGCACGATAAGGAGAAAACAATTGCAGTATACTTTGGTAAAACTTTTCAGGACTCTTAGTCACTGAAAATCGTGCATAACGAACAACTGCAGGCTGAATGTGTTTTTTGTAACAATGAAACCAAGATTATTATCTAATGTCATTTCATTGGGAGACTGACCTTAAGATGTAATACGATACTCAGACGCAAATGTGGCTAAGCACATATCGTCAAAAACACTCTGACGTGGTCTATTCTTGTAACGATCAACCAAACTTTTCATCCACATCTCTTCACTTCTTAAAATTTGCGACTGCAACTTGTTTTGTAGAACTTGCAATGGTAAACTCATACGAACTGAATCACCTGTGGGAATAAACTGAACATTTCTGGAACACTCCTTTAAATGCATATTTGTCAACCTATACACTGCCTCTTGTGCACTAACTTCACGATTATGCAAGTATTTAATTCATTTTTATTTGTATAGCGCTTTTAACAATGAACATTGTCTCAAAGCAGCTTTACACAGATAATGTGTTGATTAAACGTAAATATGTTCTTTGTAAGTATGTTTGTCCCTGATGAGCAACTGTGGCAAGGAAAAACTCCCCGAGATGGCATAAGGAAGAAACCTTGAGAGGAACCAGACTCAAGAGGGAACCCATCCTCATCTGGGTTGCACCAAATGTCCATTTAAAGCAGACTGCCGACACCAACTACAGTCCAATCCATCCTCAAAGCACCCGTTCTACTCCGGAATTACATGGAACCACCCAAGGTGTTGATGAGAGACTGTCCCAAGCTGCACAGAAGTGTGAAGTTCCACGGAGGGGAGAGGGGCAGGAACAGTGGTCACTGGAGCCTCAGGAGCATGTTTAACTCGACTGAGAGAGAGAGAGAGAGAGAGAGAGAGAGAGAGAGAGAGAGAGAGAGAGAGAGAGAGAGAGAGAGAGAGAGAGAGAGAGAGAGTGACGGGAAGATAAGGATATGGATTATTAGGTGTCCCTATTGGTGTATGAAAGTTAATGTTACTGTGCAGTTTGGACTCCGGCAAGACTCGCTATGGCAGCATAACTAAAAGGGAGAACCAGAAGGTAACACAGACATGAGGGATCTCTGGGATAAGAGACGACCCACCACACCACCGTCAACAAACCCGAGTGAACGTGTGAATGTGAGGGGACGACAGCATACAAATATAGAGTGTTCACCAAACACTCTATATCCATGTTCCCTCCAGATCTGCTCCTTTACCTAAGAAAAATCTACTGATTAAAGGCTTGACTAAATAAATAAGTTTTCAACCTCGACTTGAACACTGAGACTGTGTCTGAGTCCCGAACACTGATTGGAAAGTTGTTCCATAACTGTGGGGCTTTATAAGAAAAAGATCTGCCCCCTGCTGTAGTCTTCATTATTTGAGCAACCAAAAGATAGCCAGCACCTTTTGATCTAAGTAGGCGTGGAGGATCATACTGGTAGAGAAGTTCACTCAGATACTGCGGTGCAAGACCGTTAAGTGCTTTATACGTCAGTAGTAATATTTTATAATCAATGCGAGATTTGAGTGGGAGCCAGTGTAGACTGATTAAAACAGGGGTGATGTGGTCATATTTCCTAGATCTAGTGAGGACTCTTGCTGCTGCATTCTGAACTAACTGAAGCTTATTTATGCACTTACTCGGACAGTAAAGCGTTACAGTAGTCTAATCTAGATGTAACAAAAGCATGAACTAGTTTTTCTGCATCCTGTAATGACATCATATTTCTAATTTTAGCAATATTTCTAAGGTGAAAGAAGGCGATCCTGGTAATATTATTCACGTAAGACTCAAAAGGAAAGACTCAAGTCAATAATCACACCAAGGTCTTTGACAGCCGTACATGCTGAAACAGAAACACCATCCAGAGATGCTACGTAATCGGAAAGTTTACTTCTAGCTGCATGTGGTCCTAGTAAAAGTACTTCCGTCTTATCTGAGTTGAGCAGAAGAAAGTTATTGAGCATCCACTGTCTAATGTCCTTTACACACTTCTCAACATTGTTAAGCTGATCTCGCTCATCTGGCTTGCTGAAATATACAGCTGTGTGTCATCATCATAGCAATGGAAGCGAATCCCATGTTTATGAATGATTTCACCAAGAGGCAGCATATATAAAGAGAAAAGCAGTGGGCCTAAGACAGATCCTTGAGGAACACCAAACTTTACCTCATAGAGTGTGAAGAACTCACCATTTACATCAACAAACTGATAGGGATCAGTCAAATAAGACCTGAGCCAAGAGAGAGCTGTTCCCTTTTATTCCAACAACGTTCTCAAGTCTAGCAAGTAGTATAGTGTGATCAATGGTGTCAAAAGGTGCACTAAGGTCGAGCAAAACAAGTAAAGAGACAAAACCCTGATCAGAGGCCAATAACAGGTCATTTACCACCTTAACTAGCACCGTCTGTGTGCTATGATGAGGCCAAACTCCTGACTGATACATTTCAAAAATGTTATTCATAAGTAGGTGTGAGCATAACTGCTGTGCTACAACCTTTTCCAAAATTTTGGCTATGAAGGGGAGATTTGATATTGGTCTGTAGTTGGACAGCTGACATGGGTCAAGGTCAGGTTTCTTAATTAGGGGGTGGATAACTGCCAGTTTGAAGGATTTTGGTACAAAACCAGTGCTAATGGAAGAGTTTATTATTTTTAAAGCAGGTTCAATTACCTCTGGAATTATCTGTTTAAAGAAACTTGTAGGCAAGGGATCGAGAATGCAGGTTGATGATTTTGATGAGGAAATTAATGAAATTAAGTCATTCTCGTGAATAGGAGTAAAACTTTGTAATTGATTGTCTGTTATAATTACACTGCTGTCTACAGGGTTACTTGTAAAATAATTTGGATTTATATTAATCGTTTGGATTTTTTGCCTGATGTTTTCAATTTTATTATTAAAAAAGTTCATTAAATCATTACTACCTATTAATGGTGTGCATGTGAGTGCAGTGCTTTTATTCCCTGTTAATTTTGCTACCGTGCTGAATAAAAATCTAGGATTATGCTTGTTATTTTCTATGAGGGTGGAGAAATATGCTGATCTAGCAGCACTAAGAGATTTTCTATAAATTAGGAGGCTCTCCTTCCATGCTATTTGAAATACTTGTAATTTTGTTTGACGCCATTTCCGTTCTAATTTTCGAGTGGTCTGTTTTAAGGTGCGTGTATGATCATTATACCACTGTGCTAATTTTTTCTCCCTGATCATTTTGGTCTTAAGGGGAGCTACATCATCTAGGGTATAACGTGACATTGATTCTAGGTGTTCAGTGGCCCAGTCGAGCTCTGCAGGGTCAGACGGAGATCTATCTAATATCGTAATTTCTGGAAGATTGTTAATAAAATGCGCTGCTGTAGCTGACGTGAAAGTACGCTGAACACGATAACATGGTGAAGTAGTAATGCAATGACTGAGGCAAATTTTAAAAGAGATGAGA
This sequence comes from Silurus aristotelis, assembly GCF_946808225.1. Lineage (NCBI taxonomy): Eukaryota > Metazoa > Chordata > Actinopteri > Siluriformes > Siluridae > Silurus > Silurus aristotelis. The sequence continues at coordinate 2,257,009 of NC_139588.1, read as the reverse complement.
TAATGGTCTGAAATAGCTTCAGACTGTGGAACACCCTGCTATTTTGCAAGTTCTCCCACTTAGAAATCATGGAGGGGTCTGAAATTGTCATTGTAGGTGCATGTCCACTGTGAGAGACATAATCTAAAAAAAAAAAAAATCCAGAAATCACAATATATGATTTTTAAACTATTTATTTGTATGATACAGCTGCAAATAAGTATTTGAACACCTGAGAAAGTCAATGTTAATATTTGGTACAGGAGCCTTTGTTTGCAATTACAGAGGTCAAACGTTTCCTGTAGTTTTTCACCAGGTTTGCACACACTGCAGGAGGGATTTTGGCCCACTCCTCCACACAGATCTTCTCTAGATCAGTCAGGTTTCTGGCCTGTCGCTGAGAAACACGGAGTTTGAGCTCCCTCCAAAGATTCTCTATTGGGTTTAGGTCAGGAGACTGGCTAGGCCACGCCAGAACCATGATATGCTTCTTACAGAGCCACTCCTTGGTTATCCTGGCTGTGTGCTTCGGGTCATTGTCATGTTGGAAGACCCAGCCTCGACCCATCTTCAATGCTCTAACTGAGGGAAGGAGGTTCTTCCCCAAAATCTCGCAAAACATGGCCCCGGTCATCCTCTCCTTAATACAGTGCAGTCGCCCTGTCCCATGTGCAGAAAGACACCCCCAAAGCATGATGCTACCACCCCCATGCTTCACAGTAGGGATGGTGTTCTTGGGATGGTACTCATTATTCTTCTTCCTCCAAACAGGTTTAGTGGAATTATGACCCAAAAGTTCTATTTTGGTCTCATCTGACCACATGACTTTCCCCCATGACTCCTCTGGATCATCCAAATGGTCATTGACAAACTTAAGACATGCCTGGACATGTGCTGGTTTAATCAGGCTTAGTGTATAACAACAGTAACTTTGGAAACTATGGTCCCAGCTCTTTTCAGGTCATTGACCAGCTCCTCCCGTGTAGTTCTGGGCTGATTTCTCACCTTCCTTAGGATCATTGAGACCCCACGAGGGAGATTGACAGTCATGTTTAGCTTCCTCCATTTTCTAATGATTGCTCCAACAGTAGACCTTTTTTCACCAAGCTGCTTGGCAATTTCCCCATAGCCCTTTCCAGCCTTGTGGAGGTGTACAATTTTGTCTCTAGTGTCTTTGGACAGCTCTTTGGTCTTGGCCATGTTAGTAGTTGGATTCTTACTGATTGTATGGGGTGGACAGGTCGTTAGCTGACTTTATGCAGCTAACGACCTCAAACAGGTGCATCTAATTCAGGATAATAAATGTAGTGGAGGTGGACATTTTAAAGGCAGACTAACAGGTCTTTGAGGGTCAGAATTTTAGCTGATAGACAGGTGTTCAAATACTTATTTGCAGCTGTATCATACAAATAAATAGTTTAAAAATCATATATTGTGATTTCTGGATTTTTTTTTTTTTAGATTATGTCTCTCACAGTGGACATGCACCTACAATGACAATTTCAGACCCCTCCATGATTTCTAAGTGGGAGAACTTGCAAAATAGCAGGGTGTTCAAATACTTATTGTCCTCACTGTGTGTATATATATATATATATATATATATATATATATATATATATATATATATATATATATATATATATATATATATATATATATATACACAGTAGACTCTGTAAAACCCCTGAGCTAAAACTGATTCTGATTGGGTAAGAAGACACAGTAACCAGAGATGTGTGAGTCCAGACAAAGACATTCCGTGTACCTTACATGCTCACATCATAAAGATTGTATAGACATTGAACAGATAACATAGGAATGTGTGTTTAGAGAACTAGTATAAGGCCCATCTTAATACTAATATATATTTTCCCCACCTTCTCCACCTCTTCTCCCTGCAACCGCACCCCTCCACTGCCCTCCCTCTCATTCACACACATGTACTCTGTCTTACTCCTACTGACTTTCATTCCCCTTTTCTCCAGCGTGCACCTCCACCTCTCCAGGCTCTTCTCCACCTGCTCCCTACTCCAACCACAAATCACAATATCCTCCACAAACAACATAGTCCATGGAGACTCCTGTCTGACCTTGTCCTTCAACCTGTCCATCACCACTGCAAACAGGAAAGAGCTCAGAGCTATTTATGTGGAAACAGTTAATAAAATGAAACACCTTCTATGACAGAATCTGTTTTATTAGCCAATGTATTTCCTTTAGTCCTAAGATCTATGGTTTCAGCCTCAACCCAAGTACTTCAGGCCCACGTCTCTCACAGTAATGCACTTTTATTTTCATTCAAAAAGGTGATTCATTTTGCTCATATTTCTGTAAGTTGATTGAAAGGATAAACCACTTAAGATGAACCATCTAGTTCTCAAGGGGGTCCTTAACAAATAGACAGAAACTACTGTACATAAAGCAAAATAGACAAAACAATTCAAATACATACACAGAGAAAAACTCTCCCAGGTCCAGCCAATCCCCACCACACCAACTTGTTCCCCGAAGAATGTTCAAATACATGCAGTAAATGTACAAATACTAAAACAAAGCTCTGCATGCATTAACATGCATAAACACCTTACTATACACATTACTTTCTATATCTCAGATGTAATTTTAAGCAAGATCAGATTGTTTGAAGTTGAGTAAAAAGACATGCCATAAATGATGAATTAATAATGCAGTGTGATGTCAAATTAAACAAGATTCCACATATAAATATGCTTAATCTATACACTATATTGCTAAAAGTTTGTGGACCCCTGGCCATAAGATTTATATGTGATTTTTGAACATCCCATTCCACATTCAGTCTCCATTTGCTCTTATAATAAGCTTCCCTCTCTGGAAAGATGTTCCACTAGATTATGGATTGTGTTTGTTTAGATTTGTGCTCATTCAGACAGAAGGGTCTTAGTAAAGTCAGGTACTGATGTAGGTGAGGTGAAGAGGACTTGGGTTCAATAGAGTTGAGGTAAGTATTTATGTTATAATGTTTATAATACACTCACACTCCCATAATACCTCACACCTCATACCTGTCTCATACCTGTTTAGAGCATTCTAAAAATACAAGTTCATTTCCTTCGACACAGTCCTTTGTGCACATCCATCTGAAGAAATACAGAAAAACAAAACAGCAAGAGGTTTTTATAGAAGAAGGTGAAGTTCAGTTCTTGTATGTGTAAAGCATCAACAAATTTACTTTCTTTTGGCTTCTCCCATTAGGGGTCGCCACAGCGGATCATCCGCATGTTTTTACGCTGGATGCCCTTCCTTACGCAATCCTCCCCATTTATCCAGGCTTGGGACCGGCACTAAGAGTGGCCGGGGTTGGTTCCCTGACCGGGGATCGAACCCGGGCCGCAGCGGTGAAAGCGCCACATCCTAACCACTAGACCACCAGGGGACCTTGTAAAGCATCAACAAATACACAAAGAAATTCTGAAGAGTAACAGCAATGGGGGCATTTCATCAACACAGTTAATGGAAAGCTGTGCTCACTTGAAAAAACCTGGCTTGAATTAACAGTAACATTCACTGCAGGCTCAAGCCATTCCACCAAACTAATTAAGCCATGTGTAGTCAACACTGACTTCAACCAGGCTCAACCAGCTGACAGTTTAGGGACTTGACCAGCTAACTTTGCTACGAGCTGATTGGCTGTTAAAAACAGGTGCCACAAGGCTTAAAACTGACTGAACTCTTCAGGGCTGCTTATGTTCTCCATGCACAAGCACAATGCTTATTCAAGCACCCTGGTCTATTTTTTTTTCTATACCCTGGTCTATTTTTTTTTTAGAACAAACAATCATACATTTAAATAAGTTAATTACCTAAATTGTGTTTTCTTCTTCATCCTTACTGGTGTCTGGACTACTGAGGCCACTTTGATCTTCTGCTTCAACATGTGGAAGGGCAGAGGCCTCAGGGCCTAAAGCAGTCTTGTACTGTTAGAGGACCACTTGCAACCTTTCTGACATCTTCTTAAGAGACAGCAAAGTCCCTCATTTCCCTTGTCTACATCGCAAAATACAAGAGGCAACAATTCACCCATTTAAATCTGTATACCAGGATGGCTGGCATTTTCTTGTGCATCATTGTCATACTGCCAGCTACCTGTGGAATAAACCCACTTAAGGCAACTCTGATGTCTCACTGAGGTGACTTTATGCAGCGAAGCCCAAAGCAGCAGAAAGCGATTTGTGTTGCAGCCAATGTCTAATAGCTATTTTATGTTAACATCTTTCTTCTACAGGTGTGGTAAAGTAACACCTTGTGTAGAATTCAAGGAGTTACATTAATAAAAAGGTTTTTGATGATGCTGACCAGCTGGATTTTCTATGTTGACTGGAGGAGATAATAATAAGCTTGATGTTATGCTAACCTTTTGTTACACATCAGGAAACAAATTCTAATGTTCAAAATTATTTAGTTCATTTCAGCTTTCATGTAACAGCAACAATACAATAAATCTCTTAAGCAAATGTGACACACTTTAAAGCCCTAAGACTTTAAAGACAAATGACCATCTCAAACAGAGCTGTTCTACTTCATCCAAGTTATGTGATAGACACTGATATGTTTTTTTATTGTAATATGGACAGGGGTTTTATTAAACTTTCACTCCTCAGCTATCTTGTATTTGAGAACAATTGGCAGGCTCTGCAAGCATGTGCAGTGTTGTTCCATCTCCAACACCAAAATGCTTTTGTCCTCTTGCAGTCACATTGTCAACATCACTTGGTCATGCATTTGCTTCTTGATTGAAATGTTTGCTAAGAATCAACAATAGTTATATGTTTATATGAGACGATCTTGCATAATAGCATGGCACTGTTTTGTAACTACAAACACATACTTCTTTTATCCAAATTAAATCTTAGTTCATTGTACTCTATATAGCTGACCTGTAAATACATTCTGGTGAAGCGTCTGAAAGCTGACATACCACTGCCATGAACCTCCCACGACCATATTTGAGACATGGTGCTCTCTCCAGTAAGGGAATGCTCCACCACAGCTACATCAATGTTTGTTTCAGAGTATAGTACAAGACCATTGTAGTTCTTGATCTCCTGAAGAAGGAGTTTTTTGTCTTCTGCCAGCTTCCTTCTAAGGCGGTGGAAGCTTGCTGCTGTCTAGAAAGACAGGAAGTACAGGGGTAGAGGTTTTGTCACAGCACTGTTCAACAAGTGAAAATTTATTGCACCTAAAAAAAAATGAAAGCAAAGCTGCAATAATTGAAGTATGTGAAAATTTCACTTTAGATTGATAAACAGGTAAGTCAATGGTTCAGTGTGTAACATTTAGGGTTACATATATTCCTGAAAATAAGAATTGTGCTTTAATTACTTTGGAATGAGCAGTTTTTTTATCTAAATATGGTCCCCTTCCACGGAAGCCGCCATGTTCCTACGGTAACCCACAATGGAAAAACAAACTACTGGCTCTAGATAGAACCAATCACTTTTTCTACTTCAGCTTGGAGGAAGATGGTTGTAATCTACAACCACACCGCTAGTTACCACTAAATCCTACAGACTGGACATGCGTGCAGGTGAAAGGAGCACCACAGCAGAGCTGTTTTTCCTCAAATGAAGCAGATGAAAACTCTAAGAAGCTGCGCTGTAGTGTATCGACATTGATATGTCCAGACTGGAAGATATACATATATAATAGAATATGTGATGTCTGTTTACAGAAAGAAGTTTTATAATATGGTAAAACAATTACAGTTACTCTTCCTTCAATCTTAGTGCGATGTTTCAGCTGCTTTGTGAAGGCTTGTCTGGAGAATCCCGGAGAGATGACCTTGAGTTCCTGAAAGCAGCTCAGGAGGTCCAGTGTATAAAGTGTGGAACTGTTGACAGAAGCTGGCCAATAGCCACTCCGAAGGATGTCCTTCAGTCAGGGGTCCACTGATGATGGCATGTTTGACAAACATATAGCGGCTGATGCAAGTCAAAACGGACTTGGAACAAAATAAATGTATAAAAAAAATACATAAATAAATAAATACACATTTACTACATGCTTACTTTTACAACAGTTCAGTAACTCTGCATATTGTGAATGGTTGAAAGACATAACACAAGTTCCTATAATCCCAGTAGAGCACTCATACTGAACTTCTTGAGTAGAATCACACATTGTTTACATTTCTCTAACTCGCTAAATCGGAAACAGATGTGTTGATTGGACTTCACACAGGAAGTGCTTTGCAGAAGTGTACTATTTTTTTTGTTTGTAAAGAACAATAATAAAAGATGTCTGTCTTGGTTTGGGTTAATAATAATACCATGTACTAAACAATAGATTTTGACACAACTGCAATTGTAAGCACAATGCCACAACACACTCGTGTGAAAATCATAAAAATAAGTTTTTACCATTGATTTTACCAAGAAAATACAAAATAAAGCTGTAGGACAATTTAGATAAAGACCAATTAAAAGTCAACTGATCAATATTTAGAAAAAAACACACCATCATTCAGTATCAAACTAAATCTTAGTCTAAATCTTTACTAAATTCTGTTCTTAATGCATCCACTGGACTGTCAGTTTTGTCTAAAGAGTTTCTTTAATTACACATGGGGTTTGGATTTAAACTTAAATTCATCACTGTGATTTACCAAATTGCTGTTGAGGATGTCGACAAACAGTCACGATCTTTAAACACTAATGTGAGTTTCCCTCCCTCGAAAAGAACCATCTTTTAATACTTGAATCTTTATTTCTTAAATAACATTCTCTTCATATTCACATTTATCAGTTCATTTTGTCCCCTAATCCAGGTCAATCTTTCACTGAGGACTGAGGAGTCTATATTCAAAAAAATACAGGTAAACATTTTGATATTTCTATTTTAGCTATATTTCTACATGTTTTTATTGCTATATTTTCTATTGATAGTTCAACTTGTATATCTTCTATAAGTCTTTTAAGGGTTACAGCCCTGTGTCTCATCCATCAGAAAGTGCAGAAGAGGGGACTTCATCAGAGGTGCAGGTAAATAAGGACATTTGTATGTCATTTTGGTTCACATTTTGTTACATACACACATTTTGTACGTCTCTAAATGTGTAGATAAACTGAACGTAAGATGTGATGCGTAATTCAGGACATAGCGGAATGCAATGTTGTCGAGTTTAAAAATAAGTAGATCAACATTAAAGCTTAACACAAATCTTTTAGTAAATACTTTAAATATGATCCTTATTTTGTTCTTTTTCCATTTGTTATTGAATATCAACTGGGCCACGTCAGGTTTCTCAAATAACCATGTCACAGATACCAGTTGGATGAACATAGTTGCTTTCCTATGAAGCACAATGTAAGAGGGGCTTTAATGGAGGACTTACTAAAGCTGTTAAGGTTATTTAGTGGGGATGCTGCAAGCGTCCCACGTAGCAAGTACATTCTAGAAAAGGTGTTTAAATTGGTTTTGTCTACAAATCAGAATATCCTCATTATTGTGGTATTTGCAGCTCTTACATTGGCTTTTCAGTGTCTAAGGACAGTGGATTAAAATGCCAGATTTGCTCATCAACACAAACTGTGAGACAAAGTGTAGAATTTGGTCAGTCTTTTATTTGTATACCATTGAGGGATCCATTTAAAGCTCTTCTGGAGAATGAATTCAAAAAGATTTACAATGACCAAAACAGGGATGAAATAACGGATATTTCTGATGGGAAGTTGTACAAATATCTGAAAGCAGTTAGCGATTCTTTCTTTTCTGTGTTCCAGTCATAAAAATTCAGCATTTGGCCCTTACTATGATTTGTTAAAGAAGTACCCCCTGAGAAAAGAGATAAAAATGTCTACTATATGCCTTGTGGTTTGGCTCATCTGAACCACTAATGACAAGCTTCCTCAAACCTTTTGTGGAGGAATGCTAAATTCTTGGACAAACGAGACCTTAATGGCAAGATCCAGTAGATTAATTAATTAAAACCACAAAGGTCTATGCATTAAGTGCTGTATGTGATGCTGTTGCACGACCTTTGCTGCAAAATTTCAAACAGTCTTCATCCAGGTGTTCAAGTGAGAAAAGGCACTGGGACTGTGCGAGTGTATCCTTGTTTGGAGGAGATGCCAGACCTTAGAGATCACAACACAACTGTGCAAATAGGTGAGATTGGCAAAAATAACGAACAGAGCATTTTGGTCATAAAAGGGGCATCTCTAATTGTGGACCCAATTTTCACCTGATCAATGGTGTGGTCCCTGATTACATGTATCGTGTGTTGCTGAGGGTTTGGCTGCTAATAGCCACTTCATGGTTTAATTCTAAAAGCTGCAGTCAACCATGGTATACTGGTTTGAACAATTCAAGAGTAGATGAAAATCTTTTAGCAATCAAGCTTCCAAGCTTTTTTTCCTGAATCCCACGGTCTATTGTTGAGCGTAGGTTTTGGAAAGCTCCCAAATGGCAGAAATGGCTTTAATATTACAGTTTGCCAGTCCTGAAGGGGAAATGTCCAAACAAGTATCTTTGCCACTGGGTTTTACATGTACATTTTGCTAGGTTCAGACATTTGTCAAGAAGATATTGACCATGCTCATGAGGCTCTAGAGCTTTATGTTAAATCAGTTCAGTCTTTGTATGGTGAAGATCAGATGACCTACAATGTGCTCCTGCATTTGAGAAAGTGTTGAGAATGTAGGTCCTCTCTATGCCCAGTCTGATTTCATGTTTGAGAATTATAATGGCTACTTGCTTAAGCGAGTAAAAATCAGTAATGCAGTACCTCAGCAGATTTACAAAAGAGTAGCATGGTCTTGTGCATTGCCACGCATAGCTAAGGCCTGCTGTATCTTTTAAGTCCCCTGTGTAGAGTGCTAAGACAGGGCAAAAGGAAATGTTACATAGCTATCCTGCTGTATCCTGATGTCTCACCTGAAATAAAATCATTCTACATAGAAATGACCTCCAGTAAACATCACATAAGGAACTGTGCTAGATATGACAGAGTGACTGCACTTGGAGTGGCAAAGATTAGGCCTGTGTCTGAAAATGATATGAACACATTACATGCATTGCTAGATGTACCGTGACCTCTACTGGCAGCTACTACAACAGAAGATTTGTCAATGGAAAAGTCATTCACAGCCAAACATATACAAAGACAAAGAAAATGAACAACTCTGTTGTTATATTAAATGATAGCAGTATTTTTTATGTTTTCATACCTTCTCTGTGTCAGTGATGACCAACATCGCCTATATGCAGTCAGAAAAATGTGGAAACTGTACAGTGCAGAAGCTGGTTCGAGGATCTACTGTCAAAATATCATTAACCTTCATGAAGACTGTTTATTTTCCTACAGGATTTGAAAGAGCAGTTGACAGCAATGACATTATGAGACCATGTATTTACATTCATTGTTGTTTGTAACAAATCAAAACATATTGTTGTAAATAATCAAAGTTAAATCAAAAATATTTCTAGAACAGTGACCTAAAATGCTACAAATGAAGGGGTTAAAAATTGGCTTGAATATGTGACAGAAAGTCATGTATGTAAATGTCACATGGACTCTGTTGGTAATGATGTGTGTAAGAATCACTTTGAGATCTTGTAAAGTTTTATGTTTGTAGGTATAAAATAGAACTATTGTATATACTAAATGTAGAACTGTGATAAAGTTGTGATAAAGAAATTGTCACAAAGGAAGATGAAATCTGGTGATGTCATATTTGAAATAAAATCTATATTGGTATGTGAAATATGCAACTAAACCTTTAAGACACAATAATAAATAATTTAGTAATTAAAATGTGTGCTTGTGTGTAGTTTAAATGTTGTATCGTATCTAAATGTGAAAATCAGTATACAGTAAGACTATTATTGACTATAGGCATAAAGACCACACGTAGGTGAAGATAAGAGCAAAGTCATGAGTGAAGTACAGATTTCATATTCAATTATCTTTCCCTGAGTTTTTACATCATGAACATCTATAAGGTTTTAGTCATATGTAGGACTTATAGAACATATATGATTAAAAATACATTCATATTATGCATTTTGTATGTGTTTATTGCAGCATATGTGTCCCTCACAAAATTCTGTTGGAACATATAAGATGCAAAATAAGTGAACTTTTTGCCTTGTGATTATCAGCCACTGGTTAGTATGTATGTAAACTGTCCAATCAGCGCATGAGTTGCTTAATGTTCTAGCCAATCATATATGATAAGGGGCGGGACATGTACTGAGTATGTAGCGCCCATTATGTGACGTCATCACAGGACCTGCACTGTAGCCTGGTGGTCACGTGGTCGTTTACGGTGCTCAATAATGTCTTGTAATTTTTTTGGTTTTGTTTTTGCCTCCGCACACAAATTTATTTATGTGTATTTTTTTATGTATTAATTCATTTAAACTCTATACAATGCAAAAAATGACAAAAAAATAAAAAGATTTCTGTAAAGTTTAAATAACATTGTATTTTCTTATTTTTCGAATTTGAACTGTTTTTCTTTAGTTTATTCATTTTTGTGCTTTTGTTGTGAAGTGAAGTTTGTGTCATTGCTGCTACACTGTGCATCTGAATGATAATGGCTCAAATCTTACAATAAAATGTAGGTTTTTTATCACATTTTCTACTTTCATTTATCTGATTCTCTCCCCAGTGTCGAACTGCTCCATGACTTTGTGTATCAGTCACCTCACAACTATAGGAAAGATTTACCCTAATCTCCTTTCTTTCTTAATTCAATCTCTCAGTTAGTTTCTACTCACTCAGGGTGAAACCTGGAGCTGTTTAGATGAACACAACGTTGATTTCCTGGCAGGAATTAAGGAAAGACACACGGTTACTCAGACCACATCTCTGTTATGCTAATTCCAGCATACAGACCGCTCATCAGACGCTCTAAACCCTAAACGCTTCTGAAACAGGTGAGGACCTGGCCAGCAGGAGGCGCCTCTGCTCTTCAGGACTGTTTTGTGTGCACTGACCGGGACAAGTGCTTTGATCACGTGATCATTTCCAAGACCATCACTACACGCTCCAACCAGAAACAGTGGATGACCGCAATAGTGTGTACCCACGGAGTAGAGTAAACCCATGGAGGTCTACTGGATCAGACAAGGTTCCAGGCAGAGTGCTCAGGGAATGTGTAGAGCAGATAGCGGATGTCTTCATCGACATCTTTAACATCTTCCTGAGCTGCAACTTTGTTCCTACGTGCCTCAAGACGACGACCATCATCCCTGTGCTAAAGTCTACAGTCTCCTGCCTCAATGACTACCGTCTCATCGCGCTCACACCCATCGTGAGGAAGTGCTTCAAGAGGCTCGTCATGAAGCACATCAAGACCCAGCTTCCACCCTCACTGAACTCCATGCAGTTTGTGTCATCCAAAACCTTTAATGCAACATAGTTATTCACGACGTGTATAAATGTACTGCGCTACCACATGAACAAGTGTTTGTACAGCATACATGTACACACACAATCACATCTGTATAGATAGATAGATAGATAGATAGATAGATAGATAGATAGATAGATAGATAGATAGATAGATAGATAAATAGATAGATAGATAGATAAATAATTGTATTAAGTATAACAGACTCTTGTAGAGTTTAAGTGTAATTTTAATCAGTTAAATAAAAAACTGAACATCGGAAATTTTTGTAGTAGTAAAATGCTACCGCCTGGTGGTGATATGAGGCATTGCAACTTGTCGCAAGCTTTACTTTCGATATTTTTTATGCTTCCACACGGACGGTTTTAACTTGTCGGACCTGCGCTTCACGGCAGATTTCATTGCTGATTTGAGACTTGGCGCATCAGTAAAAACAAATATTTAATGAGAATTTTTCTGTGGATTTATTTTTTAAATATCCGACTAAAGCAAGAACGTCTTGAATAAATTTGTTTTGCGTTTAAAGTTTTATTTTCACTCTTTTTATATTTATGTTCAATAAAAATGGACGGGTTCTCAGTGAATCATGAATAATTAAGCAAATAATAAAATGAATGAAATCGTTGTGACTTTTATATATTCTTTATTCTATTATATATTTTAAAATTTTATAATAGCTATCTTATTTTTTATATATGTAGAATATTGTTAGATACAATATACATTATTAGATTCATTATTATTATTATTATTATCATTATTATTGTTATTATTATTATTATTATTATTATTATTATTATTAGAAATATGATTATATTGATAACAGACTCTTGTACAATTTAAGTGTAATTTTAATGAAATTTGAGGTAAAATATAAAAAATCTGAACATCGGCGATTTTTGTAGTAGTAAAATACCTCCATCTAGTGGTGATATGAGACATTGCAACTTGTCGTCGAGCGGTACTTTTGGTATTTTTGCTCTGTTTCCACACGGATGGTTTTTACTTGTCGGACCTGTGCTTCATGCCAGATTTTATTCAGTAAAAAGAAATGTTTAATATTTATTTCTCGGTGGATTTATTTTTTAATATCCGACTAAATGAAGGATGTCGTGAATACGTTTTTAAATAAAGTTAAAAATTTTGTCCTTTTTTATATTTATATTTAATAACAATGGACGAGTTCTGAGTGAATCATGAATAATTAAGTAAATAAAAAAAAGGAATAAAAAAAAAATCGTTGTGACTTTTATATATTCTTTATTAAATTATATATTTAAAAATTGTATAATAGCTATCCTATTTTTGTATATATGTAGAATATTATTAGATAAAAATTGGCTTGAATATGTGACAGAAAGTCATGTTTGTAAATGTCACATGGACTTTGTTGGTGATGATATGTGTAAGAATACATTGCTAGATTTATTATTATTATTATCATGATTATTATTATTATTATTAATAAGATGATTATATTGATAATAACAGACTCTTGTACAGTTTCAGTGTAATTTTAATGAAATTTGAGGTAAAAAAAAAAAAAAAAAACTAGACATCGACGATTTTTGTAGTAGTAAAATGCTACCATCTAGTGGTGATATGAGACATTGCAACTTGTCGTGCGGTACTTTTGATATGTTTGCTCTGTTTCCACACGTACGATTTTAACTTGTCGGATCTGTGTTTCATGGCAGATTTTATTAGTAAAAACAAATGTTTAATGTTTATTTTTTGGTGGATTTGCTTTTTAAATATCTGACTAAAGAAAGGACATAGTGAATACATTTTTAAATACAGTTTAAATTTCGCCTTTTTTATATTTAATAAAAATGGACGGGTTTTAAGTGAATCATGACGCCATGGCCCAATTTCAAATTATGTTGTTCCACTGAAGCGCTCATGTATATTAGGTTGTGCTGCTAGGGCGCTAATGGGAAACACTGTTGTGCTGCCATTGCACTAGTTCAAAAGATGTTGTGCAAATATGGTTCTAATTTAAATTATTATTGTGCTGCTATGGCCCTGGTGTGAAACACTGTTCTGCAACTATAGCTCTAATGCTAATTACACAGTGCTGTTATGACTATAATTCAGATTATGTTGCACTGCTATATAGCCCTGATGTGAAACACCGTTAGCATTAGAGCTATAGGAGCAGAACAGTGTATCCCACCAGGGCCCTAGTAGCACAACATTATTTGAATTGGAGTCATAGTAGCACAACAGTTAGCAGAACAATGGTGTGCTACTATGACTCCAATTCAAATAATGCTGTGCTGCTATGGTTCTAATGCTAATTATGATGTGCTACTATGACTCTAATCCAAATGATCTTGGCCATCTATGGCTCTAAGTCAAATGATGCTCTGCTACCATGGCTCTAATTCAAATCATGTTGTGCTGTTATGGCCCTAGTGGGAAACACTGTTCCGCTACTGTAGCTCTAATAAGAATTATGTAGTACTGATATGGCTCTAATTCAAAGTACGTTGTGCTACTATGGCTCTCATTCAAATTATGGTGTGCTGCTAGGGACCCTAGCCCTGATGTGGCTACAGGGCACTGGTGTGAAACACTATACTGCTACTATAGCTCTAATGCTAATTGTGTTTCACATCAGGGCCCTAACAGCACAACATACCTTGAGTTAGAGTCATAGTAGCACAACATTGATCTGCTACTATAGCTCTAATGCTAACTATGTTGTGCTACTATGACTCTAATACAAATTATGTTGTGCTGCTAGGGCCCTGATGTGAAACACTGTACTGCTACTATAGCTCTAATGCTAATTATGTAGTGCTGCTATAACTATAATTCAAATTATGTTGGCCAACTATGACTCTAATTCAAATTACGTTGTGCTACCATGGCTCTAATTTGAAATATGTTGTGCCTCTAGGGCCCTGATGTAAAACACTGTGCTGCTACTATAGCCCTAATGCTAATTATGTAATGCCCATATGAATCCAATACAAATCATGTGGGCCAATTATGGCTCTAAGTTAATATATGTTGTGCCTCTAGGGCCCTGATGTGAAACACTGTGCTGCTACTATAGCTCTAATGCTAATTATGTAGTGCTGCTATGACTCTAAGTCAATTTATTTTGTGCTACTAGGGCCCTGATGTGAAACACTGTACTGCTACAATAGCTCTAATGCTAACTGTGTTTCACATCAGGGCCCTAACAGCACAACATACCTTGAGTTAGAGTCATAGTAGCATAACATTGTTCTGCTACTATAGCTCTAATGCTAACAATGCTGTGCTACTATGGCTCTAATTTAAAATATGTTTTGCCACTAAGGCCCTGATGTAAAACATTGTGCTGCTACTATAGCTCTAATGCTAATTATGTTGTGCCTCTATGACTGTAATCCAAATGATCTTGGCCAACTATGGCTCTGAGTCAAATCATGGTGTGCTACTATGGCCCTGTTGTGAAACACTGTACTGCTACTATAGCTCCAATGCGCTATATATATATATATATATATATATATATATATATATATATATATATATATATATATATATATATATATATATATATATATATATATATAGCGCATTAGAGCTATAGTAGCAGAACAACGCTAATTCGAACAGTGCTAACCCTAACTCCATGTCACTCAGGCTGCGCTAACCTTAATTCGAACAGTGCCAACCCTAACCTAACCCCATATCATTCAGGCTGCGCTAACCCTAATTCGAACAGTGCTAACTCTAACCCTAATTCCATGTCACTCAGGCTGCTTTAACCCTAATTCGAACAGCGCTAACCCTAACCCTGTTCCATTCAGGCCGCTCTAACCCTCAATTGAAAAGTGGTAATCCTAACCCTACCTTTGTGCTGCACTAAGCCAAACTCAAATTAAGTTGTGCTGCTATGGCCTTAATGTGAAACACTGTTGTACTACTACAGCTCTAAAGCTAACTATGTAGTCCTACTATGACTCTAATTCAAAAGATGTTGTGCCACTATGGCAGTAATATAAATTATGTCGTGCGGCCATGGCCCAAATTCAAATTAGGTTGTTTTACTATAGCCCTAATTCAGATTCTGTTGTGCTACTATGCCTCTGAATGGAAGTATGTTGTGCTGCGCTGGCCCTGATCTGGATCAATGTTCTTCAACTATAGCTCTAATGATAATTCTGTTGCGCTACTATGATTCTAATTCAGATTATTTTGGCCAACTATGGCTCTAGGTCAAATGATGGCATGCTACTGTAGTTCCAATTTAAAATATGTTGTGCTGCTAGGGCCTTGATGTCAAACACTGTTGTGCTACAGTAGCTCTAATGCTAATTATGTAGTGCTGATGTGACTAATTAAAATTATGTTAGCCAACTATGACTCTAATTCAAATTATGTTGTGCTACTATGGCTCTAATTCAAATGATGGCATGCTGCTATGGCCCTAGTGGGAAACACTGTTCCGCTACTGTGGCCCAAATTCAATTCATGCTGTGCTGTCCTGGCCCTGATGTTAAACACTGATGTGCCACTGTAGCTCTAATGCTAATTACGTAACGCCGATATGACTCCAATACTAATCATGTGGGCCAACTATGGCTCTAAGTTAATATATGTTGTGCCTCTAGGGCCCTGATGTGAAACACTGTACTGCTACTATAGCTCTAATGCTAATTATGTTGTGCGTTTATGACTCTAATCCAAATTATCTTGGCCAACGATGGCTCTGAGTCAAATGATGCTCTGCTACTATGGCTCTAATTCAAATTATGGTGTGCTGTTAGGGCCCTGATGTGAAACACTGTCCTGCTACTATAGCTCTAATGCTAATTATGTAGTACTGATATGACTATAATTCAAATTATGTCGGCCAACTATAACTCCAATTCAAATGATGTTGTGCTACTATGGCTCTAATACAAATTATGTTGTGCCTCTAGGGCCCTGATTTGAAACACAGTTCTGCTACTGTAGCTCTAATGCTACCCATGTTGTGCTGCTAGGGCCCTGACGTGAAGCACAGTTAGCATTAGAGCTACACTAGCAGCACAGTGTTTCAAATCAGGGCCCTAGAGGCACAACATAATTTGTATTAGAGCCATAGTAGCACAACATGATTTAAATTAGAGCCATTGTAGCACAACATAGTTCTGCAACTATAGCTCTAATGCTAATTACACAGTGCTGCCATGACTATAATTCAGATTATGTTGCCCAACTATCACTAATTCAAATTACGTTGTGCTTCTATGGCTCTAAATCAAAGTATGTTGTGCTGCTAGGGCCCTGATGTAAAACACAGTTGTGACGCCATGGCCCAATTTCAAATTATGTTGTTCCACTGAAGCGCTCATGTATATTAGGTAGTTCTGCTAGGGCGCTAATGGGAAACACTGTTGTGCTGCCATTGCACTAGTTCAAAAGATGTTGTGCAAATATGGTTCTAATTTAAATTATTATTGTGCTGCTATGGCCCTGGCGTGAAACACTGTTCTGCAACTATAGCTCTAATGCTAATTACACAATGCTATTATGACTATAATTCAGATTATGTTGCACTGCTATATAGCCCTGATGTGAAACACCGTTAGCATTAGAGCTATAGGAGCAGAACAGTGTATCCCACCAGTGCCCTAGTAGCACAACATTATTTTAAATGGAGTCATAGTAGCACAACAGTTAGCAAAACAATGGTGTGCTACTATGACTCCAATTCAAATAATGCTGTGCTGCTATGGCTCTAATTCAAATTATGTTGTGCTGCTAGGGCCCTGATGGGAAACACGGTTGTGTGACTATGGCCCTAATTCAAAAGATGATGTGCAAATATAGCTCAAAATTAAATTATGTTGTGCTGTTCTGCAAATATAGCTCTAATGCTAATTATGCAATGCTGCCATGACTATAATTTAAATGATGCTGTACTACTGTATCTCTAATGCTAAGGTTTGTTTACTTACCTCGTTATACAAAAGGTCATAGTCAGCGGGCGGGGAGAATTGCTGCCCCCGTAAAGAAGACCGCTCTTTGTATGAAAAAATGGGTGGCTCTTAAAAGAGCCGTTGGTTTTTATCTTAAAGACGGCGTTAACACGCTTTACTTTGAGCTGGTGTACTTGGTGACGGCCTTTGTGCCCTCGGACACGGCATGCTTTGCAAGTTCACCGGGAAGCAACAGGCGCACGGCTGTCTGGATTTCCCTGGAAGTGATGGTGGACCGCTTGTTGTAGTGAGCGAGACGAGAAGACTCACCGGCGATGCGCTCGAAAATGTCGTTTACGAAGGAATTCATGATGCCCATAGCCTTAGAAGAGATGCCGGTATCAGGGTGCACCTGCTTCAGAACCTTGTACACGTAGATAGCGTAGCTCTCCTTCCTTGACTTTCTGCGCTTCTTGCCTCCTTTGCCGGCCGTCTTCGTGACAGCCTTCTTGGAGCCCTTCTTGGGCGCGGTCTTTGCTGGATCAGTAGGCATAATGCTGCTTCTCGAGGAAACTGCGAGAGAATGAAAAAGGGCCGCCTCGCCGCCTCTCTATTTACAGACCTGCATTGTAATTACGTACAAGGGAAAGGAGTCGTATTATTGGTCACAAATCCAAACCTCATCATACAAGGCTCCGCCCTCGTCCCATCCTCTCCCGTTCCCTCTCCCCCGCCCCTGAGCTACTCTTTGTTTCCCTGCCCGCCGTTTTGTGCGCGCACACGCACAGACAAATATGAAGTACATATATATATATATATATATATATATATATATATATATAGAGAGAGAGAGAGAGAGAGACAAAACGGTAGTGCTTGTGCAACATTTTACCTTATTAGAATATATCTATAATTATTCCAAATTCCATTAGTCACATACACTTGAGAAAAGTTATTTCCTCCCCTTCTCCGCCACACACACACACACAATAAGAAACAATAGCTCATTTTGTAATATTTGGGTGGCTCTTAAAAGAGCCGTTGTGTTCACGTTATTTGGTAGGTAAGCGTTTAACCGCCGAAGCCGTAAAGAGTGCGTCCCTGGCGTTTCAGGGCATACACCACATCCATAGCGGTGACGGTCTTTCTCTTCGCATGCTCGGTGTATGTGACTGCATCGCGGATGACGTTCTCCAAGAACACCTTCAGTACACCACGAGTCTCCTCGTAGATCAGACCGGATATACGTTTAACACCACCACGGCGAGCCAGACGGCGGATAGCCGGCTTAGTGATACCCTGGATGTTATCGCGCAGAACCTTACGATGGCGTTTAGCGCCTCCTTTACCGAGTCCCTTACCACCCTTTCCTCTTCCAGACATGGTGCTGCTCTCACAAAGTCAAGCTGCTCAATAAAGAAGCCCCGCGCAATGCCCGCCTATTTATTCTCTCTCCACAGGACCTAGTTGAGAACAGGCGAGGGGGCGGACCTAAAACCAACGATCACACAAAACAATGTCTTCAAAGCGAAACGCCACAGCCGTTAACATGCTAGAGTCTTGTACTTCCTCAGGCTTTTTGTCCACACAAACATAGTGATATAGAAATAGTAATAGTCATGTAGTGGAATTGATTTAATTTGGTTTTTGCTCACAGCATGGTACACTCAATGCAGTTCAACCCACAAATATTTGAATTGAGAATAATAATTAGAAAAACTGTTTTGACTCAGTTGCAATTTTTATTCCAGTAGAAGTATAAATCAAATTGCAGTTCTTGTTGCATTAAGTAGGCTTATATCATCATGAGGAATGCAAAATATTGCACACACTATGCTTTCAGTTACTTACACACTGTGCCACTACTGACCAGAAAGGTGTAAATCTGATGGGGGACAAAATATTGAGCTACTGTACATATGCAATTAAAAGGTTTTCGCATATCCCAACTCATCTGGAAGCTGGGGTCAGAGCGCAGGGTCAGCCATGGTACAGCGCCCCTGGAGCTGATAGGGCTAAGTGCCGTAAAAAAGAGTGCGTCCCTGGCGTTTCAGGGCATACACCACATCCATAGCGGTGACGGTCTTCCTCTTCGCATGCTCGGTGTATGTGACTGCATCCCGGATGACGTTCTGCAAGAACACCTTCAGTACACCACGAGTCTCCTCGTAGATCAGACCGGATATATGTTTATACGGTGGTGTTAAACGCCTTGCTCAAGGGCTCAACCAGTGCCTTGCGCAAGGGCTCAACAGTGGTAGCTTGGCAGTGCTGGGGAACCGCTGACCTTGTGATCAGTAACCCAGAGCCTTAACCACTGGACTACCACTGCCCTGCTTACACCACTACCAGTAGTAGTAGTAGTAGCGTTAATCTTGTACTATACTTTTCAACACACAAGAAATATAGCATGACTATTGTAGGAATGGCCCATGATTATTATTAATATTAACAAGCATTATTCTCATTTCTATTAATGTGGTACTTTTTGCATTAGCAGTAGTAGCAATAGTAGTAGTCGTATTAGTAGTAGAAGTAGTAGTAGTAGTAGTAGTAGTAGTAGTCAGTTATCCATACATCTCTCACATAGACCAGGAGATTATGGTAATATTTGCATCAAGCATCAGAATGAGTGAGCATTGTGTGTACCTACATGGGCTGTAGAACATTGAGTAAATATATGTATATTATTTATCCAATTCAATAGGACGAAGTTTCAGAGACAGATGATGCTTCAGATACACAGTCACTTCTACAGCACCAATATTTTGATGGCACCTTAAAAAAGGGAGAAATGTTCCTTTATTGAGAAAACATATATGCAGATGCAAATACGAGTGCAGGAACAGGAACTCACAAATCATTCGTGAACATCATTCCACCACAGCAGGAGCTGACAAGCTGAGCAAACCCAGTGCTCAATCTGCACTAGTGTCCAGAAGTATATGGACAGGGCCACACACTTTGTCTGGGAGTGTATGCATCTTTTACCTATGCTGCAAAATATGCGGTAAGGTCTCTATGTGTGACCGGTTTAATGGCTTTTAAAATAAAGACAAATAGACAGGCATACATAATGGGTTAATTTTAAATCCGAAGACACGCCCACTGCTGCAGAGTTGCGCTTTGACATTGAGCACACCTGTGCCACGTAATTAGTTCAGCGTGCTCTTGGCTTTATAAAAAGCACTGTTGAGTTTGGCTCTTTGATACCTTTCCTATCTGTAGGCTGTGTGGCTAGAGAAGGTATTTTTGCGTATACTGTCCTGTTGCGGCCCCCTGGTGAGATGGTTGTTTTATTTGACTTTATTAGTTGCTGATCATGGTCTGAATGTGTGTTTGTAGGGATGTGTGCATGAACGCAGGTAGCATATAGTGACAATAGGTTAACCCCTGTTTATGAGGTAGGCAACTTAATTGTGGGTTATTTATGGGAGAGGGAAACCTTTTTGAAGTGTTTTATTTGTTTGTTTTTCAGGTGCGGCAAAGAGTGCTAGCTGCTGGTTTCTAGAGACTTCTACAAGCTGGTTTCTAGAGACTTCTACAAGCTGGTTTCTAGAGACTTCTACAAGCTGGTTTCTAGAGACTTCTACAAGCTGGTTTCTAGAGACTTCTACAAGCTGGTTTCTAGAGACTTCTACAAGCTGGTTTCTAGAGACTTCTACAAGCTGGTTTCTAGAGACTTCTACAAGCTGGTTTCTAGAGACTTCTACAAGCTGGTTTCTAGAGACTTCTACAAGCTGGTTTCTAGAGACTTCTACAAGCTGGTTTCTAGAGACTTCTACAAGCTGGTTTCTAGAGACTTCTACAAGCTGGTTTCTAGAGACTTCTACAAGCTGGTTTCTAGAGACTTCTACAAGCTGGTTTCTAGAGACTTCTACAAGCTGGTTTCTAGAGACTTCTACAAGCTGGTTTCTAGAGACTTCTACAAGCTGGTTTCTAGAGACTTCTACAAGCTGGTTTCTAGAGACTTCTACAAGCTGGTTTCTAGAGACTTCTACAAGCTGGTTTCTAGAGACTTCTACAAGCTGGTTTCTAGAGACTTCTACAAGCTGGTTTCTAGAGACTTCTACAAGCTGGTTTCTAGAGACTTCTACAAGCTGGTTTCTAGAGACTTCTACAAGCTGGTTTCTAGAGACTTCTACAAGCTGGTTTATAAACCCTATTTAGACTTTTGGTGTACAGTTGGGACTAAGCGGACGTCGCGGTAGTAAACCGCTATGTTACTGAGTGTTTTTAACAGATTATTTTGCGCACCGTTCTTTGTACTATGTTTGAGTGAGGACATGGATATTTATCTCTGGTGCAAGTGTATTAAAATAACAGGCTTTGTATTTTTGCTCTGTGAGCCACTTGTATACTTTTTAAATATTAATCGGGAGTTACCGGTTTTGCTGTACTGTGTTTTTCTTTGTGGGTATATAAGTTTATGTGCCATTTATGTAATTGTTTCCACATGTAATTATCTGATGAGCCGTGATTTGAGACTTAAACAGAAGGGGAGTATTTTTGTGTGTTGGCTTTGTTTTTGGTTTATTTTTTGGTTTCTTTGTTTAAGAATTATGCACTGATTTGCTGGGTGTTTTGTCCCTTCTGTTTAAAAAGTGGAATTAATCTAGTCTCTCCAATTGTGGGTAAATAACTGGTAAGCTGTAAATGGTATTTTAAAATATTTGTAAGCATTTTCTGTGAAATAAACTTGTACTATTTTTGGAAAGTCACGTCTCTGTCTTTAACCCCATCCGAACCAGCAGGGTCCTTCATATTTTTGTAACTTTTTGGTTTAATTTTTCTTTTGCGTTCAATTTATTTTCCTGGGTGAATAAATAACCCAGGTGGCGTAGTCGGTTCCTTTTTATTTCTAATACCTTTAACCAAAGGTTACAATTGTATTTGGACAGTGTCACGCTGACTTGTACAGACTGTCAATCAAACTATTATTCTAGAACTTAGCGCATCACGACACATTTTTCTTGGTAACTGCTCCACTGTCACAAAGAGTGTGTATGCTCACTGAGTGCTCACCTGAATAGGAAATGCAGTGTATGCTATATATCTCTGTTTATATTTCCTAATAACGTACCATGTAGTGTAGACAGGCATCATTTGATGAAGTGAACAATTCCTTTGACTTGACTTCGGTAATCAACAAAAGGTAGAGAGGAATGTGCACTTTCTAGATTTGGTCACACAATAGCAGTCAAGACCGATGCAGAACTACACACCATGCTGCATTAAGCAATCATTATTATTATTTATGGTATTCATCAAACCCTATTCTTAACTCATTCCTCAACTTACTAAGAATAATTATTAGGATCATGGTTGGTGGTGGTGGTAGTAGTAGTAAATGTAGTAGAAGAACTGGGTCTGAGATGAGATCAGAAAAAACAAACAAACAACATTCACAAATTAAACCTCAAAAAATTAGTCCAAAAACATTTCATACTAGTGTTTAAGGGTATACAGGGTTTCTTCCTAAAGTGAACTGTGAGTCCCTTTTTGTCTCGCTTCGTGTTTATCTAATAGGCCAGTAGAACACGTCATATATATATATATATCAAATTGCATTAGTGCCCATAACTATAGTCACAAGTTCCTAGATCATTTGAATATTTGTGTGTGCGTGTGTTTGTTTGGACAACAGAAGAGATTTGGGAAGAGCAAGAAATAAAACCAAACAATGTTGCACAATATCCTGGAAAGTGTCAGTATATTTGTACTGTGTTACAATTTGAAGAGAGAAACAGAGTGAGAGTCAATAATGTCACATTAGATTAACATGTGTGTGTCTCTCATTTCAGCAGGTTGTTTGTTGAATTTAGCTCAGCTTATACTACAGTTAGCCCTGTCAACAGCTTGGCATCAGCACACATCTCTGTAACTGGACCCTGGACTTGCTTGAACACCTTCACCTCCTCCAGTCCCACACTCAGGGATGCGTATTGTACCCTTACTTATATTCACTTTTCCACTAATGAGTGCTTACCTGCCTAAGCCTTAGAAAGCATCATCAAGTTTGCTGATGACACCACGAATGGTAGGCCTGATCAGAGGTAAAGATGAGACGGCTTTCAGGGAGGAGATCCAGCGCCTAGTAATTCACACCAACAGAGATGTTGTGGAGTGTGAATTCAGCCTCAAGTTACTTTAAGGCCTTATCTTCGAGGATCTCACCTGGTCACTGAACTCTTCTCTCTACTTCGCACACCCATGACTTTAGTACCACTCATATTACATCACTTCAATACCAGAACCTTTTTAAATGCGTTTCTTGCACATCCTTTCTGAACTGCTGCTATATTGCTCCTTTGCAGAACACTTTTTCTTTTTCTTTACATTTTTGCTACTCTTCAATTTTGTTCAATTTGTCTTGTCACAACAGGTTCACTGGCGGAGCTATTATGTGTTTTATGGATTGTCCTGCACTGACTTGTGTTGTCTTGCACTGTCTTGTGTTGTCTTTGCACTGTTTGCACCAGGTTGCACACATGCACTTTATGTGGCAAGGACACTTACCAGCCCTGTGTGTTCTGTTTCTGGAATTGTTGTTTAATGTAGCATCAGGGCTGGGATGCAAAGGGTCCGTTGTCTCATTTCACTGTGTACTGCGTCAGCTATATATGGTTGAAATGACAATAAAAGCTTCTTGACCTGACCTCTTGACTTGTCTCAACAACGCCTGTGATTGCTGAGGACACTTTAAAAGTCCTGTCTGTGCTACAGGATACTGGAGAACTTCTTCAGCTGTACCATTTCTGTGTGGTACAGCAACTGCACTGCTCCAGGCCCTATAAAATAAAATGGAAAATAAAAATCTCCCAATGAATCATTGGCAATCAGCTCCCCATCTTGGAGAACATTCACAAGAAACACTGTCTGGAAAGGTCTAGTCAAGTCTAGTTTATTTGTATAGCGCTTTTCACAACAGACATTGTATCAAAGCAGCTTTACAGAAAACAACAGTGAAGGTGAATGGTGTGCGTTTGTCCCTGATGAGCAAGCCGTGGCGACAGTGGCAAGGAAAAACTCCCTTAGATGATATGAGGAAGAAACCTTGAGAGGAACCAGACTCAAAGGGGAACCCATCCTCATATGGGTGACATCAAGAGTTTGGTCATAAATCTTTCAACAATACAGAACAATTTGTGATCATCATAGATCCAGCATCAGCTTCTCCATGCCAGGGCCTTTAAACACTCGGCATCTACTTCTCCATGGTCATCCGTAGGTCCATAATCTTCACGAGGTGGGACGTGACTGGAGCTGGCCAAACCTCAGGATGCCTCGGGATGGGGAGAGAGAGAGAAGCAGTGGAAAGGAATTAGCGTAGCTGCTGTTCATGATATTAACAGCACAAATTGATAATGTGCATGTGCTCATGTATTCTGGAGCACAAACTTATGATATGTGATGTGTGTTATGTGTAGGCTTTGCTAAAAAGATATGTTTTTAATCTACACTTAAACTGGGAGAGTGTGTCTGAACCCCGAACACTGTCAGGAAGACTAATTCCAGAGTTTAGGAGCTAAATGTGAAAATGCTCTACCGCCTTTAGTGGACTTTGCTATTCTAGGAACTACTAGAAGCCCAGAGTTTTGAGATCTCAGGGAGCGTGACGGATTGTAGCGTGTTAAAAGACTGAAGAGATACATGGGAGCCAAACCATTTAGTGCTTTATAAGTGAGTAGCAGTAGTTTGTAGTCTATTCGAAACTTAACAGGAAGCCAATGTAGGGACGATAAGATTGGGGTTATATGATCATATTTTCTTGACCTAGTAAGAACTCTTGCTGCTGCATTCTGAACTAACTGAAGCTTGTTTATTAATGACGCAGGACATCCACCTAGTAATGCATTACAGTAGTCTATTCTGGAGGTCATAAACGCATGGACGAGCTTCTTTGCATCGGATATAGACATGTTTCTTAACTTAGAAATATTTCTAAGGTGAAAGAAGGCTGTTTTTGTAACTTGATTGATGTGATTTTTAAAAGATAAGTTGCTGTCTAAAATAACTCCCAGGTCTTTTACCGTTGAACTAGTGGTTACAGAACAAAGGGCGCAGCAGTTGTCTGTGCAGAGCTCACAAGATCATCAAGGACCCTTCACATCCCAGTCACAAACTGTTTAACCTCCATCCATCAAGATCGAGATACAGAAACATACGCACCAGAACCAGCAGGATCAGGGACAGCTTTATTTCCATCCACCATCACCACACTGAACTCTACACTACACCGTTAGATCACTGTATAAGCACTGTATATGTAAATGTTACATATTGTTTTTTGTATACTCCGCATTCTCTACACATATTGTGCCTCACTTCCATCTGCACTACTATTATATTTGTGTATCTGTATATACCTTACTGTACATCCTGCCACATTCATGTATATACAGATATATATTTCTATCTATCTAACAAACCTCTGAGCAGATGCTAAATGCATTCTCTTAGCTCTGTACATGTATCTTGCACAATGACAATAAAGTCAACAATAAATCTAATCTAAAATATAATATAAAATTACACTAGTGTCCATGAGTACTTGGAGAGGGCCACTATTCATTCATTTCATTGTGTTGCTCTTGGTATTGCACATTTTCCCACACAAATACATATACACATATACATGTGTGTGTGTGTGTGTGTGTGTGTGGTCAGGTTTGGACATATATGCACGACAACGAAAGAGAACATACATACAGTGCTTTAGATTCATGTTATGTCAAATTGTTCCTAACGCATAAAAACCATGTTTAAATGGTCAGAATCGTAGTCAGCATACTAAAGTTATATGTGAGAGAATTAATACTATGATGAATGCAATTTATTGTTTTGTTTGTTTTTTGTCTCCCTTAGAATACAAACGAGAACACGAGAATGGGAGGTGACACTTTGGCCACAAGATGGCAGTCACGCTCCGTGCAGAACAGCAAGCGAACTTCTTTTTGCATTTATTATTATTAATATTATTACTGTCGCCAAGTATTAAAATAATCTATAATAAAATACACAAAATGCTCAGCGACAGAGCCACAAAATCAGAGGTTTGCCGAAGCACTCCAATCTAATAACTAGTTATATATATATATATATATATATATATATATATAAAATCATCATTTGTTTAAAACAACCACGGTATAGACTTGCTCGTTTTACTGAGACAATGAGGTGGCTCTTAAAAGAGCCTTTGTGTATACTGGACAGAGTTATTGTTTAAGCGCGCTCTCCGCGAATACGGCGGGCCAGCTGAATGTCCTTGGGCATGATGGTCACTCTCTTGGCGTGGATGGCGCACAGGTTGGTGTCCTCGAACAGGCCGACCAAGTATGCCTCGCTCGCCTCCTGCAAAGCCATTACAGCAGAGCTCTGGAAACGCAAGTCAGTCTTGAAGTCTTGAGCAATTTCTCTCACCAGGCGCTGGAAGGGCAGCTTGCGGATGAGCAGCTCAGTAGACTTCTGATAGCGACGGATCTCTCTCAAAGCCACTGTGCCGGGCCTGTAACGGTGAGGCTTCTTCACGCCGCCGGTAGCCGGAGCGCTCTTGCGAGCAGCCTTGGTGGCGAGCTGCTTCCTGGGCGCCTTGCCACCAGTGGATTTACGGGCAGTCTGCTTAGTTCTTGCCATAGCGTTGAGCTCTGCACTTCGCGGAAGAAAAACTGAATAAAAAGCGCTAGCAAACGCTGGCTTTTTAAGCCTGAACGACGCCTCGCGTTCATTGGGCGTCTCGAAACCTCTCGAATTGCATTGGATCGATCGCTATACGTCACTCGACGATTATTGGCTTAGACCTAGTCAGCGCCACAGTTTGAACACCCCACCCTCCCTCCCTCCCTCCCTCCCTCGGCTCTCTTGCACAGCACTGTTTTCCTCTGTTCTATAGTTACACAAAGACGGCCGTCGCAATTTAGAAAAAAATTAAAAATACTTCCGTTATATTTATGCTTCTAAGTCACTAATGAGAATGGCATGATTATTAGACTATTCCAATGGGCTTTATTAAATGTGATTCTCTTGGGTGCAACTTTCTAGAATGAATACAATTATATACACAAAGTAACAAACTTGCACTTTTTGAGTCAAAGTGGGTGGCTCTTAAAAGAGCCTTTGGGTACTGACAAACACAGCATTGGACGTCTTTACTTGGTCTTGACAGCCTTCTCAGTCTTCTTAGGCAGAAGTACAGCCTGAATATTAGGCAGCACACCACCCTGAGCGATGGTCACTCCGCCGAGCAGTTTGTTCAGCTCCTCATCGTTACGCACGGCGAGTTGCAAGTGTCGGGGAATGATACGAGTCTTCTTGTTATCACGGGCAGCGTTACCAGCCAACTCCAGAATCTCAGCGGTCAGATACTCCAGCACAGCCGCCAGGTAAACGGGAGCGCCGGCACCGACGCGCTCAGCGTAGTTGCCTTTACGCAGAAGCCTGTGCACACGGCCTACAGGAAACTGCAGTCCTGCCCTGGATGAGCGAGTCTTGGCCTTGGCCCTGGCTTTGCCACCGGTTTTGCCTCTTCCACTCATTTTGCTGTAGATCAGATTTGTTCAAGGAACAAGTCGATAATAGTGAACGCTTCGCGCTGAAAACTCAGTTATATAGGCAACACAGCCACTCTCTCATTGGCTTAGAACACCATGTGATCAACATCCAATCACAAATGCACAAATGGTGACATTCATTCAGCCTTAGCCTAACAACCCCCCCCCCACACACACACCTCCCCTCCTAAATAGTCTGTGTGTGTGTGTGTGTGTGTGTGTGTGTGTGTGTGTGTGTGTGTGTGTGTGTGTGTGACTGAGAATTGAGCGCGCGCTCATGGAAGACACAGGTATCAGGAAACAACATTCATGTGAAATGTGTACAACGACACATATATCATATAATCATAAGCATCTCTATAC
Organism: Silurus aristotelis; assembly: GCF_946808225.1. Classification (NCBI taxonomy): domain Eukaryota; kingdom Metazoa; phylum Chordata; class Actinopteri; order Siluriformes; family Siluridae; genus Silurus; species Silurus aristotelis. The sequence continues at coordinate 2,228,809 of NC_139588.1, read as the reverse complement.
CTACTACATAGTTTGCGTATTCATATGTCATAAATCCCTATCTTGTATTCGCTTTCACTTTCATCATGGGAGGATTCAAAATGTTGCTCTTTGGGGGAAAATATAGGTGGCTCTTAAAAGAGCCGTTTAGTTAAGGTAGACATGAAATAAACAAACAAACATGTTTACTTCTTCTTGGGCGCTGTCTTTTTCGCCTTTGCAGCCTTGGGCTTCGCCGCTTTGGGCTTCACGGTCTTTGCTTTCTTGGGGCTCTTGGCTGCTTTTTTAGGAGTCGCCGGCTTTTTCGCTTTCTTCGGGCTCTTGGTGGCTTTTTTAGCAGCCGCTGCGGGCTTCTTTGCCTTCTTCGGGGACTTCTTGGCGGCGGCAACAGGTTTCTTGGCCGCCACCTTCTTGGGCTTCTTCGCCGCGGCGGGTTTCTTCGCCTTAACAGCGACGGGCTTCTTCGCCTTAGTTGCGGTCTTCTTTGCGGGCTTCTTGGCTTCGGTCTGCTTCTTGTTTAGCTTGAAAGAGCCAGACGCGCCGGTCCCTTTGGTCTGTAGAAGAGTTCCCTTCAACACGAGACCCTTGACAGCGAGCTTGACGCGGGAGTTGTTCTTCTCCACGTCGTATCCGCCGGCGGCCAAGGCTTTCTTCAGGGCGGCGAGCGACACACCGCTCCTCTCCTTGGACGAGGAAACCGCTTTGACGATGAGCTCGCCGACGCTGGGGCCGGCTTTCTTGGCCCTCGACGCTGCTTTCTTTTTCGGCGCTTTAGCCGGCGCGGCGGCGGGCGCGGGAGCAACTTCTGCCATCTCTCTAGTATCTGTAGTATCTCAGTGCGAGTCAGACTCTGTATACGCTGTGTAACAAACAGAAACCTCCCGCCCCTCTGCTGGTGGGCCGGTCTTAAAACCGAGCATGAGAACGTTGTAGACTCAACCGGGCAGCCGCCGCTTCCGCGACACGCTCGCGAGTGTGTTTTCTCGCAGCGTTTCTCGTCGTAAATAAGACGCCGAAGACAAGATCCCGCGCTATTATGCACACATTTCGCGCGTACGGGCTTGCAAGTGTTCCGCGAGGCCCGTCATGGCCGAATAGAGAGCAGTGGTCGCTCTCGTTTTGCACGGAAGTGCACCGCGCGCCTGGCGCTCGAGCCGGCGCTCGGCGCATTTTGTGCAGAGTGCAGTGTAAAAAGGGTTGAGTTACATCCATGTCGGCGGAACAGCGTGTGTTTCACGTGAACGGCGAGCCTTGTCAATGTGTCTGACGCATTGGCAGTGTGTGAATGCTGTGCGTAGTATTGGGAACGCTGGCTCTTGTGGGCTGTGTGAAGCACGTGTTAGTGTATGGAGCAGGTGTGCAAACTCCCCGTGTGCCTCCCGCAGCCGGACTCCCTATGTCTTTGTCATCGTCTGGTCTTCGCCACTAGGCCTGGCGCGCCTCGTGCATGGCCCCGTGCTCTAGTAGTCCCAGGCCGACAGGTGTGCCTCGTTGCCCGCTTAACCCTAATTCCAATCAGGTCAGGCTGCGCTAACCTTAACTCAAACAGTGACAACCATAACCCTAACTCCATGTCATTCAGGCTGTGCTAACCCTAATTCCAATCAGGTCAGGCTGCACTAACCCTAATTCGAACAGTGCTAACTCTAACCCTAATTCCATGTCTCTCAGGCTGCTTTAACCCTAATTCGAACAGCGCTAACCCTAACCCTGTTCCATTCAGGCCGCTCTAACCCTCAATTGAAAAGTGGTAATCCTAACCCTACCTTTGTGCTGCACTAAGCCAAACTCAAATGAAGTTGTGCTGCTATGGCCTTAATGTGAAACACTGTTGTACTACTACAGCTCTAAAGCTAACTATGTAGTCTTACTATGACTCCAATTCAAAAGATGTTGTGCCACTATGGCAGTAATATAAATTATGTCGTGCGGCCATGGCCCAAATTCAAATTATGTTGTTTTACTATAGCCCTAATTCAGATTCTGTTGTGCTACTATGCCTCTGAATGGAAGTATGTTGTGCTGCGCTGGCCCTGATCTGGATCAATGTTCTTCAACTATAGCTCTAATGATAATTCTGTTGCGCTACTATGATTCTAATTCAAATTATTTTGGCCAACTATGGCTCTAGGTCAAATCATGGCGTGCTACTGTAGTTACAATTAAAAATATGTTGTGCTGCTAGGGCCTTGATGTCAAACACTGTTGTGCTACAGTAGATCTAATGCTAATTATGTAGTGCTGATGTGACTCTAATTAAAATTATGTTAGCCAACTATGACTCTAATTCAAATTATGTTGTGCTACTATGGCTCTAATTCAAATTATGGCGTGCTGCTATGGCCCTAGTGGGAAACACTGTTCTGCTACTGTGGCCCAAATTCAATTCATGCTGTGCTGTCCTGGCCCTGATGTTAAACACTGATGTGCCACTGTAGCTCTAATGCTAACTATGTAATGCTGATATGACTCCAATACAAATCATGTGGGCCAACTATGGCTCTAAGTTAATATATGTTGTGCCTCTACGGCCCTGATGTGAAACACTTTGCTGCTACTATAGCTCTTTAGCTAATTATGTAGTGCTGCTATGACTCTGTTAATTTAAGTGGGCCAACTATGGGTCTAATTAAAATTATGTTGTGCTGCTAGGGCCCTGATGTGAAACACTGTGCTGCTACTGTAGCTCTAATGCTAACTGTGTTTCACGTAAGAGCCCTAGCAGCACAACATAATTTGAATCAGAGCCATAGTAGCAAAACATAGGTAGCATTAGAACTACAGTAGCAGAACAATGTTGTGCTACTATGACTTTAATTCAAATTGTGTTGTGCTGCTAGGGCCCTGATGTGGAACACTGAGCTGCTACTACAGCTCTAGTGCAGATTATGTCGTGCTACTATGACTTTAATCCAAATGATCTTGGCCAACTGTGCTGTTATGGCCCTAGTGGGAAACACTGTTCCGCTACTGTGGCCCAAATTCAATTTATGTTGTGCTGTTATGGCCCTAGTGGGAAACACTGTTCCGCCAATATAGCTCTAATAAGAATTATGTAGTACTGATATGGCTCTAATTCAAAGTACGTTGTGCTACTATGGCTCTCATTCAAATTATGGTGTGCTGCTAGGGACCCCAGCCCTAATGTGGCTACAGGGCCCTGGTGTGAAACACTATACTGCTACTATAGCTCTAATGCTAACTGTGTTTCACATCAGGGCCCTAGCAGCACAACATAACTTGAGTTAGAGTCATAGTAGCACAACATTGGTTTGCTACTATAGTTATAACGCTAACTATGTTGTGCTACTATTGCTCTAATTAAAATTATGTTGTGCTGCTAGGGCCCTGATGTGAAACACTGTGCTGCTACTGTAGCTCTAATGCTAACTGTGTTTCTCGTCAGGGCCCTAGCAGCACAACATAGGTAGCATTAGAGCTACAGTAGCAGAACAATGTTGTGCTACTATGACTTTAATTCAAATTGTGTTGTGCTACTAGGGCCCTGATGTGGAACACTGTGCTGCTACTACAGCTCTAGTGCTAACTATGATGTGCTACTCTGACTCTAATCCAAATGATCTTGGCCAACGATGGCTCTAAGTCAAATGATGCTCTGCTACCATGGCTCTAATTCAAATCATGTTGTGCTGTTATGGCCCTAGTGGGAAACACTGTTCCGCCAATGTAGCTCTAATGAGAATTATGTAGTACTGATATGGCTCTAATTCAAAGTACGTTGTGCTACAATGGCTCTCATTCAAATTATGGTGTGCTGCTAGGGACCCCAGCCCTGATGTGGCTACAGGGCACTGGTGTAAAACACTATACTGCTACTATAGCTCTAATGCTAACTGTGTTTCACATCAGGGCCCTAACAGCACAACATACCTTGAGTTAGAGTCATAGTAGCATGTTCTATGAACATTGTTCTACTACTATAGCTCTAATGCTAACTATGTTGTGCTAATATGGGTCTAATACAAATTATGTTGTGCTGCTAGGGCCCTGATGTTAAACACTGTACTGCTACTATAGCTCTAATGCTAATTATGTAGTGCTGCTATAACTATAATTCAACTTATGTTGGCCAACTATGACTCTAATTCAAATTACGTTGTGCTACCATGGCTCTAATTTGAAATATGTTGTGCCTCTAGGGCCCTGATGTAAAACACTGTGCTGCTACTATAGCCCTAATGCTAATTATGTAATGCCGATATGACTCCAATACAAATCATGTGGGCCAACTATGGCTCTAAGTTTATATATGTTGTGCCTCTAGGGCCCTGATGTGAAACACTGTGCTGCTACTATAGCTCTAATGCTAATTGTGTAGTGCTGCTATGACTCCAAGTCAATTTATGTGGGCCAACTATGGCTCTGAGTCAAATTATGTTGGCCAACTATGGCTCTAATTTCAATTTTGTTTTGCTGCTATGGCCCTAGTGGGAAACACTGTTCCGCTACTGTGGCCCAATTTCAAATAATGTTGTGCTGTCCTGGCCCTGATGTAAAACACTGTTGTGCTACTGTAGCTCTAATGCTAATTATGTAGTGCTGATATGACTCTAATTAAAAGTACAGTGTGCTACTATGCCTCTCATTTATATTATGGTGTGCTGCGAGGGACCCTAGCCCTGATGTGGCTACAGGGCTACAGGGCCCTGGTGTGAAACATCAGGGACCTAGCAGCACAACATAACTTGAGTTAGAGTCATAGTTAGCATTAGAGCTATAGTAGCAGAACAATGTTGTGCTACTATGACTCTAACTCGAGTTATGTTGTGCTACTAGGGCCCTGATGTGAAACACTGTACTGCAAATATAGCTCTAATGCTAACTGTGTTTCACATCAGGGCCCTAGCAGCACAACATAATTTGTATTATAGCCATAGTAGCACAACATAGTTAGCATTAGAGCTATAGTAGCAGAACAACCCTAATTCGAACAGTGCTAACCCTAACTCCATGTCACTCAGGCTGTGCTAACCCTAATTCGAACAGTGCCAACCCTAACCCTAACTCCAGATCATTCAGGCTGTGCTAACCCTAATTCGAACAGTGCCAACCCTAACCCTAACTCCATGTCACTCAGGCTGCGCTAACCCTAATTTGAACAGTGCCAACCCTAACCCTAACTCCATGTCACTCAGGCTGCGCTAACCCTAATTCGAACAGTGCTAACCCTAACCCTAACTCCATGTCACTCAGGCTGCGCTAACCCTAATTAGAACAGTGCCAACCCTAACCCTAACTCCATGTCACTCAGGCTGCGCTAATCCTAATTTGAACAGTGCCAACCCTAACCCTAACTCCATGTCACTCAGGCTGCGCTAACCCTAATTTGAACAGTGCCACCCCTAACTCCAGGTCACTCAGGCTGCGCTAACCCTAATTCGAATAGTGCCAACCCTAACCATAACCCTAACTCCATGTCACTCAGGCGGCGCTAACCCTAATTCGAAGAGTGCAACCCCAACCCTAACTCCATGTCATTCAGGCTGCACTAACCCTAATTCGAACAGTGCCAACCCTAACCCTAATTCCATGTCACTCAGGCTGCTTTACCCCTAATTCGAACAGTACCAACCCTAACCCTGTTCCATTCAGGCCGCTCTAACCCTCAATTGAAAAGTGGTAATCCTAACCCTACCTTTGTGCTGCACTAAGCCAAACTCAAATTAAGTTGTGCTGCTATGGCCTTAATGTGAAACACTGTTGTACTACTACAGCTCTAAAGCTAACTATGTAGTCTTACTATGACTCTAATTCAAAAGATGTTGTGCCACTATGGCAGTAATATAAATTATGTCGTGCGGCCATGGCCCAAATTCAAATTATGTTGTTTTACTATAGCCCTAATTCAGATTCTGTTGTGCTACTATGCCTCTGAATGGAAGTATGTTGTGCTGCTATGGCTCTGATGTGGATCAATGTTCTTCAACTATAGCTCTAATGCAAATTCTGTTGCGCTACTATAATTCTAATTCTAATTTTTTTGGCCAACTATGGCTCTAGGTGAAATGATGGCGTGCTACTGTAGTTCCAATTTAAAATATGTTGTGCTGCTAGGGCCTTGATGTCAAACACTGTTGTGCTACAGTAGCTCTAATGCTAATTATGTAGTGCTGATGTGACTCTAATTAAAATGATGTTAGCCAACTATGACTCTAATTCAAATTATGTTGTGCTACTATGGCTCTAATTCAAATTATGGCGTGCTGCCATTGGCCTAGTGGGAAACACTGTTCCGCTACTGTGGCTCAAATTCAATTCTTGCTGTGCTGTCCTGGCCCTGATGTAAAACACTGATGTGCCACTGTAGCTCTAATGCTAATTATGTAACGCCGATATGACTCCAATACTAATCATGTGGGCCAACTATGGCTCTAAGTTAATATATGTTGTGCCTCTAGGGCCCTAATATGAAACACTGTACTGCTACTATAGCTCTAATGCTAACTGTGATTCACATCAGGGACCTACCAGCACAACATGATTCGAATTAGAGCCATAGTAGCACAACATAGGTAGCATGATAGATAGATAGATACACAGCAACAAAATGCAGTTTGGCATCTACCAGAAGTGCAAAACTTAGCAGTCGTGCAAAAGTGCAGATAAACATCTAGCATATTTACAGTGCAGATAACTATCTAGCATATTTACAGCAAGTGGTATATATGAAAGTATATACAGTGAATAAATATAAAGGCTATTTGAGTGCAGAGATGTGTGGACATTCAGAAGTACAGTGAATAAATATAGAGGTGTACAGTAATTAAGAAAATGTGCAGAAATGAAAGGTTACAGATCACAAGATTATGGCATTAAGGAGTAGCAAGCTGAATAAACAGTCTACTATATATAAAATATATATATATATATATATATATATATATATATATATATATATATATATATATATATATATATATATATATATATATATATATTATACAATGAATACACAAATGAATGTTAAATGTTGGGCAGAATGTACAGTAATGATAAAGATTAATTAAGCAAATAATAAAATGATTAAAATTGTTGTTACTTTTATATATTCTTTATTTTATTATATAATTTAAAATTTTATAATAGCTATCCTTTTTTTTATATATATGTAGAATATTGTTAGATACAAAATACATTACTAAAACTTTCTTTCGGCTTCTCCCATTAGGGGGCGCCACAGCGGATCATCCGCATGTTTGATTTGGCACATGTTTTTACACTGGATGTCCTTCCTAACACAACCCTCCCCATTTATCAGGGCTTGGGACCGGCACTAAGGCTTGTGCAACCCTAATGGCCTAAAGACCACCAGGGAACCTACAAGATATATTACTAGATTTATTATTATTATTATTATTATTATTATTATTATTATTATTATTATTATTATTATCATAATAATAATAATAATAATAATAATAATTATTATTATTATTATTAGAAATATGATTATATTGATAATAACAGACTCTTGTACAATTTAAGTGTAATTTTAATCAGTCTTTTACTTCATTATTTATTTTTTACAAAACATTTTACTTTTACTCATTATTTTTTTCCCCATAAATATCTGTACTTTCTACTTCTTACATTTTCAAAAACAGACTCGTTACTTTAATTTTATTCCATCTGGTGAAATGTGTTGAAAAAAGGCATGGAAGCCGAGACACCAGCTGAAATCAATCAGTAATTAGAAAGCAGTCCTGCCCCGTGTCAGTGAAAATCAATATCAGCTGCTTCAGTCCCAACTAATGGCCTGTATAAAGATGTCTCATTACCAAGGTGTCACACAAGAAACATCTCATGATGGGTAAAAGTGAAGAGCTCTCTCAAGACCTTCACAACCTTATTGTTGCAAAACATACTATTAGCATTGGTTACAGAAGGATTTCTAAACTTCTGAATGTTCCAGCGAGAACTGTTAGGATCATAATCCAGAAGTAGAAAGAACATCATCTTACCATAAAGCAGCCATGACCAGGTGCTCCTCACAAGATTTCAGACAGAGGAGCAAAAAGAATATCAAAAGAGTTGTCCAAGAGCCAAGGACCACTTGTGGAGAGCTTCAGAAAGACCTGGAATTAGCAGCTACAACTGTTTAGAAGAAAAGCGCCTGCTGCCAAAGAAGGGAGACCTGACGCAGCTGAAGAACTGGCGCCCAGTGTCACTACTGTACTGTACTGTACTGTATAGGTATGTTGTTCTCTATTTCCAATATGAAGTATGTAAAAGTAGGAACTCTTAATCTAAATGCTGCTAGAGCTGGTCAGAAAAGAATGCTGTTGTTTGAGTTTATAAAGCTGAAACGGATTGATGTCATGTTTATTCAGGAATCACACAGGGATCATAAAACTGAAGTGGATTGGATGTTCTCTACTAGTGGAGGAGTAGCAATACTCTTTTCAAAACACTTTCTACCAACCTCTTACAAAAGAAATAGTTAAAGGGCACATTTTAAAAGTACAAGCAAAATTCGAAAACACAGAAATGAATTTTTGTTATGTTTACGCACCTACGAAGGGGCAGAAAAAAATCCTCTTTCTAAACAAAATCAGCTCCACTTTAAAAAACATCAATTCAGAAGGTTTTTTGTTTCTCGGTGGGGATTTTAATTGCACTGAAGATGATAAACTGGATAGGAATCACATAGAACCACATATTAGCTCTCAAAAAACACCTGTACAGCTGATCAGAACTTCTTATTTGTGTGACATTTGGAGGAACATGAATACTAAGACCAGGCAGTAAACATGGCCCACAGCAGGGATAATGTTTTATCTATGGAGAGACTCGATAGATTCTATGTATTCAGTTTTCATGCAAATCGTTTTAAAGACTGTAAAATCGTCCCGCAATGGAAAAACTTGAAAACTACAACCCCAAATCAGAAAAAGTTGGGGCAGTATGGAAAACGCAAATAAAAAAAGAAAGTAGTGATTTATAAATTTACTTTGACTTGTATTTCATTGCAGACAATATGAACACAAAATATTTCATGTTTTGTTTGGTCAACTTCATGTCATGTGTAAATATACATCATTTCCTGTCATTCAGACCTGCAACACATTCCAAAAAAAGTTGGAAATCCAGGAAGAAAGAAAAAAAGGAAAGGAAAATGGTGCACTTATGGTTCTACCACACAGATGAAGAACAGAAAATGATCCAGGTTCAGAAGAAACAAGGGGCTCACCAGTCTCCATCAATGTTGAGCTCCTAGCTGATGGTAGAAACGATTCTAATTCCAGAGCTCCGAGAACTCCTCATCCAGCATCAAAGAGAGATGTCAAACAAATTAGGAAGAGGGAACAAAGGGAGGGAAAAAAAAAAAACAACCATGTGAAGACAAGGCAGGAAAATAATTTATTGCAGTAAATTCCCATTTACACACATTAATATTTCTAATTATAATTTTCAATGTAATAATGTTTAAAATGCATCAACACATTTACTGACACTCAATTTTATAACAATAAATTGCTTCTTTTATCTAAATAATTGCTTAATTTAACTGTGAGCATTCAATCAGCCTATAGCTGATATCAGAGCATGAGACTGCATGGTTAGCAGAACACCACATGACCTATGTTACACACACCACACTAATACGATTGGCAATCTACATGAACACTTAAGCAGCAAATCAACTGTTCATTTATCACTTCACTCAGATGTTTAAACATTTCAGAGGAATTATCCACAGTATGATTTTAAAATGTCTGATTTCACAAAAGACTGAACAATACACAACCCATAACTCAATAAGGTTGTCTTAGCACAAAAAAAGTAAAAAACTAACACCAAGAAAGAGAAATGGTATTAAATAATACCAGATGAACTAAGGGAAATCGCTTTCACAAAGTCATCAGCTTGGGTTTTCATTTAGTTTTTTTTTTTCCTTTTTAGTACTGCTAATGGCATGCATCTTTTTTTCTGTTCAAGGCTCCTAGCCCTCTGATCAGCACCAATGATGACGAAGAACAATCATTAAGGGCGGAGCTACTCTTAATTATTTAATCTCACAGCCACAGCTTCATATAAAAAAGCCATGACAGAGTGGAAAGACTTTATTGGGAAGTAATATATTGGTGATTACTGGGAAGTAGTAGGGGTAAATGTTAAAGTCAATTCAGTGAGTTTAACTCTTTTTTTGTGTGTGTTTGGGGGGTCTTTATACAGAAGACTTGTATGTTTTTTGTGCTTTTTTCTTGGGCATCTCTGTTACAAGTTGTTTTGTAGTTTTATTACAGTGTCAGATTCTCATGTTGATTGTGATTCCGTGTTCAGCAATGGCAACACATGTACTGTTTTATGTTACAGTAAGTTCAGTATTTTGAGAAGCAGTAAAGTAAGCTTTGTTTTGTGCATGGTAACTATTCTGTGGAAGAAGACAGGTTTTCATTTGAATAAATAATTTTTGACTCTGAATGCATGGTCTTGATTTTAGTTTATATAACCGTGTTTTAAGTTTAAATGCTTTACTCATTTTAAGACAGATTACCTTATGACAAATCCTAAATGAAGAAGAGTTGTCTTGTTTAATAGCTCTGGTTTTAAGATCTTTTCACACAAATCAAGAAAAGCAAACTCTTAAAAAAAGAATTTACAACTTAGTTTTAAGTAAATGACACTAAATATACTGCTTTAAATAAGTATTTTAATCCTTTTTCTTTAAAACACTTTGCTATTTTCTAAAGGCTAGGTATGTTTTCTTATTTTAAGAAATCTTATCAAGTGTAATTATCTTACTGCATTATTACATTGCAGCACCGACGCTGAAAAGATATCATGCAACCCGGACCTGCATAAAGCTCTATGGGGAAAACCTTAGACATTGAGCAATTTTAAGGTACCACATAGTTTAAACAATTTAAGCCTTTACAAAATTAAACTAACTTTAAAGATGTCTTGTCCCTCCATAGTGCTGATCTTCTCCACCTGCTCCTCCATAGTGCTGATCTTCTCCACCTGCTCCTCCATAGTGCTGATCTGCTCCACCTGCTCCACCATAGTGCTGATCTTCTCCACCTGCTCCTCCATAGTGCTGATCTGCTCCACCTGCTCCTCTGCAGTGCTCATCCGCTTCACCTGCCCTTCTGTATTACTCATGGGCTCCACCAGCATGTTCTTGTCTCTTCCACCTGTGGACCTCCTCTGGGTTGCTTGTGTTCTCCAATGGATCACAGGGTGTGAGACGCAGCGTCATCAGCTGATCATCATTGCCACTGGAATCCTGGTTCCATCCTCTGCAAGTTAAACAAGTGTTTTGCTTACTTAAAACAGGTGCAGTTTAAACTCATGGTTAATCTCTATGTTTTAAATGGTAATCTGTTTAAATCATACAGTCAAATTCTGTGGGTTCTTGGATGCCAAATTGCAAATGTGGTAAGCTGGAACTTGACATGCATGTGTTGTGCTCTTCCCAACATTCCCAAAAGCTTGCTCTCTTTTGGGGACTGAATAAGGAAATAGTTTAAGAGATGGTTCACTCTAAAACTACATTTCAGTCATCAACGACTGATGAATATGAAAATAAAGGACAAATCGTCATAGTTCTTCATCAGCAAATTTTGTGCAATTACTTTTAATCCTCACAATACTATGCAGATAAAACTGTGACAGTGGACAGAATATATCTAAAATATATTTTGGAGACATGTTGTAGTTTGCCAAATATTAGAAAATGGTTTGAGGAAGTGCTGTTTGGCCGTGTCTAAAGCTAAATTAATATTTAAAAAGATGAATTGTATTAAAAGACCCAGTATTGTGCTAACACACTCTGTGTTGGTTATATAAAAATGGAAACCTCTCCTAAGTTTCCACTGTCAAGGAGGTTAGGAGTTAAAGGCGATGAATTCACGTTTTAGGGGGGAGCCGTCCCTTTAAGATTTAAACGTTGATGCAAATCTTTGCCATACTTAACACAAGTTGTGAACTGTGACTTTAAGAATGCAGTGCTGCATCTTACCTTCACGAAGGTATTCATAAAGTGAACCCATCTTCTGAAGGTAGTCCTGGGCATAGTTGGTGAGTGTGCAGCGAGGGGTTAATATTTCACACTTTAATTCATTCTTTTTGGTCTCCTTGCCAAGAAGCAGAACAGGCTTGTATCCAATGGCATGGAGTTTCTCAAGCTGCAATCACAACATTGTGTATTTGCTGTTTAAGTAACAGAAAAACAACAGCATAAAAGCTAAACATATTAGTTATTAAGAATGTATTACATTATTGCTGAAGCATCCAGGTCAATGCGATTCAGGATTTTTAACTTCATGGTGTATAAACAAGTATGTGCAAACAGGAAAGGCTCCTCCAGCCCCATCACCAAAAAAGCCCAGCAGCATCTCTACTTCCTGAGAGCACTGAGGAAAGCTCCTCCATCTCCCCCCATCCTGACCACGTTCTACAGAGGGACCATTGAGAGCATCCTGAGCAGCTACATCACTGCCTGGTTTGGGAACTGCACAGTCTTGGAGCGCAAGACCCCACTAAGGATAGTGAGGACCGCTGAGAAGATCATCGGAGTCTCTCTCCCCTCTATCATGGACATTTACACCACACGCTGCATCCGCAAAGCAAACAGCATTGTGGACAACCACACACACCTGTCACACACACTTTTCACTCTCCTACCATCAGGGACAGAGGGGTTGACTTGAAATCCATTGGGGTCTCCCCACGCAGGTTCGAATCCTGCCGACTACGATTTGTTTCCTATTAATTACCCCGATAAAGTTAGTTTACAGGGTGTTGTGTTTGTTTAATGTTAACATTTACAGTTAATTATACAGATATGATTCAATTTCGTTGTCTTGTGTAAATAGGGTGTCCAGTTTAAGCAGGGGATGATAGCGATTTGTGTAGTAGTCGTGGCCGAGTGGTTACGGCGATGGACTAGGAATCTATTGGGGTCTCCTCGAGCAGGTTCGATTACTGCCAAATACGATTCCCTTTCTGTTAATTATACAGATATTGTTCATTTGTGTTTTCTTGTGTTAATATGGGTTCCAGGTTAATTAGTGGTGTGACAGCTAACAGTGTAGTTGTGGCCAAATGGTAAAGGTGATGGCCTTGAAATCCATTGGGGTCTCCCAGCGCAGGTTCAAATCCTGCCAACTGAGATTTGTTTAATGTTTACATTTCCAGTTAATTATACAGATATGGTTAAATTTTGTTTTCTTGTGTTAATAGGGCTTCCAGTATAAGTAGGGGATGATAGAAAATTGTGTAGTAGTTGTGGCCGAGTGGTTAAGGCGCTGGACTAGAAATCCATTGGGGTCTCCCCGTGCAGGTTCGAAATCCTGTCGTCTACGATTCGCTTTCTGTTCACATTTTGTGTTAATTATACAGATATTGTTCATTTTCGTTTTCTTGTGTTAATAGGGATGTCAGTTTAAGTAGGGGGTGGCAGCTAGCTGTGTAGTAGTCGTGGCCAAATGGTAAAGGTGCTGGACTTGAAATCCATTGTGGTCTCCCCCCGTAAGGTCGAATCCTGACAACTGAGATTTCCAGTTAATTATACAGATATGGTTCAATTTCGTTTTCTTGTGTTGTTAGGGCTACCAGTATAAGTAGGGGATGATAGAGCATTGTGTAGTAGTTGTGGCCGAGTGGTTCAGGCGATGGCCTAGAAGTTTATTAGGGTCTCCCCGCGCAGTTTTGAATTCTGCCGACTGGGATTGACTTTCTGTTTACATTTCCTATTAAGTACCCTGATCCAGTTAGTTTACAGGTTGTTGTGTTAATAGGGCTTTCAGTTTAAGTCGGGGATGATAGAAAATTTTGTAGTAGTCGTGGCTGAGTGGTTAAGGTGATTGACTTAAAATCCATTGGGGTCTCCCTGCACAGGTTCAAATCCTGCTGACTACGATTCGCTTCCTGTTTACGTTTCCTTTTAATTACACCGATCCAGTTAGTTTACAGGTTGTTGTGTTAATAGGGCTTCCAGATTAAGTAGGGGCTGATCAAGACTTGTGTAGTAGTTGTGGCCGAGTGGTTAAAGAAATGGACTAAAAATCCATTAGTGGGCTCCCTGCGCAGATTTGAATCCTGCCGACTACGATTCACTTTCTGTTTACATTTCCTATTAATTACGCCAATCCAGTTCGTTTACAGGTTGTTGTGTTAATAGGGCTTTCAGTTTAAGTAGGGGATGGTAAAGGTTTGTGTAGTAGTCGTGGCTGAGTGGTTAAGGCGATGGCCTAGGAATCTATTGGGGTTTTCTCGAGCAGGTTCGATTACTGCCAAATACGATTTGATTTTTGTTTACATTTCCTGTTAATTATACCGATAGTGTTCATTTGCATTTTCTTGCGTTAATAGTGATTCCAGTTTAAGTAGGGGTGACAGCTAACTGTGTAGTAGCCGTGGCTGAGTGGTTGAGGCGATGGTCTAGAAATCCTTTGTGGTTTCCCCCCACAGGTTCGAATCCTGCTGACTACGATTTGCTTTCTGTTTACATTTCCTATTAATTACCCCGATTCCAGTTAGTTTACAGGTTGTTGTGTTAATAGGGCTTTCAGTTTAAGTAGGGGAAGATAGAGACTTGTGTAGTAGTCGTGGCCGAGTGGTTAAGGCGATCGACTAGAAATCCATTGGGGTCTCCCCACGCAGGTTCGAATCCTGCCGACTACGATTCGTTTTCTGTTCACATTCCGTATTAATTATTCAGATATTGTTCATTTGCCTTTTCTTGTGTTAATAGGGATTCCAGTTTAAGTATGGGTTGACAACTAACTGTGTAGTAGTCGTGGCCGAGTGGTTAAGGCGATGGACTTGAAATCCATTGCGGTCTCCCTGTGCAGATTCGAATCCTGCCGAATACGATTCACTTACTGTTAACATTTCCTATTAACTCTCTTCTCTAACTTTACCATTCACTTCACTGACCATTACACTCATATCATTGACCAACACACTCACATCGATGACCATCACTGATCATTACACTCATTACTGATCATCACACTCATCACTGTTCTATACAATCACATCACTGACCATCACATTCACATCACTGACCATCACATTCACATCACTGACCATCACATCACTGATCACCACACTCAACACTGATCATCACATTCACATCACTGACCATCACAATCACATCACTGATCATCACAATCAACACTGAACATCACATTCACATCACTGATCATCATGCTCACATCACTGACCATCACACTTATCACTGACCATCACACTTATCTCTGACCATCACACTCACATCACTGACCATCACACTCATCAGTGACCATTACACTCATCACCGATCATCACACTCATCACTGACCATTACACTCACATCACTGATCATCACACTCACATCACTGACCATCACACTAATCACTGATCATTACACTCATTACTGACCATCACATTCACATCACTGATTATCACACTCACATCACTGACCATCACACTCACATCACTGACCATTACACTCACATCACTGACCATTACACTTACATCAGTGACCATCACACTCACATCACTGACCATCACACATCAGTGACCATCACACTCACATCACTGACCATCACACTCATCACTGACCATTACACTCATCACCGATCATCACACTCATCACTGACCATTACACTCACATCACTGATCATTACACTCACATCACTGACCATCACACTAATCACTGATCATTACACTCATTACTGACCATCACATTCACATCACTGATTATCACACTCACATCACTGACCATCACACTCACATCACTGACCATTACACTCACATCACTGACCATTACACTTACATCAGTGACCATCACACTCACATCACTGACCATCACACATCAGTGACCATCACACTCACATCACTGACCATCACACTCATCACTGACCATTACACTCATCACTGATCATCACACTCATCACCGACCATCACACTAATCACTGATCATTACACTCATTACTGACCATCACATTCACATCACTGATCATCACACTCACATCACTGACCATCACACTCATCACTGTCCATCACACTCACATTACTGACCATCACACTCACATCACTGACCATTACATTCACATCACTGACCATCACACTCATCAGTGACCATCACACTCACATCACTGACCATCACACTCATCACTGACCATTACACTCATCACTGATCATCACACTCATCACCGACCATCACACTAATCACTGATCATTACACTCATTACTGACCATCACACTCACATTACTGACCATCACACTCACATCACTGACCATTACACACTCTTCACTGACCATTACACTCTCATCACTGACCATCACACTCACATCACTGACCATCACACTCACATCACTGACCATCACACTCTCATCACTGACCATCACACTCACATCACTGACCATCACACTCACATCACTGACCATCACACTCACATCACTGACTATTACACTCACATCACTGACCATCACACTCACATCACTGACCATCACACTCACATCACTGACCATCACATTCACATCACTGACCATCACACTCACATCACTGACCATCACACTCTCATCACTGACCATCACACTCACATCACTGACTATTACACTCTCATCACTGACCATCACACTCACATCACTGACCATCACACTCTCATCACTGACCATCACACTCACATCACTGACCATCACACTCACATCACTGACTATTACACTCACATCACTGACCATCACACTCACATCACTGACCATCACACTCACATCACTGACCATCACATTCACATCACTGACCATCACACTCACATCACTGACCATCACACTCTCATCACTGACCATCACACTCACATCACTGACTATTACACTCTCATCACTGACCATCACACTCACATCACTGACCATCACACTCTCATCACTGACCATCACACTCACATCACTGACCATCACACTCACATCACTGACCAGGTCTCCAGCCTTGATAAATGTGGAGGGTTGTGTTATAAAGAACATCCAGTTTAAAACATGTGGCAAATCTGATATGCGGATCACGAATCAGAATTTTAGAGACGGGTGTAAATCTACCAGGTATGTTGATGAAGTTCATCACGACTTTGTATCATGGTAAAGTCATGGAATGTTATTGCTTAAAGCCTCTTTTTCTCTCTCTCTCTCTCTCTCTCTCTCTCTCTCTCTCTCTCTCTCTCTCTCTCTCTCTCTCTCTCTCTCTCTCTCTCTCTCTCTCTCTCTCTCTCTCTCTCTCTCTCTCTCTCTCTCTCTCTCTCTCTCTCTCTCTCTCTCTCTCTCTCTCTCTCTCTCTCTCTCTCTCTCTCTCTCTCTCTCTCTCCTCTCGGAATATCAGATATGTATGGAAGCCTGTTTCCGGCAGTGAAAAAACTAAGGTCACAGTTCTGTAATTTTTTTCGCGGATTTGCGGCACATCATCATAGTATTAATAATAATGATAATATAATATTATAATATAATGATGTTCTCCTCTGTGCTCCTGCAGTAAAGAGGAAGACTTAATCAGATTTAAAATTAATAACAAAAATACAAATAAACCCTGTGCCTCTTTCACTAATATATACATCATTTTAAAATATTATTTGTACCTTTTGTGTGTTTGCATCTATTATATTTTATTATTTGACATTTTTGTAGATTTTCCGGTAATTTAAATTAAATGTTTTATTGTTCATATAACAGTGACTTGTCAATTATTCTGTTAACCCGCATCATCTTCTGTGTTGCCTGTCCAGAGTAAAAACAACCCTATGTATTCACAATTCAAGTTTCAGTGACACGTCACATAACGTCACAGTTAAAGTATGTTTGAACCAATGATATTTGCATGGGAGGATCATAGGAATATCTTTTGGGTTATTGAAAACAAAGATGACTATTGTCAGAGCTATAGGTTGGTCAAAATTAACACCATAAAGCAGGGGTCACCAACATGGTGCCCACGGGCACCAGGTCACCCGCAAGGACCACATGAGCCGCCCGCGAGCCTTTTCTAAAAAAGCTGTTTCCTACTTTGTTAAATCATTGTTGATAATTATTGTGAGCAATCATTTAGATCATCAGTGTCTTCACATAGATCAGGGGTGTTAAACTCAGGCCCGCGGGACAAATCCAACCCGACGTACAATTATATACGGCCCGCGAGATAATTTTATAAAGATCTATTATTATTATTATGAATGGCCTGGCGATATGTAGCTCTAAAAACACAAACTACAGATCCCATAATGCAGCGCTTCAGCTGTCTTACCGAACGCTAGACCACCTGGGAACATTCCAGCGTCAATCAAGTGGAGCTTCTGTTGATGTATTTAACCCTATTGTACAGTTATTGTGAAACAGCGCCTCACAGTGGCAAAGAGAAAAGTTGATTCTGAAAACAGAGCCTTTCAAAACAGTCGCCCTGTTTGAGATAAAGAACATGAGTGAAAAACAGAAGAATCCAGAAATAATGTGAGATAATGCTTTAAAACAGGATTCACAGGAAACTTACCAAGTAGCCTGAAAATTGCTGCTACAGAGACGTTTCTGAACTTTGTTTCCTCTGTTTGTGTTTGTTTTAGCAAAGTATTCAAGATGAGCCACACACTTTTTCTGATGAATAAAAAATTGGACATATTAAGTGTTTTTGTGACAGTAATAGAATACCATCAATTGTACATTAATGCAACAAAAATGGAAAATTTGCAGTATTTGGGACACACACACTGGGACACACCCACACACTGTCTCTTATGAGTCTCACATTTGCCGGTTTGCAATTTATCTAATGTTTAAAAATCTAGAAAGATGAGAATTAAACATGTTGAAGCAGTTTCACATTCAGTACCGTATAACATGGGAGACGCTCCAAATCCAGCCCAGTTGTGCACAGAGAAGGTCCAGGCTGAATACGTAGTCCCAGGCAGCAGGACGGAGATCATCACCATACCAACTGCTCTTCTGGAAAGTCAGACTTTTGTCTTTCAGAGAAGCCTTCAGTGTGCTGGTGATGGCTCTGTAGCTGTCTCCAGGAGGCTCCTAGCAAAAAATACATCATTTATTTAAAACCCAGATCAATGAAACAATGTTTACAATAATATGATCATAACTGAAAGGTCACAAGCAATCACAAGTGCAGATGATTGAAATACTGAGGTAGAGCTCTAACTGTGCATTCTGCTCTTTTTATAACCTCCATTTATTACTCTTATGTAAGGAGGAGTCCTAGAAAATGACCTCCAAATGACCCCAAGATTTTAAATACACATGCAAAATAGCACACAGCGTTACTGAAGGGTTTATGTATCAGACAGTAACAGGGGTAAATAATGATCTAGAATACTACATGAGTGTGTTATTTGAGGCACAACGTTAGTTTGTTTATTCAGTAGTGAGCACAGTGTCACATGGTTCTACATCACTTCCTTTATTAGTATATTATGAAACAGATTTATTTGCTTGCATGTTTATTGCACTGATCTGATCATTTTTGTCATAAACAGCATCATTTACGCTGGAGTTAAGTGCAGTTTAAGGCATTCTTATTTATAAAGATAAGATTTTATTAATAAAAAAAGAAAGTGTCCTGTAACACTTTTAGCTTGAATTTTGAAGTAAGAAATTAAATACTTATTAATTTAATTAAATATGAATTTATAATGAATTTGCTCCATAGATCACATGGACATTGGAAATGAAAAGTAGATTAAGTGTGCAGTAAAACACATGATTTATTACTTGCTGAGCAAGTAATAAATCTTTCCGTACACACGATGTGAACGGCTCTGCATAAAGGGCTGTTATGGGAAAAAACACTTGGCCATGCTGTCACCATGACCATTATCAGTTTTGGGGCTTCAGAAGAGTCTGCAAAGGAAACAAAACGATACCACAGATTTAAAATACACTGTATAGGAAGAAATACAAAACCAAAAACAGAACACAATTGCCTTCTTTATATGACTGTCCAGATCATTTTTAGTAAATATATAATGACATGTCAATATAATCTCACCTTCTTTAAGAAGTCTGTAGGCGAGAGCATGTGCTTTATGAGAGTCTCCTCTTTTTTAACACGATCCCACATAAACCCTACAGAGAGACTGCAGGAGTTCATGTCCCATAGACTCTTTCTCCACCTTGATCTTCTCCAAAACCACTTTCAGAAACGTCTCTGCTAACGACTAAATGAGACGGAAGAAAAAGATCAACCAACATCCAACTAAATCAAACATGTATTCAAGTCATGCATGAAAAACAAATATTAGGGAGTTAAGACTTGACTGTAGATTAGGTTTAGAAAAACTACTAGAATTTGCATAAACCAAAACCTGGAGTAAAGTTTTTACATGACAAATCAAATCTACTGTTCAATTTCAGAACATCAGGAACAGTGAATTATGGATTGACTATTGAAAAAGAGAAAACTCAAATCCACAGATAAAGAATTGCATGTACACTAAATAAAATGCATGCGTGTGAATTGAATGCACACTAAATAAAACAGAAGATAATCACTGACCTCGTTTACACTAAACTTGGAAATGAGAGATTTTTCTTGATCTGTCAGAGAAGGAAGTTCACATTTCCCTTTAAGTAGTGCATCAATCCAGTTTGGAGATAAAACATCATCACAGGAATGCTGCAGTGTTTTTAATGCACTAGTGATGAGGGATTGTTTTGTGTGTTTGTGAGCTGCAGCATCAAGTCGAGGCTTTTTAGCAGCACTGGGTGGTGGCATGTTCTGATGCAGATCTCTTTGCTCTCAGGATGGTCTGGGTTTGATTTCCTGGGAGAGGAGATTTGACAACTGACACACAAGCACACAGTTTTTCCAGACTCAAACTCCTGACTGTTATCACACATGTACCTACCTGACACATGTGGGTTGATTAGAATGTTTACATTGGTGATTTATGCTGAGATCAAATTGATTTGACAGAATTGTATCATGCAGTAATAATGTGCTTTTACTCTCTTACACACTGAAGGCAGAAGCTGGTTTTTAATACATAAAGCATTTAAAGCATTTCTGTGGAAAAGAAAGGAAAAGATTGAGATAGAACACTAGATTTTCCTGTGCAGTTTATCACATGTTGATTTTGTTTACAGAGATTTACATGGATCAAATGTGATCAAATCACATGACAGACAATTCTACAGTATAGATAATACATTGGGAATGTTATATTACAGGGAAATAATCAGCATAAATAAAGTAAAATCAGTAATAGAAACTTACTTGTTTTTTGTATATAAAGTGTGTTTTTATTAAATATTTCGGAAAATGATCCACAAGCAGTCTTGATGTCGGTCACCAGAAAAAGATTTTGCTGCACCAATCAGGGATGCGGACGCAACCAGAGAGGCGGAGCTTCTAGTATCAACACGCCTTTGCTGTAAAAGTGATGGGAAGATCGGATCATTTTAGTGACTCGGTTCTTTGAATCTCATTAATGAAAATGAAATTAGAAAATAAAGAATCACTCTTAGAGACGAATCGTTCTTCTGAGTCACATTGAAGACTCGTTCAGAATCAAGGAATCGTTCATAACCGACTCATCACTACTCTGAATCATCAGTAATGAGCTCCTGGAGAAACTCCGTGTTCCAGGTGGAGGATGAAGACCCTCTGCCGGGATGGAGCGACTGTAAGACCCCTGTAACGGTGACTTTCTAGTCTTTATGGGGTTTATTCTCTTTGCAACACCGAGTCCCACACTTTGAGATCCATGAGCTAGGCTAACTAGCCGGCTAACTAATCTTAGCTTCAATAGGTTTCATCCGCAGGTTAAATATTCTACATTTAGTGAGTTATAAATAAATATAAATATATTCTGTAGAATAATGAAATTATCTTTGCATAAATTAAAAATACAAACATTGAAAACAAGCATTTGAAGGTAGTAAAGTGGCAGTAAATCACGTTTGAAAACAGATGAGAGAATGAAATAGAGAAACACAGCAAAATAACAGACTTAATGAAAAAGAAAGGAAAAATATGCGTTGGTGTATAAATGCTGTTATTTGCTGCTTTTAGATTTAGTGTTTGTTCTCAGCGTTTTAATTAAATCATCACGATGTCCAGTGCGACTCCCGAAGTTACAAACAAACAGTTTACACAATAACACTTCATTAAACTGCACCATTTTCACATGATGAATAACAGCATTCACTAACAACCAATTTCATTATCCATTATTATCCATTCCATTAGTTATTGCAGAATAAAAACCCATAAAGTTTGGAAACTCACTGTTCCAGCAGTCGTACAGTCGCTCTATTAAACATTTTTCTACTATTGAACATCAGGTAGCTGCTGAGTGTGTAAGTAGTAGTAGAATATAGTAGACCCTTTAGACCAGGGGGGTCCAAACGTTTATTTACTAAAGTCCTGTATTAGATCTGTTACATATGAATTGTGTGTGGACACGACGTCTCTCCTGAAGGTTGTCGGTTACAAGACGGAGACAAAAAGTTATGGACGGCAAACTTTTTTTAATGACCATAAAGTGTAATCTATTAATATAAAGTGTGGGTTTGGTCATATGAGGGGATTTCAGTCAGCATCAGGGGGTAATTTTGCTGGTGTCGGCATAAAGACTAACAGCAGTGTGTAAGAGCAGTGTCTCTGTTGTGTTACAGCTCCATCAACACTTTAATCTCGTAAGAACTGCGAGACTGAGAGGAACCACCACATCCAGAGTCCACCCACATCCAGCTCAAGTTCCAGCTGTGGAGGAGAAACCAGCTGCAGCTCAAGTTCCAGCTGTGGAGGAGAAACCAGCACAAGTTTAATATTCAGTCAAAGCTTCTTCAGCATCTGTGAGTGACGTCCAGATCTACACACACACACACACACACACACACACACAACAATACCTATATTTAGTACTGTATTTTTCGGACGCACAGAGAGCGGACGGCCGAGGTGTTTTAACTGTGCAGATCCGACTGAAAGTGAAAATTATCGCCACCGCAATGAAGCTTGAGGATTTTGGAGGTGGACCATCGTGGAGTTTATTAATGAGACGTAAAGACCTGTCCATAAGGTCACGGACGACTCTGTGTCAGCAGCTCCCTCCCGACTACGAGGAAAAAGTTTCAAACTTCCGCAAATTCACTCGTGCAAAGATAGCGGAGCGTTCCATCGTCCCGCACGACATCATTCATATGGATGAGGTTCCGCTGACATTTGATCTGCCGCTTAACTCAGACTGTGAACAGAAAAGGTGAATCATTCATCGTGCTAAAATCAACTGGCCACGAAAAAACGCACTTTACCTGCGTACTGAGCTGTACGGCGTCGGGAGAAAAACTTTCACCGATGGTCCTCTTTAAATGGATTACGATGCTAAAAGAAAAACTCCTGGAAGAAATTGCTGTCAAAGTAAACAAGAAAGGATGGATAACGAAAAGACTAATGAAAGAACGGCTGACGCAGTGATACGGCAAGAGGAGGATTTTTTCACACGAACAAGGCATCGCTCGTTCTGGACAGCATGAGGGCTCACGTAACAGATTCTGTGAAAGAAGCCATCAAGAGGACAAACTCCATTCCAGCTGTGATTCCCGGGGGCATAACAAAGTATTCAGTGGGAGGTTTGGATGACAAGGGGGGAGAAATCCTTCACTAAAACGGGCCGAATGAGAAGAGCAACTTATGGACGAGTCTGCAAGTGGATCCTGACAGCGTGGAGCACGGTCAAAAAATCCACTATAATCAACGGGTTTCTAAAGTCTGCACTACTGTGTGTTGAAGAGGGCAGCACGAGCTCAGCGGGGAATTTGCCTTCAGATGAACATGAACAGAGCGACAATGAAAACGATTCTGAGGGAACATCAGATGAAGCAATTCTGAGGCTGTTCAACTCCGACCCTGAAGGAGATGACTTCACTGGTTCCAGTTCACTGGAGGACCATTGACTTTACTGGTAGGCTCCTGTTTTGTTACAAGCCGTGTTACAGGCACTGTCTTTCGTTAAAGCCTGTGTTAAGTTGTTTAGTTTCAGTGTAGGCTTATAGACAGGTGCGGCTTATTTATGTTAAAAATATATCTTTTTAAAAAATTCAGTGGGTGTGGCTTATACATGGGTGCGCTTTATAGTCCAGAAATTACGGTAGTTGATGCTTTTGTTACTTCTAGATTAGACTACTGTAACGCTTTACTGTCTGGGTGTGTGAGTAAGTGCAGAAATAAGCTTCAGTTAGTTCAGAATCCAGCAGCAAGAGTCCTCACTAGATCTAGGAAATATGACCACATCACTCCTGTTTTTATCATCTACACTGCTCTCAATTACATCTCGCATTGATTATAAAATATCACTACTGACGTATAAAGCACTTAACGGTATGATCCTCCACGCCTACTTAGATCAAAAGGTGCAGGTTATCTGTTGGTTCCTCAAATAATGAAGACTACAGCAGGGGGCAGATCTTTTTCTTATAAAGCCCCACAGTTATGGAACAGCCTTCCAATCAGTGTTCAGGACTCAGACACAGTCTCAGTGTTCAAGTCGAGGTTAAAAACACATTTATTTAGTCAAGCCTTTGATTAGTAGATTTTTTCTCAGGTAAAGGAGCAGATCTGGAGGGAACATGGATATAGAGTGTTTGGTGAACTGGGATATTTGTATGCTGTCGTCCCCTCACATTCACACGTTCACTCAGGTTTGTTGACGGTGGTGTGGTGGGTCGTCTCTTATCCCAGAGATCCCTCATGTCTGTGTTACCTTCTGCTTCTCCCTTGTAGTTATGCTGCCATAGCGAGTCTTGCCGGAGTCCAAACTGCACAGTGACAAAAACTTTCATACAACAAAATAAAGACACTTAATAATCCATATCCTTCTCTTCCTGTCACCCTCTCTCTCTCTCTCTCTCTCTCTCTCTCTCTCTCTCTCTCTCTCTCTCTCTCACTCTCTGTCTCTCTCTCTCTCTCTCTCTCTCTCTCTCTCTCTCTCTCTCTCTCTCTCTCTCTCTCTCTCTCTCTCTCTCTCCTGAGGTTCCAGTGACCACTGTTCCTGCTCCTCTCCCCTCTGTGGATCTTCCCACTTCATCCAGGTCTGCCTCTGGATAGTGTTCTCTTCTTGGAGGCCACTCTGTGCAGCTTGGGACGGTTTCTCATCAACACCTTGGGTGGTTCCATGAAATTCCGGAGTAAGAACAGGAGCTTTGAGGATGGATTGGACTGTAGTTAAACAGAACCTTTATTTTAATATAATTTACTTTTGTCACATTTTCCCAACATTTGATCATGTGGATTTTAATTCTTAGTTGAATTTAAATGATGTTCAACACTTTAATAACAGAAACAAAACACACACTATATTTAAACATGTAATTTGTATTAACTATTACAATAAAGATAGATATATTTTTGTACTTTATTATATGTATAACATGTGCTCACATGCAGAATCTAAACCTGCCCAGAGCTTTGCAGATATTTTGCTCTCCACTGCTGCTATTTCCTGTTCTTAATGAATTATTGAGGAAGTTGTGTATTAAGTGATTGATCTGTCGTTTGGCCTTTAGTTTTTCCTTCCATTTATTTCTCTCAGATTCCAAAGTTTCCTCCAGCAGAGCAACACGTTCCTCCAGTCGCTCTCTGTCTCTCATCAAATGATCTCTCTCATCCTTTGCAGTCTTCTTCTCTTCTTCACAGTAAATCAGGGAATCCTGGAGATCCCTGGTGGTTTGGAGCTGTGAGGTGATCATCTCCTCAATGTCTAGTTTGGTCTTCTTTTTTTCTTGCCTGAATTTATATTGCTCAAATTTTAAAGTTTCCTTCAGCTGAGCAACATGTTCCTCCAGTCGCTTTCGGTCTCTCATTAAATTATTTATCTCATGCTTTGCAATCTTCTTCTCTTCTTCACAGTAAATCAGGGAATTCTGGAGATCCCTAGTGGTTTGGAGCTGTGAGGTGATCATCTCCTCCATGTCTAGTTTGGCCTTCTCTTTTTCTTTCTCAAATGTATTTTGTTTAGATTCCAAAGTGGCCTCCAGCTGAGCAACACGTTCCTGCAGTTGTTTTTGTTCTCTTGCCCAGCTTTCTCTCTCACTTTCTACATTTTTCTCTTGTTCCTCATGGAGTTTCAGTGAAGACAGAAGCTTAGTGATGTTCTGGAGGTGTGTGGCGTTTCTCTCATTTATCTCCTGTTTCCGGTCCTTTTGCTCAGAGGCCAAAGTAGCCTCCAGCTCTTGTACCATCTGTACCAGAATGTCGTTCTCTTCTGTCTCTGGTGTTCTCTTCTCCTTTATCAGATTAAGAAATGAATCCAACTCTGCTGCTACTTTCTCTATGTGTTTCAGTGCCTCCTTCTTTTCAGCAGCCTGTTTAGATTTCTTTTCTCTTACGCTTTGAAAAATCTCTTCCACTTCCATTCTTAACGTTATGTCTCGTTACTCACAGTAACTGATCAGAGAAATACTGACTGTTCTGACTTATACAGACTTGTCCTACTGTGACGTCACATAGTGAAGCCCCGCCCTTCTTTTGCGACGTCACATCTGTGCTCTCCTGCGCATGTGCTGAATGTTGCAGAATCATAAATGACCAGTAGGTGGCAGTGTGATGTGTATTAGAGCTCACTGTCACAGCAGGTCATTAGAAGTAGTGGAGCTCTAATGACGTCATTAATAGCGAGGACAAGACACACAGCAGTTTGGGATTCTTTTATTGACTTTTATTGACCATTCACCTTCACTGTTGTTTTCTGTAAAGCTGCTTTGAGACAATGTCTGTTGTGAAAAGCGCTATACAAATAAACTTGACTTGACTTGACTTGACTTTATTGATTAATTGATTTGGAGTATGATTGTGTTTCTGATCAAAGTAAGTTCATGTGTATGGAGTAAAAACAACCTGTACATTTCTCACTTCCAGACAGTATTATGAGATGTTCATCTGCTGAAAGTTCATGTTTAATGCTGCATGTTTTATAGGATTTATGAGCTGGAAGAAATGTTTCTATATTGGTTTTGTTTTAAACGACTGGTGCATTTTTAGCTTCTTTTTCCCCTCAACTGAAAGGAGGCAGAAGTTGGAAAACATTTTAATTGTGATTATTATAAAACCTGTATGTGAGTATTTTAGGCAAAATGCTGTTTATTGTATTTATTGTAAAACTTTATGCTTCAGATGAGTTTTAGAAAAAAAACATTTTTACTTATAAAAAATAAAACGTCATTCTGAGTGAAACCAACGGTTTATTAAATGCATTATTCACTAAATAAACATCAATAAAACTGGATGATTTGTTTTTATTGAATGTAAAAATGTTAATTTGAGGATAATTGAACTTAATGAATAACCCAGCCATTAGGGGGGCACAAGCCAGTGTACTCTTAGTGCCGGTCCCAAGCCCGGGTAAATGGGGAGGGTTGCGTTAGGAAGGGCATCCAGCGTAAAACATGTGCCAAATCAAATATGCGGATCACAAATGAGAATTTCATACCGGATCGGTCGAGGCCCGGGTTAACAACGACCGCCACAGGTATCGTTAGCCGACAGGGTACCGGTGGAAATTGGGCTACTGTTGGCCGAAGGAGGAGAAGGAGAGGAGGAAGGCGTCTACAGAGACGGCAGGAAAAGGAGCAGTGTAGGAGAGTAGAGGTTCGGGTTGGTACTTTAAATGTTGGTACTATGACGGGTAAAGGGAGAGAGATAGCTGATATGATGGAGAGGAGAAAGGTAGATGTGTTGTGTGTTCAGGAGACCAAGTGGAAAGGGAGTAAGGCCAGGAACATTGGAGGTGGGTTTAAACTGTTTTATCATGGTGTGGATGGAAAGAGAAATGGTGTAGGGGTGATTCTGAAGGAAGCGTACAGTAAGAGTGTAGTGGAGGTGAAGAGAGTTTCTGATAGGGTGATGATCGTGAAGGTGGAAGTTGAAGGGATGATGATAAATGTCATCAGTGCCTATGCTCCACAAGTTGGCTGTGAGATGGAGGAGAAAGAAAGATTCTGGAGTGAATTAGATGAAGTGGTATATGGTGTACCTAGGAAAGAACGATTGGTGATTGGGGCAGACTTTAATGGGCATGTAGGTGAAGGGAACAGAGGTGATGAGGAGGTGATGGGTAGGTATGGTTTTAAGGAGAGGAATGTGGAAGGGCAGATGGTGGTAGATTTTGCTAAAAGGATGGAAATGGCAGTGGTGAACACGTATTTTAAGAAGAAGGAGGATCATAGGGTGACGTATAAGAGTGGAGGAAGGTGCACACAGGTGGATTATCTTCTGTGTAGGAGATGCAACCTGAAGGAGATTGGAGACTGTAAGGTGTTGGCGGGGGACAGTGTAGCTAGACAGCATCGGATGGTGGTCTGTAGGATGGTTTTGGAGGCGAAGAAGAGGAGGAAAGTAAGGTTTGAAACAAGAATAAGATGGTGGAAACTGAAGGAGGAAGAGTGTAGTGTGAGGTTCAGGGAAGAGGTCAGACAGGGGCTTGGTGGTGGTGAAGAGGTGCTGGATGATTGGGCAACTACTGCAGGAGTGATGAGGGAGGCAGCTAGAAAAGTACTTGGTGTGACATCTGGAAATAGAAAGCAAGACAAGGAGACGTGGTGGTGGAATGAGGAAGTGCAGGAGAGCATTAGGGGAAAGAGATTGGCAAAACAGAAGTGGGATCGACAGAGTGATGAGAAGAGTAGGCAGGAGTACAAGGAGATGCGGCAGCAGGTTAAAAGGGATGTGGCGAAAGCCAAGGAAAAGGCATATGAGGAACTGTATAAGAGGTTGGACACTAAGGAAGGAGAAAAGGATTTATACCGATTGGCCAAGCAGAGGGACCGAGCTGGGAAGGATGTACTGCAAGTTAGAGCAATAAAGGATGGAGAGGGAAATGTGTTGACTAGTGAGGAGAGTGTGTTGAGAAGATGGAGGGAGTATTTTGAGCAGCTGATGAATGAGGAAAATCTGAGAGAGAGAAGGTTGGAGGATGTGGAGTTGGTGAAGCAGGATGTAGATAGGATTAGTAAGGAGGAAGTGAGAGCAGCGATTAAGAGGATGAAGAATGGAAAGTCGGTTGGACCAGATGACATACTGGTAGAAGCGTGGAGATGTTTAGGAGAGATGGCAGTGGAGTTTTTAACCAGATTGTTTAACAGGATTCTGGAAGGGGAGAGGATGCCTGAGGAATGGAGAAGGAGTGTGCTGGTACCGATCTTTAAGCATAAGGGAGATGTGCAGACCTGCAGTAACTACAGGGGAATTAAGTTGATCAGTCACACCATGAAGTTATGGGAAAGAGTAGTGGAAGCCAGGCTGAGAGAAGAGGTGACCATCTGTAAGCAACAGTATGGTTTCATGCCGAGGAAGAGCACCACAGATGCCTTATTTGCTTTGAGGATGTTGATGGAGAAGTATAGAGAAGGACAGAAGGAGCTGCATTGTGTATTTGTGGATTTAGAGAAAGCGTACGACAGGGTGCCGAGAGAGGAGTTGTGGTATTGTATGAGGAAGTCAGGTGTGTCAGAGAAGTATGTGAGGGTGGTGCAGGACATGTATGAGGACAGTGTGACGGCAGTAAAGTGTGCAGTAGGTACGACAGACTGGTTCAGGGTGAAGGTTGGACTGCATCAAGGATCGGCCCTGAGCCCTTTCCTGTTTGCAGTGGTGATGGACAGGTTGACGGACGAGGTCAGACAGGAGTCTCCCTGGACTATGATGTTTGCAGATGATATTGTGATTTGTGGTGAGAGTAGAGAGCAGGTTGAGAAGAGCCTGGAGAGGTGGAGATATGCGCTTGAGAGAAGGGGAATGAAAGTCAGTAGGAGTAAGATAGAGTACATGTGTGTGAATGAGAGGGAGGGCAGTGGAGTGATGCGGTTGCAGGGAGAAGAGGTGGAGAAGGTGGAGGAGTTCAGGTACCTGGGGTCAACAGTGCAAAGTAATGGAGAGTGTGTTAGGGAAGTAAAGAAAAGAGTGCAGGCAGGGTGGAGTGGGTGGAGAAGAGTGACAGGAGTGATTTGTGATAGAAGAGTATCTGCAAGAATGAAAGGGAAAGTTTATAGGACTGTGGTGAGACCTGCGATGTTGTATGGATTAGAGACAGTGGCATTGAGTAAAAAACAGGAGGTGGAGCTGGAGGTAACGGAGCTGAAGATGTTGAGGTTTTCGTTGGGAGTGACGAGGATGGACAAGATTAGAAATGAGTTTATTAGAGGGACAGCACATGTAGGATGTTTTGGTGACAAGGTGAGGGAGGCGAGATTGAGATGGTTTGGACATGTGCAGAGAAGGGACATGAATTATATTGGTAGAAAAATGCTGAAGATGGAGCCACCAGGTAGGAGGAAAAGAGGAAGGCCAAGGAGGAGGTTCATGGATGTGGTGAGGGAAGACATGCAGGTAGTTGGTGTAAAAGAGGCAGATATAGAGGACAGGGTGGTATGGAGACGGATGATCCGCTGTGGCGACCCCTAATGGGAGCAGCCGAAAGAAGAAGAAGAAGAATTGAACTTAATGAATGGAATAGTTTTGGGATTAAATGAAGACTTTACTGAACTAAACAGCACTGAATTCTCCTTTAAATGAACTTAAGTTTACTGAATTAAATACTTATATGAAAATAAACCCGGTTTCTTGAACCCTGTTTGGTTTCAGCCCCACTTTTGGGCCTCACAGCTGAAAATGACCTTCCTGACTTTCAATGGTAAAAGTTTCTGACAACAGTGTGCTACATACAAAATTTACATCTCTTTTGAAACATCACACTTTGGGCTTTACATCATCCAAAGATGCTGAAGTTCCTTAGAAAAAAATGTGTACGTCATAAAACATTTAATTTTCAAAATATATAAATACATGAATTCGGTCCTGAAACAATCCAGAATAGTGACGGGTTAAAAGTCACATGTGTAATGAGTTTATATTTTAACTTTGAAGAAAATACAATAAAAAGGAGATTCCTATAAACATTATTCTGAGACTGTGTGTAGTCCTTTTCTCCCTCCGTCTGTTTGAGGAAAAGCAGCCTGATAACCAAATGTACTGGGAATAATAACATTCACACAATAAGCATAAGACTGGTATTTGAACATTAGAAAAACAGTAGAAGAAGAAAGTAATGAAAATAAAAGTAGCACAATGCTTCCTTCAGTGCCTCTGTGAATGATGGAGCACATCTGGACCTTCCTTTTATCCTTCCATTCTACAAACAGCACATCCTCTTCTCTCAGCCAGTGATGAGGCCTCAAGGAGCTTTTTTCAGAAGCTTGTTGGTGATGGTTTGAGGGTTTGTGGACCGAAATTTCCCACATGCTCAGATGTTCTTTTTTAGGAGATCTCTAAACAGTGCTGGACTTGTGTAGAAGTCGTCAACGAACAGTTTGTAGCCCGTTCCCAACATCTTCTCATCAACAAGTGCCATGACAGATGGTCTACAGACTGGCTGGGGTGTAAAATCCTGATTCCACCTCTCTTCAGGTGTGTTGGGGGATACAACCAGTGAAGACTGGGATTTTCTGTCTCTCACTCTTACTGGTAGAGCTGAAACAGGTGCTGAGTTTGGAGACTGCTTAAACCTCTTTTCTGGTTGATGGCTGGTGTGTGGAACCCACTTCTCCTCAGAAGATTCAACTAAATGTCTGTTGGAGCTGCTATCATGGGCCCTCAACTGCTCAGTTGTATGAATGAGATAATTATAACTTATAACATAGGAAATTGTTCATTTAGTTATAATTTTTCCTATAAAACTTCATTATAATGAACGTAATATCTAATAATGTGTTAGTTATAACAATAATAATAATAATAATAATAATAAATCTGATAGTAATGTTAGCAACAGTGTTCGTTCAATTGAGTCTGAATCAAAAGATTCACTGGTAAATGACTCGATTCCACAGTTGTAGAAAAATCTGTAACATGAAACATTCTGTCTCCTTAAAAATATTTCTTTCAGCAGTCTCACTCAAGAAAAGAAACGTTTGTTCTGTTTGTGCAAAACCAGCAGCTGGTCAGAAAGTTCCTTCTCTGTTCCTGGGTTAGTTTGAGGGGTTCACCTCAGTCAGCTTCGTCTCCGTGGTTTCGCTCGTCATCTTACATCATCGTCTCATTGTAATGAACGGTGTTCCAGCATGAAAAACCCCTGACCTGCATATATACAGGCAATAATCAGTTCCCAAACATCTCAACATTCACTGTTTCTAGTTCAATAACAGAACAAATAGCATTCGTACAGTTCAGAGTCTGATTTGAGGTTTGATCAAGTTTACATTGGATTCTAACATGTTTGATTGAGTTCTTGCATGTAGATGATACTTTTAATACATTTAATACTAACTTCATGCAGGTTCTCGCCATAAAGACTGGATTTTATACAAATCTTTTAGACAAAATAAATTGTTTAACTGTAATTAAATCTGTACCCGTTATTTCTACATTATTTATTACATTCATTTTAATCAGCTTCATTTAACTTCAGTTTCATTTATTTATATCACAAAAATGCAGCTTAAAAATTATACATGTAAAACAGTAAACAGTTTAAGTTTAAGACAGTTTAATATAATTAAGAAAAATATGTTGCTTTGTAAAAGATCAACATCACATATAACTAGACAACAAAACACCATTAATAATATTTGTACAGAATTAAGTAAAAAGAAAGTCGTGACAGGGCCACTAGAGGGCAGTGTGAGATTTCATATATGTGTAAATCCGCATATAATAAAAATAAAGATTATTATTATAAAATCATAAATATGTTTAAATGTAGACCTTTAGGTACTGAAGCACCTCAGTGCAATAAAGTATTACATTCTAAAGTCCAGCAAACACGACATGGGAGTCAATTCCTTGTAGCATTTTCTTGAACTTGGTTTGCAGGAGAAAATCTGGTTTTGTTGAAATAACAGGTTAACAGATGATAACTGGATAAACAACTAATAAATAAATGCTTCATCCAGCTCATTAACATGCAAACTGATGATGAGTTCCATCACCTGCTGTATGAACCTGAACAGAATCCACATTGTATTTCTAGTTGGAGATGCTGAGATTCTCTTTTTATTGAAATCTTTTTATTAAAACAGCAGGATGAGTTACTAAAGCTGAGCTTTTTCTCTCATTGAGACGTGAATTCTGTCGAACTGCTACTGCAATTTTTACATGAGATGCAATAAAATTGTCCACCTACAGAACCTACAGAAACCCAGCGTGACTTCCTGTAACTCAGCGTAACATCCACGGAGGAGTCTCCCCCGTGTGGGTGGAGGAGGAACTGCTACAGTTTAGAGCCTGATTTAAGGTCAGAGCAAGTTGAGGTGTAACATGTAAATGGTACATTTAATAAATTTAGTACCACCTTCATGCAGGTTCTCAGCATAAATAGTGAATGAACCACATCTGACTCGAAAAGACCGGTGTCCAAATACCTTTGACCCCACAGTGTGTATCAGTTGAAAAGCAGCAGCTTCAGATCAGTCGCTTTTCCACACTGAGGTTAAGGCCACATCTTGAAAATACACGGTTAAGCAGCCGCACTTTGTGTTGCGTGTCTAATCGTACACGTACGGTACGGGTGCTGGGAGCGGTCAAAATACATGTAAAGACGCTTCAGAACGGCGTTTCCGTTAAGAAACAGAAAAATCAGTGCATTTTATTCACCATATTCAAACATTTAAATATCTTTTTTAGGTTTGCTCAAACTTTCAAATCATTTTTATTTAGAGTCTCCCTGTTTATTATATTCTTATTTAAAATTTTTATTCATTTTACTGTGGAGTTTTGGAGAAAAGTAAAGGCAAAATCACTCTAAGCATCAGTGCATCTTCAATCATGTCACATATTCAAACATTTACTGGACTTTGGTTTGACAAGTAGTTCTGGAAATCTAACCAGATTTTTTTATGAAATCAACACAACTGCAAAATTCAAACTCTCAGCATTTATTTTTTAAACAGATACACTGCATCCAAAAACACAGACATGAAGAAACCTCTTACAAAGCTATAAAAACACTCGACAAGAAAAACCTTCACATATACACAGCTCACACAAACAGCCACAAACTTCTGTATGAACAGACCCACATCCTCCAGCCAAAATAGTACAAATAACTCTCCTTGTCATCAGATATATTCATTGCAAGAACAAGTGTACATGAATAATTCACAATAAGCCGTGTTAAACTTTACATTCAACTGTTCAAAAACTGTCTTCAATTCCAATCATAGTAAAAAACAAGGAAAGAGGAAGCAGTACAAGCGAACAAGAAAAGTCAGTTTGAACAGATTTCAAGAATCCCAATTTCCCACTTAAAACAATGAGATCTAAAAACAACAATGCTCTTACACTTTAAACCAGTACAACCATTAAACAGTAGCAAAATGGAAAAAAGGATTTGTGTGTTTTCTGTCTTATCGCAGCAACTTGGTATTCAAAGAGTCTGATCCAACTCCAATAAACAGCTGCTGTATCACTTCAAAAGGGAATTTTAGTTCCTTTGTGTAGTGAAGATGTAATGCATACACCAGGCCCATCAGGTTCAGAAAAGCATCAGGAATGTCAGTCAGGTGACGCATTACCACTTCTTCCTCAATCACCAGGGCAACGTCATTGTAGAATGCTGGGAGAGGTTCCATCACATTTTCCACCACCACAAGAATTCCAATCACCACACCCTGGATCACATCCTCTTAACGGTCACTGGGCTTTATAGAATGTAAACAAAACAAGGTATTATTACTTAAAAGCAATTACACAAATATAGTCCCAGTCCCCTGCAAATTGAGAGATCTAATGTTTCATTTTCCCTGGTTTTGCCTTCCATGTTTTAGCTTACCTCGCATATCTTCATGAATTTTGAAGGAGTCTCTCGCATGTACCATGGCAGATGCAGCAATGCTGCTGTCCTCATCTTTTGCTTTGTTGTCTGTAAAATATAATAGTTAAAGTACCAGCTTTATTCTTTCAATCCTTTGTTTTTCTTTATCATTTCTCCCCCTCCCTCATTCTTTGATGCTTTTGAAAAAATTTAAACTTTTTTCAAATTTGCACATTTACACTTGTATACTTTTATTGTAAATAAATTGACAATGATGTGTGCAACAACATTTGCTTGTAAATTTTTTTTTTAACCAAAATAAGATTTCATAGTGGATGTAACACGCTCATGCCACTTAATTCAGGGGTGTCTAATCCTGCTGGATAGGTTACCAAAGATATTGTCATTTACTCATCAACATGCCACTCCAAACATTCATTCAATAAAATGAAAACGAATAGTGGCTAGGCTGTTCAGCTCTAAAAAGCAAAGAATTCTGTTAAAGTAGTGGATCACTCATGTTACCATTTTTTAAAATTTTTTTAAAGATAACTTTGTGTAATAAACCGATCATATCAGTTTTTATGTTACCATGACATAATACATCAAACCTCAGTTGTTCTTGTGTCACAACATTTGATCAAAAGAACCAATGAG
Organism: Silurus aristotelis; assembly: GCF_946808225.1. Lineage (NCBI taxonomy): Eukaryota > Metazoa > Chordata > Actinopteri > Siluriformes > Siluridae > Silurus > Silurus aristotelis. Next base: position 2,193,434 of record NC_139588.1, on the reverse strand, counting down.
GTTTGATATTAATCTAGTAGCGAATACAAACTTTATTCTAAACAAAGACTGAACTTTTTATGTTTTCATCATACAAAGAGAATGTATGTTTACAATGTTTACTAAATGTGCATACACAATCTTTATAGATGCATGGGAGTGGACAGTGACTTGCCTGATGGCAGTGTCTCAGCTTGTAATGTGTGATTAGGGCACGCTGGTTGGATGAGGAAAATCTACAAATCTTGCAACACCACCTCATTGATATGGAGTTGTGCTTCCACTCTACTTGCACTGTACTGATCCTACAAATAAAAAAAACAATAAACTCCATCAAAGTACACATACACGTTAAACACAGAAATATTCACTGAACATCTTACTTACCAAATACAATGAGGATAAAAGTATAAACTTCTATGACTGGGTGATACATTGAATATTATAGTGATGATATTGCTGGCATTATGAAATTAAGCGACGCTGTAAATAAAGCTTTTATTAGCTGAAAATGTTTCTACAGTTCATGATTCTTCAGGGCTTCATAGATAACACAAATGACAAAAGTTTAATGATGTGATTATTAAACTACAAAAAGTTGTGATGTTAAATTAATGCAAGATCAACACGCAAGTTAGCTATACAGAAGACACCGTTTGCACGTGCTCAGGTGTATGTCTGTTTCTTAAACGATCAGTCGTTAATTTTTAAATAATTTTTTTTACAAATTATTGACTGAGCGTTTAAGAAACATAAGTCAATCAAGCATTTTGATCAATCAAACACGAATCATCACCTCCAGAGTCATCACTGTTACACAATCAGTCATTTTCCGCAAACCGGTTCTTTCGGACAGTTCGTTTTAATGAACCGATTAAAAAAAACGGTTCACCAGTTCTTTTACATCCTCAAGTAATGAAGTTGTTTCTATCGTCCCATGAAAATACAATTAAAGACATTTAAATAAACAAATGTGTAATCATAGTGTTCTGATGGGCAAACATATTTTTTTCTTATAGTCTTATGAATTAAACTAGTCTCCATTACCTTTTTACAGAGACGAGGATTAAGCTCATAAAGCTTAAACTAGAACATGCTCAACACAACAGGTCTCACTTCAGTGAACTGTATTCAGTATTCATGAAGTTCGCAACATGTGATTGACTACGGTGAGCGCTAACGAAACAAGTCTTAATTAACATTAAAGAAAATATACTTACTCTTTACATTATTTGCAGTGAATAAAGTTCATCTGTAATCGCGAGCTCCTTCATCTTTTCTGGCATGATCAGCAACTTCAAGTGCAGAAAATGGCGGATGGTGCCTCTGTCTCAACTGGCACATGCACATTACAGAGAAAATTGATAGAACTTATGTTTTATTGTTATATGAACTTGTTATTTAAAGTTTTCCATTTCCCATCAAGTCGAGGTTGTTAGAACTCATCCAGTTGTGTAGTGAAGAACTGCAAGTTGACAGGACATGATTTTACTTGTTCACCTGACTAAAACTCTTAATCATTTTTACAGTGTATTACTTTCCTCTGACCTCTGGTATAACTGTTATTAATTTACTCTGATCTCTGGTATAACTGCTATTAATTTACTCTGACCTCTGGTATAACTGCTATTATTAATTTACTCTGGCCTCTGGTATAACTGTTATTAATAATTTACTCTGATATCTGGTATACCCCTGGTGGTCTAGTGGTTCAGATGCAGCGCTCATACCGCTGCGACCCAGGTTCGATCCCCGGTCAGGGAACCAACCCCAGCCACTTTCAGTGCCGGTCCCAAGCCCGGATAAATTAGGAAGGGCATCCAGCGTAAAACGTGCGCCAAATCAAAAACGTGCGGAGGATCCGCTGTGGCGACCCCTAACGGGAGACGCCGAAAGAAATTTGACCCTGATATCTGGTATACCTGCTATTTACTTTGAGCTCTGGTATAACTGCTATTAATTTACTCTGACCTCTGGTGTAACTGTTATTAATTTACACTGAGCTCTGGTATAACTGTTATTAATTTACTCTGACCTCTGGTATAACTGTTATTAATTTACTCTGATATTAATTTAATCTGATCTCTGGTATAACTGCTATTAATTTACTCTGATATTAATGTAATCTGACTTTTGGTTTAACTGCTATTAATTTACTCTGATCTCTGGTATAACTGCTATTCATTTAATCTGACCTCTGGTACAACTGTTATTAATTTACTCTGACCTCTGGTATAACTGCTATTAATTTACTCTGACCTCTGATATAACTGTTATTAATTTACACTGATCTCTGGTATAACTGTTATTAATTTACACTGATCTCTGGTATAACTGTTATTAATTTACACTGAGCTCTGGTATAACTGCTATTATTAATTTACTCTGATCTCTGGTATAACTGCTATTAATTCATTCTGATCTCTGCTATAACTGCTATTAATTTACTCTAACCTCTGGTATAACTGTTATTCATTTACAATGACCTCTGGTATAACAGCTATTATTAATTTACTCTGATCTCTGGTATAACTGTTATTAATTTACTCTGACCTCTGGTATAACTGCTATTAATTTACTCTGACCTCTGGTATAACTGCTATTATTAATTTACTCTGATCTCTGGTATAACTGCTATTAATAATTTACTCTGACCTCTGGTATAACTGCTATTAATTTACTCTGACCTCTGGTATAACTGTTATTAATTTACTCTGATCTCTGGTATAACTGTTATTATTAATTTACACTGATCTCTGGTATAACAGCTATTATTAATTTACACTGATCTCTGGTATAACTGTTATTAATTTACACTGAGCTCTGGTATAACTGCTATTATTAATTTACTCTGATCTCTGGTATAACTGTTATTAATTTACTCTGACCTCTGGTATAACTGCTGATAATTTACTCTGACCTCTGGTATAACTGCTATTATTAATTTACTCTGACCTCTGGTATAACTGCTATTATTAATTTACTCTGGCCTCTGGTATAACTGCTATTAATTTACTCTGACCTCTGGTATACCTGCTATTTGCTCTGACCTCTGGTATAACTGTTATTAATTTACTCTGATCTTTGGTATAACTGCTATTATTAATTTACTCTGACCTCTGGTATAACTGCTATTAATTTACTCTGACCTCTGGTATAACTGTTATTAATTTACTCTGACCTCTGGTATAACTGCTATTATTAATTTACTCTGTTCTCTGGTATAACTGGTATTAATTTTCTCTGACCTCTGGTACAACTGTTATTAATTTACTCTGATCTCTGGTATAACTGTTATTAATAATTTACTCTGACCTCTGGTATAACTGCTATTTACTCTGACCACTGGTATAACTGCTATTTACTCTGAACTGTTATTATTAATTTAATCTGTTCTCTGGTATAACTGGTATTAATTTTCTCTGACCTCTGGTATAACTGCTATTTGCTCTGACCTCTGGTATAACTGTTATTAATTTATTTTGACCTCTGGTATAACTGTTATTAATTTATTCTGACTTTTGGTATAACTGCTATTATTAATTTACTCTGACCTCTGGTATAGCTGCTATTAATTTACTCTGACCTCTCGTATAACTGCTATTATTAATTTACTCTGACCTCTGGTATAACTGTTATTAATTTACTCTGACCTCTGGTATAACTGCTATTATTAATTTACTTTGTTCTCTGGTATAACTGGTATTAATTTTCTCTGACCTCTGGTACAACTGTTATTAATTTACTCTGACCTCTGGTATAACTGCTATTTACTCTGACCTCTGGTATAACTGCTATTTACTCTGAACTGTTATTATTAATTTAATCTGTTCTCTGGTATAACTGGTATTAATTTTCTCTGACCTCTGGTATAACTGCTATTTGCTCTGACCTCTGGTATAACTGTTATTAATTTATTTTGACCTCTGGTATAACTGTTATTAATTTATTCTGACCTTTGGTATAACTGCTATTATTAATTTACTCTGACCTCTGGTATAGCTGCTATTAATTTACTCTGCTAATAATTTACTCTGGTCTCTGGTATAACTGCTATTAATTTAATTTGATCACTGGTATAACTGCTATTAATTTACTCTGACCTCTTGTATAACTGCTATTAATAATTTACTCTGATCTCTGGTATAACTGCTATTAATTTACTCTGACCTCTGGTATAACTGTTATTAATAATTTACTCTGATCTCTGGTATAACTGCTATTAATTTACTCTGACCTCTGGTATAACTGCTATTAATAATTTACTCTGATCTCTGGTATAACTGCTATTAATAATTTACTCTGATCTCTGGTATAACTGCTATTAATTTACTCTGACCTCTTGTGTAACTGTTATTAATTTACACTGAGCTCTGGTATAACTGCTATTAATTTACTCTGATCTCTGGTACAACTGTTATTAATTTAAACTGATCTCTGGTATAACTGCTATTATTAATTTACTCTGATCTCTGCTATAACTGCTATTATTAATTTACTCTGACCTCTGAAATAACTGCTATTATTAATTTACTCTGACCTCTGGTATAACTGCTTTTAATTTACTCTGACCTCTGGTATAACTGCTATTAATTTACTCTGACCTCTGGTATAACTGCCATAACTTTAACTTTACCCTGACCTCTGGTATAACTGCTATTAATTTACTTTGACCTCTGGTATAACTGTTATTAATTTACGCTGACCTCTGGTATAACTGCTATTAATTTACTCTGATCTCTGGTATAACTGCTATTATTAATTTACTCTTACCTCTGGTATAACTGCCATTAATTTACTCTGACCTCTGGTATAACTGCTATTACTTTACTCTGACCTCTGGTATAACTGCTATTAATTTACTCTGATCTCTGGTATAACTGCTATTAATTTACTCTGACCTCTGGTATAACTGTTATTAATAATTTTCTCTGACCTCTGGTATAACTGCTATTAATTTACTCTGATCTCTGGTATAACTGCTATTAATTTACTCTGATCTCTGGTATAACTGCTATTAATTTACTCTGACCTCTGGTATGACTGCCATAACTTTAACTTTACCCTGACCTCTGGTATAACTGCTATTAATTTACTCTGATCTCTGGTATAACTGTTATTAATTCACTCTGACCTCTGGTATAACTGGTATTAATTTACTCTGACCTCTGGTATAACTGTTATTAATTTACTCTGCTATTAATTTACTCTGATCTCTGGTATAACTGCTATTAATTTACTCTGATCTCTGGTACAACTGTTATTAATTTACACTGATCTCTGGTATAACTGCTATTATTAATTTACTCTGATCTCTGCTATAACTGCTATTATTAATTTACTGTGACCTCTGGAAAAACTGCTATTATTAATTTACTCTGACCTCTGGTATAACTGCTATTAATTTACTCTGACCTCTGGTATAACTGCTATTAATTTACTCTGACCTCTGGTATAACTGCCATAACTTTAACTTTACCCTGACCTCTGGTATAACTGCTATTAATTTACTTTGACCTCTCGTATAACTGTTATTAATTTACTCTGATCTCTGGTATAACTGCTATTATTAATTTACTCTGACCTCTGGTATAACTGCCATTAATTTACTCTGACCTCTGGTATAACTGCTATTACTTTACTCTGACCTCTGGTATAACTGTCATTAATAATTTACTCTGACCTCTGGTATAACTGCTATTAATTTACTCTGATCTCTGGTATAACTGCTATTAATTTACTCTGATCTCTGGTATAACTGCTATTAATTTACTCTGACCTCTGGTATAACTGTTATTAATAATTTACTCTGATCTCTGGTATAACTGCTATTACTTTACTCTGATCTCTGGTATAACTGCTATTAATTTACTCTGATCTCTGGTATAACTGTTATTAATTTACTCTGATCTCTGGTACAACTGTTATTAATTTACACTGATCTCTGATATAACTGCTATTATTAATTTACTGTGATCTCTGCTATAACTGCTATTATTAATTTACTCTGACCTCTGGAATAACTACTATTATTAATTTACTCTGACCTCTGGTATAACTGCTATTAATTTACTCTGACCTCTGGTATAACTGCCATAACTTTAACTTTACCCTGACCTCTGGTATAACTGCTATTAATTTACTCTGACCTCTGGTATAACTGTTATTAATTTACTCTGACCTCTGGTATAACCGCTATTAATTTACTCTGATCTCTGGTATAACTGCTATTATTAATTTACTCTGACTTTTGGTATAACTGCCATTAATTTACTCTGACCTCTGGTATAACTGCTATTACTTTACTCTGATCTCTGGTATAACTGCTTTTATTAATTTACTCTGACCTCTGGTATAACTGCTATTAATTTACTCTGATCTCTGGTATAACTGCTATTAATTTACTCTGACCTCTGGTATAACTGTTATTAATTTACGCTGACCTCTGGTATAACTGCTATTAATTTACTCTGATCTCTGGTATAACTGCTATTATTAATTTACTCTGACCTCTGGTATAACTGCCATTAATTTACTCTGACCTCTGGTATAACTGCTATTACTTTACTCTGACCTCTGGTATAACTGTTATTAATAATTTACTCTGACCTCTGGTATAACTGCTATTAATTTACTCTGATCTCTGGTATAACTGCTATTAATTTACTGTGATCTCTGGTATAACTGCTATTAATTTACTCTGACCTGTGGTATAACTGTTATTAATAATTTACTCTGACCTCTGGTATAACTGCTATTAATTTACTCTGATCTCTGGTATAACTGCTATTAATTTACTCTGATCTCTGGTATAACTGCTATTAATTTACTCTGACCTGTGGTATAACTGTTATTAATAATTTACTCTGACCTCTGGTATAACTGCTATTAATTTACTCTGATCTCTGGTATAATTGCTATAAATTTACTCTAACCTCTGGTATAACTGCCATAACTTTAACTTTACCCTGACCTCTGGTATAACTGCTATTAATTTACTCTGACCTCTGGTATAACTGTTATTAATTTACTCTGACCTCTGGTATAACTGCCATCAATTTACTCTGACCTCTGGTATAACTGCTATTACTTTACTCTGACCTCTGTTATAACTGTTATTAATTTACTCTGACTGCTGGTATAACTGCTATTACTTTACTCTGACCTCTGGTATAATTGCTATTAATTAACTCTGACCTCTGGTATAAATGTTATTAATTTACACTGAGCTCTGGAATAACTGCCATAACTTTAACTTTACCCTGACCTCTGGTATAACTGCTATTAATTTACTCTGACCTCTGGTATAACTGTTATTAATTTAATCTGACCTCTGGTATAACTGCTATTAATTTACTCTGATCTCTGGTATAACTGCTATTATTAATTTACTCTGACCTCTGGTATAACTGCCATTAATTTACTCTGACCTCTGGTATAACTGCTATTACTTTGCTCTGACCTCTGGTATAACTGCTATTATTAATTTACTCTGACCTCTGGTATAACTGCTAATAATTTACTCTGACCTCTGGTATAACTGCTATTACTTTACTCTGACCTCTGGTATAACTGTTATTAATTTACTCTGACCTCTGGTATAACTGCTATTACTTTACTCTGACCTCTGGTATAACTGCTATTAATAATTTACTCTGACCTCTGGTATAACTGCTATTAATTTACTCTGACCTCTGGTATAACTGCTATTATTAATTTACTCTGACCTCTGGTATAACTGCCATTAATTTACTCAGACCTCTAGTATAACTGTTATTAATTTACCCTGATCTCTGGTATAACTGCTATTAATTTACCCTGACCTCTGGTATAACTGCTATTATTAATTTAATCTGACCTCTGGTACAACTGCTATTAATTTACTCTGCTATTAATTTACTCTGACCTCTGGTATAATTGCTATTAATTAACTCTGATCTCTGGTATAACTGTTATTAATTTACTCTGACCTCTGGTATAACTGTTATTAATTTACTCTTACCTCTGGTATAACTGTTTTTAATTTACACTGAGCTCTGGTATAACTGCTATTATTAATTTACTCTGATTTCTGGTATAACTGCTATTATTAATTTACTCTGACCTCTGGTATAACTGCTATTAATTTACTCTGACCTCTGGTATAACTGCTATTTATAATTTACACTGACCTCTGGTATAACTGCTATTATCAATTTACTCTGACCTCTGGTATAACTGCTATTATTAATTTACTCTGACCTCTGGTATAACTGCTATTAATTTACTCTGACCTCTGGTATAACTGCTATTATTAATTTACTCTGACCTCTGGTATAACTGCTATTAATTTACTCTGATCTCTGGTATAACTGTTCTTAATAATTTACTCTGACCTCTGGTATAACTGCTATTAATGTACTCTGACCTCTGGTATAACTGTTCTTAATAATTTACTCTGACCTCTGGTATAACTGCTATTAATTTACTCTGATCTCTGGTATAACTGCTATCAATTTACTCTGATCTCCGGTATAACTGCTATTAATTTACTCTGACGTCTAGTATAACTGTTATTAATTTACTCTGACCTCTGGTATAACTGCTATTTACTCTGACCTCTGGTATAACTGCTATTTACTCTGACCTCTGGTACAACTGTTAATAATTTACTCTGACCTCTGGTATAACTGCTATTAATTTACTCTGTCCTCAGGTATAACTGTTATTAATTTACTCTGGTCTCTGGTATAATTGCTATTAATTTACTTTGACCTCTGGTATAACTGCTATTATTTACTCTGACCTCTGGTATACCTGCTATTAATTTACTCTGACGTCCGGTTTAACTGCTATTATTAATTTACTCTGATCTCTGGTATAACTGCTATTAATAATTTACTCTGACCTCTGGTATAACTGCTATTAATTTACTCTGACCTCTGGTATAACTGCTATTATTAATTTACTCTGACCTCTGGTATAACTGCTATTAATTTACTCAGACCTCTAGTATAACTGTTATTAATTTACTCTTACCTCTGGTATAACTGCTATTAATTTACTCTGACCTCTGGTATAACTGTTATTAATTTACTCTGACCTCTGGTATAACTGCTATTATTAATTTAATCTGACCTCTGGTGCAACTGCTATTAATTTTCTCTGCTATTAATTTACTCTGACCTCTGGTATAATTGCTATTAATTAACTCTGACCTCTGGTATAACTGTTATTAATTTACTCTGACCTCTGGTATAACTGCTATTATAAATTTACTCTGATCTCTGGTATAACTGCTATTATTAATTTACTCTGACATCTGGTATAACTGCTATTAATAATTGTCTCTGATCTCTGGTATAACTATTATTAATTTTCTCTGATCTCTGGTATAACTGCTATTAATAATTTTCCCTGATCTCTGGTATAACTGTTATTAATTTTCAATGGGCTCTGGTATAACTGCTATTAATTTACTCTGACCCATGGTATAACTGATATATCAATAATTATTGTTTATTATTATGATTATTATTATTATTATTAGCAGAAGCTGAAGTATGGGATTACACAATGGAAAGTCAAAAGCGGAGTCACACAGTATAATGGGGATTCTGGGGCTGGTTCTTCCTACAGTCTATCAACATGATCCGTGAGTCAGACATGTCTTGTGTCACTGTGGTGAAATCATGTGATTTACATTCGGTTTGACAGCAACTTCATTCAGTTTCTATTTATGGGCTCTGGTGCGATACTGTACCTCCTTTGCAAGAAGTTTTGGTTTGGAGCATAGGTCCTGCTTTATTTGTTCAAAGGATCAATTCCTCCAAGCCTTATTGCTTCTCTTTTCTCATGGGATTTCAGCAGAATACACATCTGCCACATTCAGAAAAGAAAAGAATAAATGTGAGTGCAGGCAGAGAGCAGAGCTGTATATAAGTGTACAGAGATCCTATACTTCAGTAGAAATTTAACTGTAATGGACGGTGAAGATGGAGAGTCATGATTTCAGCAGGTTCAGCATGGTTTGTAGGTGTGCTGGTGCTATACAAATATAAAAAACTATAAAAACTTGGCCTTTTATTCTCATCTAATCTAAGTGTGTGTTGCGTTGTAATCTATTGGTGTGAGAGTGTGCATGGAAAGAGAAAGAAAAGAGGAGAAAGAAGGAGAACCACGTGATGCTCGTCAACATTTTCATTGCTTGTGCTACATAAATATCACTGCGAAACGATTCAAAAGCGGGACCTCCAGAGCGCCTGCAAACTGCGCTGCCAAAGACATTGCCAAAATGCCTTAGTGTAAGAGAATGTCCTGGTTCTACCACCTGGTAGGGGAAAGTGTATTGGATCTCTGGAGCATGAAAAAAAAGTTTAAGGACCCATGCTCTGGAGCTCAGCAGAGCCTCTGTGCTCTTTTGGTCCTGAGATGTTGCATGGTGAGCCTCTGGTTCTTCTGTTTTTCAGGGGGATTTCATCTAAGGAACATTATACAAATTTCAGGGACTCTGAAGCTCAGACAAGCCGTGGCACATTGTTTGGCACGTGCGACGTCGGATGGTGATGTCCTGGATCTGCTGCACTACAGCCACAGCACGAGCCGGCAAGTGCATAATACTGTAAGGTTTTATCACGGTATTCAATTCTGTGGAAAAATACTTTTATATGGTGTACGACACAGAAATAAGAAGTAAAATGACATTTATCTTCCTGAATCGCACTGGATGGTTGTGTGGAAGATGAGCGAACATGTTGGACGTGTTCCGGTGTTTGGCTGCTACTTTCCCTCCACATGTTTCACACAAAGGGAAATCGTCTTCCACCAGCAGTCCCTCAGCATTTTCCGCTACCCAAAATATTTCCAAACCTTTGACTTTACCCTTTTAGAAGGGGCATAAATTATCGTCAGTGTTCCACCTCACGCCATGCTTCTCCTCCACGTGGAGACTGTTTACATCAGAGTGCGCATGTCTCTTTTGCATAGCATACACGCAGTGTACTAGCATGAAAAAGCAGCTAAGACACGTTCTAAACTTCTACATTTGGATCTACAATTATTCAGCCTATTTTGAAATGTCTGCGATCAAAATACTGTGCATATTCATTACCGCGATTTACTGCATTACAGAATTACCGGCACATGTCTTATACTAATCTATCGATATATATCCCTGTGAAACACCCTTTCAGGAAGTTTTGGTTGAAGCATAGGTTCTGATATCGGTAGGTGAAAGATCATGCTTTCCGATCCTTATGGTGCCATTTTCTTTTGTTATTCCAGTGAATTCTCATCCTTCACATTCAGAAAAAAAAAGAATAAATGTGAGAGCAGGCAGAGAGCAGAGCTGTATATAAGTGTACAGAGATCTGATACTTCAGTTGAAACTTAACTCTAATGGACTGTGAAGATGGAGAGTCATGATTTCAGCAGGACTCTATGCCACCACTAGCACAAAGAATAATACATTGGTTAAATGAAAGTTAAGGAAGCAGAAACATCATGTCAAACCAAATGAAATTTACCTAGCGGTTCTGATTTCACCACAGTGACACAAGACATGTCTCTGGACACTGAACCATGAGCACTGACTCCCCATAGAACCATAATCTGACGTGGCTTAGTGCACACAAACGCCCTGGTTCTGTCACCTTGTAAAGGATTTGGCCTTCATCTCTGCAGCCTGATAAAACATTACAAAGACTCATCCTCTGGAGCGCAGAGCAGCCACGGTGTTCATTTGGGTGCATGGGATCCCCTCCCACAATATCCAACATCCCATGCCCAGAAGAGAGCACCGTGGCTGCTATGAGCTCCAGGGGAATCTCCATAGGAGTTTGAAATTCCCCAACAAGGCAACAGAACCAGAGGGGGGAGGGTGCAGGGAAAGAGAAAGAAAAGCCCATGAATCAGCTTCCTTTCTCTGGCTCAAACCTCCAGACGCACATAGGCGTTTCGAGTGCTTGCCCCCCTTCGATCGCTACCGTCCCCCAATATCCCGACGACACGTCAATTAAGAACCTAAAAAGTTGAACCTCCAGAACGCCTGCAAAAAGCCATCTGACGGCCTGGAACGGTGCAAGCCAACGCCCTGGTTCTGCCACGCCATCACGGATTTGGACTTTGTCTCTCACACCAGACACTCCCCTCCTTGAACTGCCACCTTAACGTGGTGGAGGGGTTTGAGTACTCGAATGACCCTAGGAGCTATGTTGTCCGTGGCTATATGCCCCTGGTAGGGTCTCCCAAGGCAAACAGGTCCTAGGCAACGGGTCAGACTAAGAGCGGTTTAAAAAACCCCTTATGAGACAGAATAAATCAAGGACCGTGACGTCGCCCGGTATGGCACAGCCGGGGCCTCACCTTGGAGCCAGGCCCGGGGTTGGGGCTCGTATGCGAGCGCCTGGTGGCCGGGCCTTCCCACACGGGGTCCGGTGCAAAGAGTATTGGGCGGCAGTCGAAGGCGGGGGCCTCGACAACCCGATCCCTGGACACGGAAGCTAGCTCTAGTGACGTGGAATGTCAACTCGCTGGCAGGGAAGGAGCCTGAGATTGTGCGTGAGGTTGAAAGGTTCCGACTAGAGATAGTCGGGATCACCTCTACGCACGGCTTGGGGTCTGGAACCACACTCCTCGAGAGAGGATGGACTCTTTACCACTCTGGAGATGCCCATGGCGAAAGGCGCCGGGCTGGTGTGGGTTTGCTTATAGCCCCCCAGCTCAGCCGCCATGTGTTGGAGTTTACCCCGGTGAATGAGAGGGTCATTTCCCTGCGCCTACAGGTCGGGAATAGGTCTCTCACTGTCGTGTGTGCCTACGGGCCAAACGGCAGTGTAGAGTACCCGGCCTTCTTGGGGTCTCTGGGAGGGGTGCTGGAAAGGGCTCCGACTGGGGACTCCGTCGTTCTACTGGGAGACTTCAATGCCCATGTGGGCAGCAACAGTGACACCTGGAGGGGCGTGATTGGGAGGAACGGCCCCCCTGATCTGAACCCGAGTGGTGTTCAGTTTTTGGACTTCTGTGCTAGTTACAGTTTGTCCATAACGAACACCATGTTCAAGCATAAGGGTGTCCATCAGTACACGTGGCACCAGGACACCCTAGGCCGTAGGTCGATGATCGACTTTGTGGTCGTTTCATCTGACCTGCGGCCGTATGTCTTGGACACTCGGGTAAAGAGAGGGGCGGAGCTGTCAACTGATCACCACCTGGTGGTGAGTTGGATCCGATGGCGGGGGAGGAAGCTGGACAGACTTGGCAGACCCAAGCGTACTGTGAGGGTCTGCTGGGAACGTTTGGCCGAGTCTCCTGTCAGAGAGATCTTCAACTCCCACCTCCGGCGGAGCTTCGACCGGATCCCGAGGGAGGCTGGAGATATTGAGTCCGAGTGGACCATGTTCTCCACCTCCATTGTCGAAGCGGCCGCTCGGAGCTGTGGCTGTAAGGTCTCCGGTGCCTGTCGAGGCGGCAATCCCCGAACCCCGTGGTGGACGCCGGAAGTAAGGGATGCCGTCAAGCTGAAGAAGGAGTCCTATCGGGCCTGGTTGGCTTGTGGGACTCCTGAGGCAGCCGACGGGTACCGGCAGGCCAAGCGAACTGCAGCCCGGGTGGTTGTGGAGGCAAAAACTCGGGCCTGGGAGGAGTTTGGTGAGGCCATGGAGAAGGACTATCGGCTGGCCTCGAAGAGATTCTGGCAAACCGTCCGGCGCCTCAGGAGAAGGGAGCAGTGCCCTACCAACGCTGTTTACAGTAGAGGTGGGGGGCTGTTGACCTCACCTGGTCGTTGGACGGTGAAAGGAATACATCGAGGATCTCCTCAATCCCGCTGTCACGTCTTCCATTGAGGAAGCAGATGCTGAGGGCTCAGAGGTGGACTCGTCCATCACCCAAGCTGAAGTCACCGAGGTAGTAAAGAAACTCCTCGGTGGCAAGGCACCGGGGGTGGATGAGATCAGCCCTGAGTACCTCAAGTCTCTGGATGTTGTGGGGCTGTCTTGGCTGACACGCCTCTGCAGCATTGCGTGGCGGTCGGGGACAGTGCCTCTGGGATGGCAGACCGGGGTGGTGGTCCCTCTTTTGAGGAAGGGGGACCAGAGGGTGTGTTCCAACTATAGGGGGATCACACTTCTCAGCCTCCCTGAGAAAGTCTATGCCAGGGTACTGGAGAGAAGAATACGGCCGATAGTAGAACCTCGGATTCAGGAGGAACAGTGTGGTTTTCGTCCAGGCCGTGGAACACTTGACCAGCTCTATACCCTCTACAGGGTGCTGCTGGGAGTTTGCCCAACCAGTCCACATGTGTTTTGTGGATTTGGAGAAGGCGTTCGACTGTGTCCCTTGAGGCGGCCTTTGGAGGGTGCTCCGGGAGTATGGGGTCCGGGGTCCTTTACTAAGGGCTGTCCGGTCCCTGTACGACCGAAGCAACAGCTTGGTTCGCATTGCCGGCAGTAAGTCAGACTTGTTCCCGGTGCATGTTGGACTCCAGCAGGGCTGCCCTTTGTCACCGGTTCTGTTCATAATTTTTATGGACAGAATTTCTAGGCGCAGCCAGGGGCCGGAGGGTGTCCGGTTTGGTGACAACGCGATTTCGTCTCTGCTCTTTGCAGATGATGTTGTCGTGTTGGCTTCATCAAACCAAGACCTTCGGCAATCACTGGGACGGTTTGCAGCCGAGTGTGAAGCGGCTGGGATGAGAATCAGCACCTCCAAATCCAAGGCCATGGTCCTTAGTCGGAAAAGGGTGGTTTGCCCACTTCAAGTTGGTGGAGAGTTCTTGCCTCAAGTGGAGGAGTTTAAGTATCTTGGGGTTTTGTTCACGAGTGAGGGAAGGATGGAACGGGAGTTTGACAGACGGATTCTGCAGTAAAGCTTCTCCATGCCAGAGCCTTTAAACACTCCAGGAGGTCCAATGTCAAACTCCACACATGTAGCGGGATCCAAATGGCACTGGTACGTCTCTAGATGGTTCGGGATGTTTGCGAGTTCGGCATCTACTTCTTCAAAGGTCCGTAATCATCACGAGGTGGGAGGTGACTGGAGCTGGCCAAACCTCAGGGTTTCTCGGGATGGGGAGAGAAAGAGAAGCAGTGGAGAGGAATTAGCGTAGCTGCTGTTCATGATATTAACAGCACAAGTTGATAATGTGCATGTGATCAGATGTTCTGGAGCACAAAGTTATGATATGTGATGTGTGTTATGTGTAGGCTTTGCTAAAAAGATATGTTTTTAATCTGCACTTAAACTGGAAGAGTGTGTCTGAGCCCCGAACACTGTCAGGAAGACTATTCCAGAGTTTAGGAGCTAAATGTGAAAATGCTCTACCACCTTTAGTGGACTTTGCTATTCTAGGAACTACTAGAAGCCCAGAGTTTTGAGATCTCAGGGAGCATGGCGGATTGTAGCATGTTAAAAGACTGGAAAGATACATAGGAGCCAAACCATTTAGTGCTTTATAAGTGAGAAGTAATAGTTTGTCGTCTATTCGAAACTTAACAGGAAGCCAATGTAGGGACGATAGGATTGGAGTTATGTGATCATATTTTCTTGACCTTGTGAGAACTCTGGCTGCTGCATTCTGGACTAACTGAAGCTTGTTTATTAATGAATCAGGACATCCACCTAGTAATGCATTACAATAGTCTATTCTGGAGGTTATAAACGCATGGACGAGCTTCTCTGCATCAGATATAGACAACATGTTTCTTAACTTAGAAATATTTCTAAGGTGAAAGAAGGCTGTTTTTGCAACTTGGTTGATATGATATTTGAAAGACAAGTTGCTGTCTAAAATAACTCCCAGGTCTTTTACCGTTGAACTAGTGGTTACAGAACATCCGTCTAAATGCAGGTTGAGATGCTGGAGCTTCTGTATACTAGTTTTTGGGCCGATGAGCAAAATCTCAGTCTTATCAGAATTTAAAAGTAGAAAGTTATGGGTCATCCAATCTCTTATTTCCTTAACACACTCAGTTATCCGAGTTTATTGAGCTGTATCGCCTGGTTTAGATGAGATATATAGCTGAGTATCATCAGCATAACAATGGAAGCTAATTTCATGCCTTCTAATAATATTTCCTAACGGAAGCATGTATATTGTGAAGAGCAGGGGTCCTAGAACTGAACCTTGTGGCACGCCATAATTTACTTGCATTAGCATGGATAGCTCTCCATTTAAATCTACGAAATGGTAACGATCGGACAGGTAGGATTTAAACCAGCTTAATGCCTGTCCCTGAATGCCGATGTAATTTTGTAAGCGACAACGACCAACGAGATGAAGCCTTGGTCTGAAGCTAAAAACAGGTCATTAGTGATTTTAACTAGAGCAGTTTCTGTGCTATGATGGGGCCTAAAACCTGACTGAAATTCTTCAAAGATATTGTTCTCTTGCAGGTAGGAACATAACTGGGCAGTGACAATCTTTTCCAAAATCTTAGACATAAATGGAAGATTTGAAATTGGTCTGTAATTCGATAGCGTGTTGGGATCCAGATTAGGTTTTTTAATGAGGGGCTTAATAACTGCTAAGTTGAGGGATTTAGGGACATGTCCTAATGATAGTGAAGAGTTAATAATATTCAGAAGAGGTTCACCAGTTCTATATAACACTTCCTTCAGTAATTTAGTAGGAATTAAATCTAACTGACATGTTGTCGATTTAGCTTTGGCAATAACATTATACAGCTCTTCCTGTACAAAATCATTTTATATTTCCTGCATGACAGATTTATATTTAATGTGGTTTTAGGAACTAAATGATAACTATATTTCATTGTCTCTGTACTTGTTCTCTGTACAATGACAATAAAGTTGAATAAAGTTGACAGCAGGAGAAGCAGCTGTAGCTGTTACCCGTCTTATTATCTGTCATTATTTCTCCTTCTTTCTTCTGAAAGTCGCTTTTTTCTGGCTGAAAAATCTTTTTTGACGTCTTGGAGAGCGGATTGTTCAAAACCTTGACGCTTATCACTAAAAACAATTAAAAACATTTCAGCTGTTTGTTTGCGCTTCATTGCTGTGGTCAGTAAATGTTTGTGTTGAACTGCAGCACAACAAAGTTGTCATGACAATAAAAGCGCGTTTCATTGGTGCGTTTACCGAGAAATATGACCAATCAGGGATGCCAACGTCACAAAAGAGGCAGGGCTTCAACAATTCAAACGCGGAAGCGGGAAACAGGTGGCGTTAAGACAAGGAAGTGGTGTGTGATTGTAAACCCTTCATTAGTGCCTCATAGCACTCACCTGTTTGGACACAGTAGAGTATTAAAATATTTAGAATTATATTATTTAATAGAAATCACATGTGTGCAGCTTGGAATGTGATTCTGATATAATTGTGGGGTTTAATTTGGGGTGTAGTTAGTTTGTACTGCATGTGGTGACCCTTTGTTGTGTTATACTTAAATTAACCATTAGGGGGAGTAGAAGTGAATTGAAAATAGAGAACACGTGATTAGCGCATGTTAGATGTTATGAGCTATTAAAAAATAAATCATTCATTCATGCTACCTGGCCTCGCGTCCTTCTGTTTCCTGACAACACTGCACTTTAAACAAAGACTTTATTTCATTTTCCTTAGATTATTCATTATACTTACCTTCTCTGAACTCTGAACACAAACAGATTTTTTACTTAAACACATGGTAGAATTTATAGTCTCTTATAATCCTTCAATTATAATTATCTACTTATTAAGACGTTTGTAAGCAAACAATTATCATAAGAATAAAATTTCTTTCTTTCTTTCTTTCTTTCTTTCTTTCGGCTTCTCCCGTTAGGGGTCGCCACAGCGGATCCTCCGCACGTTTGATTTGGCACATGTTTTACGCTGGATGCCCTTCCTAACGCAACCCTCCCCATTTATCCGGGCTTGGGACCGGCACTGAGAGTGGCTGGGGTTGGTTCGAAAGATGTGATTGATTTTGATCTGCCGCCAGTCTTTTTACAAGCACTACACCATAATATGTATGGGATTTTTATATTGGTATTAAAATAAGAAACTAAACTCCTATAAAATCATCTCAGCAGTATTAAAATCAAGATTTGGTGATTATTGTAAAAAGCTTGGTGTGGAATGGACGTCTCTGTTCACCTGTGTACAGCAGCACATGGGGAGGAAAACAAATAATGACAAACAAAAAAATGACAAACTTCATTTGGATTTGACTTTTCCTCTATCGCACTTATAGCTGACATGCCATCATCATACACACACAATGAATGTAACACTGATTTGAGGTGATTCATGAAAAAAACACACTTTCTATTAGTCAGTTCTATAAATGTTAGTTTTAAGACTAATGAGGCATAAAAACAATTTAAATGATTACATGTGAGATTCGTAACACCACTTCCACAAATACAAAGTGCCCTAGTGTGACATTGGATCAGTTATCAGCAAAAACAACTTCCTCCTTTCTGCTAAATCTTGATTTTTGAATCCTTATTTTGTCATTTATTCCCTGGTTCTCCTACAGCTGATGTTCTACTGTATACACAACACATCATCTACAGGAATCTTTGATATCCCGAGGCCTGAGGTGAGATTCTAAACAGGAACGAGTAAGATAAGACTTTTTTTTTTGGAGGAGACAGAGTCCTCACAGGGGACGAGCTGCTTGGAGGAGACCGAGTCCTCACAGGGGACGAGCTGCTTGGAGGAGACCGAGTCCTCACAGGGGACGAGCTGCTTGGAGGAGAACGAGTCCTCACAGGGGACGAGCTGCTTGGAGGAGACCAAGTCCTCACAGGGGACGAGCTGCTTGGAGGAGACTGATGCCGTGTCCTGTCTCCGTCTTCCTGTGTCTGAAGAGACAAACACACAGTGAGACGCGTCTCGTAAAAGGAATCTATAATCAATATTACCTTCACCACCAGCTTGTGTGTTTAAACCTGAATAAATCCCCTATTAAACCATTAAAAACATTTTAACAAGTTATCACAATTTATATTTGAATAAATATTTGAACACTTTGTCTTTTCCTAACACTGTTTCAGTTCATTTCTGCTGAACTGAACCCATTTTTCTTTCCTCTCAGTTTAACAGCAGTTACTGAAGCACACATAGGAACAACTCAGTCATACACTAGGACACATTTCACTACAACATTTATACCTGTTTTTACATCTTTATTTCCTAGAGTGTCCATTCACTGTATAAATGTAGATAAAATTACAGAAAGGATATGAAAAGAGAAATACAATTATTAAGCAACATTAGCTAGGCTAACTAGCCAGCTAGCTATTCTTAGCTTTTAATAGTTTTCTTTCACAGTCTAAATATCAGATTTGTAGTAAACTATAAGTAACCTTATGTACTAATGCAACTTATGTTATCTTATTAACTTAAATATAGTTTTATTCGACTTTTAGTCAAACAGTAGACGTTTCTAATAAACTAACAAACACAAAAACAGCACTAGCAAACCCGGCTAGCATGAGGCTAATGATGATGTCTCCTACACTATTAGTCGAATGATCCATTTCTGCTCACTGCAACATTTATGGAAATATCACTCTATTATCATTCTTTATTTATTTTAGTCAAATTTATCCACTTTTTCCTGCAAGTCTGTGATCATTATGCTAATGATCAGGAGTAAACACAAAATGAGGAACATCGCTTTTCCCATCTTCACTCCGGTACCGATTGTTCTGATCACCTTTCTGCCTGTTTGGGGTGATTTGTTTCTTAATAATAATAATAATTATAATTAATTATAAACTTTGTGTTTTAAAGAGAATAAAATCCATAAAGCTCAGAAACTCACTGTTCCAGGGGTCGTACAGTTCACTTCATCTCCAGGGTCTTTATCCTCCACCTGGAACACGGCGTCTCTCAAAGCTACAGGAGGAAAATCCAAGCGATGCTGAGGAAAGAAAAGTCCAAACAAATATCAAATATATAATATGAAATATTTCATATAATAAATATCAATAATTTCATATAATTTCATATCAAAAGTAATATTTCAGAGTTGAATTCCAGTGGCGACTGATCTGAAGCTGCTGCTTTTCAGCTAATACACACTGTGTGATCAAAAGTATTTGGACACGTGTCTTTTCAAACCAGATGTGGTTCATAAATTCACATAAAATGCACCATACAGCCAATTAACATTCAAACTGTTGAAACACTTCATAGAAACAGAATATAGAATCACTGAAAGCATTTTGAAATGAGATTTAAATACCTGGTACAGAGGGTAGCATCAGCTTTTCTGTAGCTATTATTGCTTTTATGTTCATGGCACAGGACCAAATATCATGCTGGAGGATTACACCAATGGAAGATTAAGGAGAAAAAGAGTCTCCAGGGACCATGATGACTTCTTGGTCCATGATGATGACTGTCTAATAAACTGATTTTAGATTCCTACAGCTGTGCTCCTGGATCTATGTGCTGAATCGGGTCCAGTACTACAGAGGGCAACACACCAGAACCATGCCACTCTGGGGTTAATGACAACAGGTTGTTTCTAGTGGGAAATGGCAGACAGGGAAATACTTTATATAAATATTATATATAATCAACTTTTTCCACAAAGATCTTCTTTAGATATAATATAATTCTATTAAATCTCATGCTATAGGGCTGGTATCTGCCCCTGAGTGCCATAATGCCTGTCATTTTGGATGTTATTATTAAGGTGGGTAGTCGATACATCAGGTTTCCCTTCACTGTGGCACACTGACCTGCTTCAGCACATGATTCCTTTATCCTGACACATAGCAGTGTAGGGAACAGACTACAGGCAGCTGCAGGACGTAATGACTGGCTTCTTGGTGACTTTAACAACATGTAGAAATTGTAAACATTGTCCTGATGTAGTCTATAATATGACAGGTGACAGAGGCTTCACCCCTCAGACGCTCCTCACCTCCTGAAATGCAGATGTGGAGCTCTATATGTCTCAGGTGGAAGACTTTTATACCACCCAGAAAAAGTGTGTAAGATTATCAGGGTGTGTGGTGTTTTGCACAATGTGGCACTGAGGACCAGTTTCCCTCTCCCTCCTGACCCCCCTCCCCCTCAGCATTATGACCCCGAGCCACAGCCCCCTGCCCCACAAGAGGGATATCAACAAGGTGGAAGAATCCATGAGGAGGTCATACGGCGTTTGTAAAGAAGACAAAAATCATGGTTGTTAATAGTGTTTATTGTGTCTCGTTGTAGTAAAAGATTAAAATCAAGATTTGAAAAAAGATAAAAAAAAGATTTGACAAGACAGAAATAAAAAATGATCAAAAGACGAGATGATCTACAAGATACAATATCTTTACACTCAGCTTTATACTATTGACTATAAGTGTAAAACTATCATAAATAGCCATAAGAGAAACAGAAAGAGGAAAAAGGCATGTTCAGACTCTCTGTTTCTCTTCTCTTCTTTTTTTTTTCTATTTCTCCTTTTCTTTTGAAGGTTTTCTTGTCTCAGCTGAGCAACAATTTCCTCCCATCGCTCTCGGACTCTCATATAATGATCTGTTTTATTCTCTGAAGTCTTCTTTTCTTCCTCACAGAGATTCTGGGTATCCTGGAGCCCCCTGTTGGTCTGAAGCTGTAAGTTGTTCCTCTCCCCTATGTCAAGTTTAGTTTTCTCTTTTTCGTCCTCTTGTTTTACTTTAAAATCCAACGTGGGCTCAAACTGAGCAACATGTGCCTCCAGTCGCACTCTGTCTCTGATCAAATTATCTCTCTCCTGCTCTGCAATATTTTTTACTTTCTCACAGTGATTCTGAGTATCCTGGAGCTCCATAGTGGTCTGTTCCAAAATGGCCTCAAGCTGAGCAACATGTTCCTCCACTTCCTTTTGCTCTCCCATCCAGCTCTCTCTCTCACATTCTACAGTTTTCTCCAGTTCCTCATGGATTTTCAGGGAAGACTGGAGCTTCTTAGTCGTCTGTTTCAAAGTGACCTCAAGCTGATTAACATGTTCCTCCAGTTGTTTTTGTTCTCTCGCCCAGCTCTCTCTCTCACATTCTACAGTCTGCTCCAGTTCCTCATGGATTTTCAGGGAAGACTGGAGCTCCGTGGTGGTCTGTTCCAAAGTGACCTCAAGCTGAGCAACATGTTCCTCCACTTTCTTTTGTTCTCTTGTCCAGCTCTTTCTCTCACATTCTACAGTTTGCTCCAATTCCCCATGAATTTTCAGGGAAGACTGGAGCTCCATGGTGGTCTGATCCAAAATAAACTCAAGCTGAGCAACACGTTCCTCCAGTTGTTTTTGTTCTCTCACCCAGCTCTGGCTTCTCTCAGTTATATACTGTTCCTGCTGCTTTCACTCAGAAGCCAAAGTAGCCTCCAGCTTTTGAAACCGTCTGTAGCGTAATGGCTTTCTCTTCTTTCGCTTCTGTTATCTTCTCCATCATCAGACTCGATGAATGTTGCAGAATCATAAATAACCAGTAGGTGGCAGTGTGATGTGTATTAGAGCTCACTGTCACAGCAGGAAATTAGAAGTAGTGGAGCTCTAATGACGTCATTAATAGCGAGGACAAGACACACAGCAGTTTGGGATTCTTTTATTGACTTTATTGATTAATTGATTTGGAGTATGATTGTGTTTCTGATCAAAGTAAGTTCATGTGTATGGAGTAAAAACAACCTGTACATTTCTCACTTCCAGACAGTATTATGAGATGTTCATCTGCTGGAAGTTCATGTTTAATGCTGCATGTTTTATAGGATTTATGAGCTGGAAGAAATGTTTCTATATTGGTTTTTTTTTAAACGACTGGTGCATTTTTAGCTTCTTTTTCCCCTCAACTGAAAGGAGGCAGAAGTTGGAAAACATTTTTTTCAAGTTTAATTTGGGTTTATTATAAAACCTGTATGTGATTATTTTAGGAAAAACGCTGTTTATTGTATTTATTGTAAAACTTTATGCTTCAGATGAGTTTTATAAAAAACATTTTTACTTATTAAAAAATAAAACGTCATTCTGAGTGAAACCAACGGTTTATTAAATGCATTATTCACTAAATAAACATCAATAAAACTGGATGATTTGTTTTTATTGAATGTAAAAATATTAATTTGAGGATAATTGAACTTAATGAATGGAATAGTTTTGGATTAAATGAAGACTTTACTGAACTAAACAGCACTGAATTCTCCTTTAAATCAACTTAAGTTTACTGAACTAAATACTGTTACTTATATGAAAATAAACCTGGTTTCTTCAACCCTGTTCGGTTTCAGAAAGTAGAAGAAAATATTAAAAACGAGATTCCTATAAACATTATTCTGAGACTGTGTGTAGTCCTTTTCTCCCTCCGTCTGTTTGAGGAAAAGCAGCCTGATAAACAAATGTACCGAAGGGTTTTACAAACTATTGTCGTCATTATAAAAACAACTTCTTGCTTATCAATGATCAAATAATAAACAGAATCTTAGACATCATACAAGTGATTTATTTGAGCACTAAAAATACCAAAAGAATAATAATTGAGTGGAATAATTAAATAACACAATAAGCATAAGACTGGTATTTGAACATTAGAAAAACAGTAGAAGAAGAAAGTAATGAAAATGAAAGTAGTGGTCAGTGCTGCTGATGCCAAACAAAGAAGCAGTTATACTTTGACTGAAATCACAGCGCCACTAAACAAGTCATGCAATATACAAGTGTTTCTGTCCACAAACCCTGCATTGTCTCCTGTCTGAAGCAGGTACCCTGGTAAGTGGTGAGTGTCCTCAGGAGGGGATGGAGGAAATTCAGGAAGCACTAAAACAGTAAGTTCCTCACTGAGTTTTACTCTGAACTGCTTCTGTGTCATTTGCATCTGATTCTTTGCTCAGGCGATTTTCCCGATGTAGAATGAAGGTGTTTACAATGGTGTAGAAGAAGCTCTGGTACCACTTTCTTGTCTTGTGTGAGACTATATAATAGCTGTCTGATATCTACTCCAGTCATACACCTGAAATTGAATCAAAGTGATTAGATTTTGGAATATAAAAGGCAGAAATATATTTGAGTTTTATTATATATGAAATATAATCAAGCTGAATTTACATGACTGAATCATTTGTATGAACCTGTTGTAGTCTAGAACACAGTCTGGAACAGGTACATCCAAGTTTCTCCACTGTCCGTTTAAACCTTTCACCTTCCTCTACACAATGCTTCCTTCAGTGCCTCTGTGAATGGTGGAGCACATCTGGACCTTCCTTTTATCCTTCCTACTCTAATTAAATACTGCACACAACCGTGTTCCCTCATCACTGTATACTATGCAATGAGCACGTGATGCAATAACAAATGTTGACGTCCTTGTGACATCACAGTGCGCCGCTCTCGGCCACGTGCTTAAAAGCCGGAACACCCAGCAGCAGCCCGCAGAATAAACACAACCTATAGAGCAGTACATTTCTCTATCACGCAACCAACCGCGATCCATTCCAGAAGAAACACACTAGTGTTACTCTACAAGTGTAAGTTACTCTACAAGTTCATGTTCACGAACCTGATCTATAGTTTCACTCCTTTCATTAATGATCGCGGGTTCATCGCTAGTCACGTGTTAGTCACGTGTTCACACAGAACTTCCGGGAAGCACGCTCTAGCTAGCATAGAAGGATCTAGAAGCAGAAGGATCCTCCAGTGAGTAAACACGTCCCATCAGCATTCATAAAGAACATCGCTCAACATCGCTCAGGAGCTGAGCTGAGCTGCGTGCGCCACGCCCCCAAACCACGCCCAATCCATAACACCTCGCCCCAAACCACGCCCCCTCCATAACACCTCGACCCACAAACCACACCCCCTCCATAACACTTCGCCCCCTGCTCATGAAAATGTGTACACAAACCGTCTTTATTTTTCTGATACAGTTACTTTTTGTATAATCTGCAAAAAAAAGGAGAAAATACGCTGTAGAAACACTGATCGTTCAGATATTGTTATGAGAAAATGAAAATACTTTATTGAAGGATTTGTAATTAAAGCTGTTTTCTATTTCTCCAGATTCAGCAAACTCTCTAGAAGTGAAGACTAGAAAAGACCTACAGAAATGGGAACGCAAGCATAAGCCAGTCGAAGCTTCAGGCCACGAAGACTCTGAAGATGCAGAATACCAAAACTCACAAGTACTTTTTTTTTGCTGTTTAAATTTGACCCCAAAGCTTAGTTGAATTCTCTATTCTGATTGTCGGGAAACATTTATTTGAAAACATCATTTTGATAGTAACAATGTACACAGAGACTTGCATGATGGAAGAAGTAGCACAGTGGTTAAGATGTTGGAATTATGATCAAAAGTTCATGAGTTTAAATCTCATCTCCACTAAGATGCCATCAAGGGCCTGCAACTGCTCAGTTGTATCAATGAGATATTCGTCGCTCTAGATAAGGGATTATATATATATATATATATATATATATATATATATATATATATATATATATATATATATATATATATATATATATATATATATATTTTTTTTTTTTTTTTTAATTGCAGTTTTAATATGTAACATGTCATATAATCATATAATATATAATGTTTTATCTGAATGTTTATTTTCCACAGAAATGTCAGTGTTGAAAAACAGCTTCTGGCACTTCAAGGTGTGTAAAGATATGTCTGCCTTCATTGTGTAAGAAAGTACAAGTTCATTATTACTGCATGATTCAGTTCTATTTAATGAGCATATGATGTGATTAGTGTGATCTGAGCACCTTTTCATTTCATTTTGTAAATTCTTTTACATAAGTGAACACCAGACAAAATCTGGAAATCCGAGGCCTGAAGTACACAATCAGTAACTTCGAGAAAAGCATCTGCTTAATCGAGGTACTTTCTTTTGATTACAAACCCAGACGTCATTGAACTGAAGTGAGAATTGTGACTAAATAAAACTAAATGTTATGTTTGTTTTTAAACCTCAACAGGAAAAACTCTTCAAACAGGGAAATGAGTTGAACAAAGGTAACACTGAAATCTCTCTGAGTTTCTGTAGATGTTGATGGAGAAGGTATTTGCATTGACTGTAATAAATTGTTTGTCATTACAGAGAAAAAGTGCTCCTCCACGCAGACTGAGAATAAACAGGAAGCTGACAAAGGTATTTAGATGCGACATGTTATAAACTATTTTCTAGAGGAGCTACAGATTCATAATACAGTGGAACCCGGTTATGTCGAGGGCCTAGGGGATGCCAAAATGCGTCGAGATAAAAGATGATCGAGATAAACGGAAACCAATATGGCGGCAATGTGCGTTAATAAATGAGAATGTGCATGCACATGTTTTTGGAGTTTTTTTTACACAACAGCATTTGTTTGATGAAGGCATGCTATAAAAATTTAAATACATTTGTTAACTGTCAGGAAACCACCTGCCACGCCCCCTTCGGGGGCTGTCAAACCTCCGCTTTCTCTGAAGCTCCCAGCTTCAATCCCTCACATTTAGCATCATCACCAGCATCATCATCACCCCTCAGTTCCACACTCTCACCGTCCGTTATTGTTGGTATATGTTGGTTCACAGCTGTCGTTGTTATCGCTCATGCGTATCCAGGTACGTGCCTTCCCACTCGGACTCCGCACTCTCTCACCAGACTGCCTCTTTTCAGTTTGGCACTTAGTGGACCCCGCTCCCAGAGCCCACCACCGGAATATTCACTTTCAAGGCGAGTGTTTGTGTTTGGCTTTGCCCTGTGTTGCAATAAACTGTTTTGCTTTTCGGTTTTCGCCTCCCGTTCATCGCATAACATTTAACAACAAAAGGCATATGTGCATCAACTAACAGCAGAGATTCACCAGTATACAATACAAACCACCGTCGATTCTCGATACAAACCTTTATTATATTCTCCAACATTGTAAACACAAAGATCGCTCACAAAATCACACAAATGTGCGGGGTGTAGTTCATTTTTACAAAAAGCTAACCAGTGTCAACATTAAATTCTCGAGTCATTTCACTCTGACACACAGCTCTGAAAAGTATCCTACACTCCTGTAGCAGCTGTAAGGCTTGATTTTTCCGCCACTTCTGCGAGTTCTTCTGCGGCTGAACAGCGCCGATCGAGATAACTGACGTTCAGTGGCAAATTTGCCCCCCTTGTGCTCGAGATATTAGGGTTTAGCGACATAAAATGAATCAGCATAACCGATTAAAAAATGCTAAGACAAAGCGAGAATTTGGTGGTTCCACTTCAAAAAGGTCGACTTAATAGGGTTGGTGAGTTAACCGAGGTCGAGATAAGTGGGTTCCACTGTACCCATGTGCTAAACCTATTTGTACATTTCCCTCAAATGATCAGATGATCAGATTGAAAGTTATATTCATTATGCAGAAATCAAACACGCAGCTTTGTTTTATTGTTTATTTTATTGTACATGTTTTATTTTATATTCATACAGACCCAAAGCCCACAGCAAAGAGAACTGGATCAGACATGTCACCACCCAGGAAAGCTCAAAAGCCTCGACTTGATGCTGCTTCAGCTGATCCTACAAACACAACACACACAACACAATCTCTCGTCTCCAGTGCATTAGAAACACTACAAAAGTCCTGTTCTGATGTTTTACCTACAGACAGGATTCATGCACTTCTCACAGGAACAAGTGAACTTCCTTTTCTGAGAGATGAAGAGAAACATGTCATTTCTGAGTTTTCTGTAAATGAGGTCAGTTCTTATCTTCTGTTTTATTTAGTGTGCATGTGATTTAAACACTTTATTCTTTAGCTGTGGATTTGAGTTTTGAATGTTATAAAGTCGATCCATAATTCACTGGTCCTTGCCAATTTTGACTCGGTTTTGGTTTATACAATATCTAGTAGTTTTCCTAAACCCGGTCTAGTTGTATATATTAAATAATGATTTTCTTCCGTCTTATTTAGTCATTAGCAGAGACGTTTCTGTCTGTGATTTTGGAGAAGATCAAGGTGGAGAGAGGGTTTATGGGACATGATCTCCTGCAGTCTCTCTGTAGGGTTTATGTAGGCGTGTGTCAACAGAGAGGAGACTCTCACAAAGCACATGGTCTCGCCTACAGACTCCTTAAAGAAGGTGAGATTATACTGATATTTCATTACTTATCTACTAAAAATGATCTAGACGCTTATACAGAGAAGTCAATTGTGTGATCTAACTAATCTTTAATGTGATCTACCAACAAACAAAAAACAAATCTACACTTGGGAATTTTATCCCACTCTTCTTTGCAAAAAAAAAAGTTCCTTCAAATTGTAAGGTGCTCTCCTGTGCACAGCTCGAATTGAGGTCTGGGCTCTGGCTGGAACATTCCAGAACTTTGATTCTCCTTTCCTGAAGCCATGTCTTTGTTTAATTTGACGTGTGCTTTGGGTCATTGTCATGTTGAAATTGAAATTCCTCAGCTTTCTTTCAGCGTTTTGACCAGCAGCCCCAAAGCATTATGTTAAACTCACTATGCGTCACTGTCAGTATGGTGTTTTCCCACATGGTTTTGGTTACTGACTGAATCACTGGCTTGCATATTTATATTATTTATGTTGTTATTTCCATCTTATATTTAAAAAAAACCCTGCAATTTCATACGAGTGTGTTGACTTTATCTATCAAATGTATTTATTTTTATACACTGTATTTACATCCTATTGTTTTGTTGCTTTGCAGACTTTCTTGAAGCCCCCAAAGTGATTATGGTCATGATCACAGCATGGCCGAGTATTTTGTCCCATGAAAGTTCTTTATGCCGATCAATTCACGTAGTGAGCAACCTGAAAGCAAAGGGAAAGATATTTTACTTGCTCAGCAACTATCTGCGCTGGGATGAGGTAAGTTGTTGATCTTTAGTGTTCCTCTCAGTGTCAATGTTTATTACTGGCAGGCCAGAACTGTCATCAAGCATCTTTTTTTTAACTGGACTTTTCATGTATTTTACTGCCTTCTTAATCTACTTTTGATTACCAAGTATCAGTGTAATCTAGTGGCACAAATTCTTTGTACATTTATGTTGAACTATGCTGTCACTCAAACAGTGTTTTATTGCAATGGGTATTAAATAATAATGCATTTTTTTGCCAGGAGCCTCCGAGAAACATCTACAATATGATCACCAGCACCCTGAAGTCTTTTCTGGAAGACAGCAGTCTGAGGTTCCTGAAGAACAGCTGGTATGGTTATGATCTCTGCCCTGCTACCTGGAACTACATCTTTAGTCTGGATATTCTGTGTGCACAACTGGGCTGGACTTGGACCATTACCAATATTATACGGTACTGAATGCAAAACATCTTCAACATATTTAATTCTCAGCTTTTTAATACTTGAACTTTTGAATCCAAATGATCAGAAATGACTGATTTTTTTTCTATAACATCAGCGCTGAGAGGATTTCGGTCGCAAAGTTGATATTTAGGCGCCATTTTTATATCTTATCTTTAACACAATAAGATCTCAGAGGGAAAAATTGGGTAATTGTTGATATAGTGATGTTTCTGTGAGGAAATTTCTATTTTGCATTTATAAATAAGGTTTCCAGGATCAGTGCTCAGACAGTCAGAGAGAATTCTTTAACTTTAACTGTAAGTATTTCACAATGAGAGGGTCTTTTTTAGGAATTGGTAGCTCAGTGGTGAAGGCTCTGGATTACTGATCGGAAGGTCGGGGTTCAAGCCCCAGGATCACCAAGTTCCACTTTTAGGCCCTTGAGCAAGACCCATAACTCTCTGTGCTCCAGGGGTGCTGTAGTCATGGCTGACCCAGTGCTCTGCCCCCGGCTTTCTCAGTGATGTAAAGTACATTATAAAGCATCATTACCTTTAAGACCTAGTTCTTATTCCTGACTTTTTCTATTAAGGGTCAAAGTTCTAGTGGTTGTTTGAAACATTGCAAGTTCCCATTCTTGTATAAAATAATAATTGATCGTAAAACCACAATGGCTGCTCCATAACCACCACAAAGGCCCTCAACATATCCATTTCTCCTCTTTTTTATTTACTAGAAAGGATCTTTGGCTGATCCTGAACACTTGGCTGATGCAAGCAAGAACAGAGCAAACACCGTTCCGAGACGTCTGTGTAGCAGCAGTTTTCAGGCTACTTGGTAAGTTTACTGTAAATCCTGTTTCAGAGCAACATCTCACATTATTTCTGGATTCTTCAGCTTTTCACTTGTGGTCTTTGTCCTTCTCAAACAGGGCGACTTGGTCAACTAGGACTTAAGGAGAACCTGCCAATGTCATTTCAAATTCTGGCAAAAAGCATTAATCAGTTTGTAACACAACAACTCTCAAAAGGTATTTCTAAAGCATCAATTAAAGATGTTTTTATCTATCTTTATCTTTATTCTCAGATTTTTAGTTTTGTGCTTCAGCAAGTCCTAATTTTGTGTTGAATTTTGTGCGCATGTATGCCATGGGAAGTGCAGCTCTCAGTCATCTATGCCATTCATGACCTGGCACCCAGCAACCCTGAAGCAGCTCTGAAGACTTTGGAATCATGGAGGAAAAACAGCACACAGCGCGTCCCCCCAGCCGTCATCAAATGCATTATGCAAATCAGCTTCCTTTGTCGTCAGACCGAGTCACAAAGATCATAATGGTGATTTATCTCTAAAACTTTGTACATTCTGAAGACCCCCACAACAGCACAGAGATCCTGGATTCGGTACCAGTCTTTGACATCGACAGCTTCGAGGATCTGTTTAAGCAACTTGAAGAGATGGAAAATGATTCATGAATAGAGGAAGATGGTGAAATTCGAACGTTTCATGTACTTTAGTGTGCATGTTGTTTCACCATCTTAAATTTATAATAAATTCTAATTTAAAGTTTTATTTAAAGAAATAAAGATTTTTAATTTCAATCATGTCTAATGTCTCTTCATCACAGAGAGCATTCAATTACTGCCCCTCAATCACCGCCTGCCTCTTTTATTTTTCTTTAAAGTTTTACATTGTTCTGATATCAGATGCCCCAAGAATTTTATCTGTTGTACAAATTGCAGTTTAGACACAGAAGCTTTGTGTATGTGAGGATCCTCTATAATTATTTGAACAAAGAGTCTGGTGTCATTATGCCATGGCTTGGGAAGTCGTGATGTTGTTAATAAATGTGAACTGATTTAATGTCATACAGTGTGTCTGTGTTCTACATTACAGTGGGGTCTGAGGTTCGGTTCCCAGCATGTTGTTTCCTTACATTCTTTTATCCAGGGCCTAAAATCTTTCCACCGATCTCTCACACATTTAGAAAGTGATCTATGCAGATCTGAACATCTCATCATGAATGACGAACAACCTCATGACGTGACGTGCACTGTGACACCTGGCAGGAAGTGGAATGCAGCTCTTTACAGCTCGTGATAACTAAGCTTTGTTTACAAGAAATAAAAAAGAAAAGAAAAAGTGGACAGTAAAAAATTTTTTTATTTAAGATTGCATGAAGCACAGATGAGGAAAATATTATTTTATTCTTTAATATTCTGATTTAAAGTATATTCTTAAAGTTTCAAATAGTGTTATAATGTCTGGGTTTCCAGAGATCCGAGATTTTGTAACATCTCTTTTTTTTTTGTCACATGATCTGTTTTAACAATATTTGACTCTATAGTTGTGTAAAATTTGGGGATTTGTGTAATTTGTAATTCGAAGTGGCTAATTTGGTAATGTTTGTTTATAACTTGGTTTATTTTTTAAAAAAAAGCAACATTTGATGTAAAATTCCCTTTAAAAGTGTAGTACAGTGTAATTCATCGTGATACCACTAGAAGGAGCTAAAGTTTAGAAGAACATTACTGCCATCTACTGGACATCGAACACTTTTTAAAATGAAGTGGAAGATTAAACAGTACTGTATGATAAAGAAGTGTTTAAATAAAGACATTTATGTGCAGGAAGACCAGATGTAATTATTCTTACTGTTTGTGTTTCATTTATAATGTGACCCAGACAGCACCTATATTTTATAGTTTCACTGGAAACAATTTAAAATAAGGCTTCTGTTTAGATACAAGCCGTGTAACAAACACTGTCTTTCATTAAAGCCTGTGTAAAGTTCATTTACGGCTTATAGACAGGTGCAGCTTATTTATGTTCAAAATAAACATCTTTGTCAAATTCAGTGTGTGCGGCTTATTATTTATTATATATATGTTTGGGTGTGCTTAATAGTCTGGAAATTACGGTAGGTTTTTGCTAAACTTTTTCTACTTTAAAACCAAAGAAAATCATTGACACTTTTCTTTCACGTGAACAAGCTTTTTTTTCTTGAAGAATTAACTTCAATTAAAGTCCACAGCAGCAGGTGTGCTAAACTGATTTGGTGAGACGGATAACAACCTTCATCTTCCTCTACACAGCACTAAATATCAACACCTCATACCATGACCATGCACGCGCACGCACACACACACACACACACACACACACACACACACACACACACACACACAGAGACTTTGTCTTACACTTCCAGTGACTGTAGCTGAAGCAGAAAGAAGCTTTATAAAACTGAAACTAATGAAATCATACCTGAGATTCACCATGTCACAAGAGCACCTCAGCAGCCTCGCTGTCATAAACATCAACCATACAAGTGCTGGTCAGATTTGCAACGATGATGTAATTGATGACTTTGCATTAAACAAAGCAAGAAAGGTCTGATTTTAGGAAAATGACTTTGTAGTGAAAAATGTATTTAATTTGTTTGTTGTGTGAATTGCCAATTTATTATTTTTATATTGTATTTATGTATTTATTTGTAAATGTATTTATTGTAAATTCGTATTAAAGATAAAGTAAGTGCAGATTGTTGGTAGTTATTTATCTTTTTAGGTGGCAGCAGGATGGGGGCAGGTCATGACATGGAAAGGAGACTCTCTGCTTGCAGGCTTCCTGTGACGTAGCTTCCTGTGTTTGACTTGTATTTCTCTCTGCGTTTTCAAACAAACTTTACTATTTATCTCTCCTTTTTTCCTCTTTTAATAATCCTGAATTGTTTTTGTCTTCCTGTCTTGTGCCTGTAGTTAGTTAACTCGACTATCACTAGTGTTGATTATATTCATTCCCTCTCACTTTATCACATCTCTGTATCTTAACTCTATCTGCTATTATAAGCACTATGCCGGCTGTGTGTCTGTCTTTGAGCACAGTTGAGGACTCGTTCGAGTTGCAAATGGTGGAGTTGAAGATGGAGGTTTTAGAGAAACAAGCAAAGCATGCCCAGCTGTGAGAGCGGAAAGCGGCGCTGGAAACATCCCGGGCGGACGCTCACTCGTCCCAGATAAATTCCCGGGTTGAATCTAACGCTCCCAGCACCTCAACTCTGCGTGTTTCTCTGCCCAGGTCCAGCGCACCTACAACACGGCCCGCCCAGGTATCGTTCACTCCAGCACTGGTGCACCAAAAGAGGAAAGGAAGAGGAAAACGGTGCGTGTGATTACTCTTTGTTTCAGTACTGGTTCATTTACTGAGTAAGAACCTATTTATCCCTGATCATGTGCTATTTATTTCCCATTAAGATCGTTGTCCGAGATGCTAACCAGGACAACAAGGACATCACGGAGGAGATCATATCAGAAGCTGGCAGGAGTCGGAAGCCCACTCTGCAGTGGGAAATGTCTTTTCCGTCCCTATGCCTCTGCAGGTAACAGTCACACACGCATTCATAGAGGAAGCAGATTCTTCTGGCGAATAGCTCACCAGCCTTCCTCCTTATATTTGCCTGTATTACCATTTCCCTTTTCCACTATTTTTTACTCATGTGAGCCCGGTCCTGCACAAGCCGTCACACCAAAGCCAGGTGCCAACACTGGAGTATTTCTTTAAATAACTATATATAAAGATAGAAATGCTGTCGTTCACTTCGGTGAATGTGTGAAACCTACATTTACACTACAAATTCACAGTAATCCTGGTGTTTTATTATTAATTGGGTGTGTTTGTGTGTTAGGATAAGCCAGAGCTCGCTTTCCAGCAGTCTGACTTTGACCTTGAGCCAGTCTCAACCACAGTCGAGAATTCCAGTGTGTCTCCTGTGATTGTGGAGCATCTGGCTTCAGCAGAAACACCAGCAGATGAGATCGAAGCACAGGAAGCCGAGCCGCCGAAGAACGAACCCACTCATTCCTTCCTCAGAGCCTGAGAAGGAGAATAAGAGGATACAGTATAGTAGAGAGTTTCTTTTGAGCATCCAGTTCATGCCTGATTGTATGCAGAAGCCAGAGGGGCTTCCATCCATACCTGATGTGGTGCTACACAAGGTAAGCCTCCTGACATGTGGGCTTTATTTTAACTTTAAAACCAAATAAGAAATATTGTTTCACAGATCATTAGTAATATATAAATTATATCAGTAATAGCTTAAATATCTTGCCTTCTTTTTTTGCTTTGAATGTGCTATGAATGAAGAGGTGGAGTTGAAGAAGGCTGAGGATGCCTGGAAGCCTTCCATGAAAAGAAGGAATTCCAAAGAGGACCCCGAAACCCAGAAAACTGAGGTTAGCACATGACTCTGCAGTTGCACACTGTCGTTGCAGAAAGATCTACATTGCAATAAATTGGTCTGTTGGATGCAGATATGAATTTAAAATACAGTCGTGCTGATGTTGTGTGTTGTGCAGGAGCTTTTCCGGACGGTGCCGGTATCCTTAACAAACTGACGGCAGAGATGTTCAATCAGCTGATGAAGCAGGTGAAAGAGCTCCACATCGACACAGAGGAGCGACTTAAGGGTGTCGTCGACCTGATTTTTGAGAAAGCTATTGATAAGCCCAACTTCTCCGTGGGGTACGGGATTATGTGTAAGTCTCTGGCTGCGGTAGGTAAAACATCACATCTCCTTCTTTATGTTTTAGTGCATTTAAGCTTATTTGTGATTTTAACTGTGGAATTTTCTTCTTATTTCTCTTTTTAGTTAAACGTGCCCATGGCCAAAAAACCCAAAAGCAATGTGAATTATCCAAAGTGGATCATCTGTTATCAGGCTTGAACCCGTCCTTCTGTAAAATTTCTATGGTATCTTCATGTGTAATATTTGTATTTTTTTAATTGCACAGATTTTTTGTTTTTATGACAATAATGATTGTCTTTTCCAGGCCAGTAATCGTGAGGGGCTTCAGGATGAGCTGGAGAAGGCAAAAAACAAAGCTCGCAGAAAAATCAAGGGAAACGTCAAGTTCATCGGGATGCTGTTTAAGTTGCGGATGTTGACCGAGTCCATCATTTATAACTGCGTGGTGAAACTGCTGACACAAAATGACGAGGAAAGTCTCGAGTGCCTCTCTATTCTCCTCACGACCGCCGGCAAAGAGATGGACTTTAAGAAGGCCAAGGTAAACAACCAAAGACGCCATTGTAGAGCATTTTCATTGTTCGAGATTGTTCTAATTACCATCCTGCAAAGTTGTACACTATTATACCTTTAATGTAGCATATTGAATATGCATTAAGTCTCTACCTTTTGATTCAGGCCTCGCAGTAAATCAATTCATCATTCATCTTTCTGATCATTGTACATTTCCAATGCCAGCTTGAAAAGAATTTTAGATTGTATACATGGGAAAAAATGATCACATATTCCCATGTTTTGCATTTCCAGTATCAATAACGAATTTGCTGTGTTTCTGGACTGTGTGCAATTTTAAATTACGCTAAAAAACATAGGATACCAAAATTATTTAGATTTTTTTTATTACATTTTTTTAATAGAGCAGTGTTGTGCTGTGTCATTGGCAGCGTATTCACTGGGATTTCACAGTAGTGAAATTAAAGTTTGTGTGTGTGGTTTAGTAAGCTTTTGCTGCTGCTTATGTAATACTCGGCTTTGGAAAAGTTTCAAGTTAAAGCCTGTAATCTTTAACTGAGCACATGTTAAGAGAGCACTTGCTTATACCGTATTTTTCGGACTATAAGCCGCTACTTTTCTTTTTACAAACTTTAAGCCAAAAAACTGAACCCCATAACATTAGACCAATGCATTCCAAATGCAAACGAAAAAAAACGCACCTCACCTGTGTTCTGAGCTGCACAGCATCGGGAGAAAAACATCACACGACGATGCCAAAAGATAAACAACCCAGAGAAATACAGTGGTACCTTGACCTACGAGTTTAATTCGTTCCGTGGACAAGCTCGTATCTCAATTTGCTCGCACATCAAATCAGTTTTCCATATTGAAAATACTTAAAATGGAAACGCCACATCTCCTGTGTGTGTGTGTGTGTGTGTGTGTGTGTGTGTGTGTGTGTGTGTGTGTGTGGAGGGGGGTAAAGGCGATAAGCAGAGGCGGAGGGAAAACTCGTTTTTTTTACTATCACTCCTGTACACTACGTATCCCTAAACTTTAAAATTTGTACTTTTTCTTCTTTGCTTATCTTAATTTTCGTCACAATCTTCGCTTTCTGGCTTCGCTTCGTCATCTAGCAGCGGCGTCTCGAGCTCGTACCTCAATTTTTTGCTGGCGTAACAAAGCAAAAAAATCGACCGAGTGACCGCCCGTACCTCGGAAAACTCGTACATTAATGCGCTCGTAGGTCAAGGTACCACTGTAGTTGTGAAAGAAAGGAGGAAGACAGTGAACAATGACTTTCTTGGTTGGCTACTGTTTAGATACAAGTCGTTGTAACGCGTTGAGTCTGGGTGAAGGGAGAGCTCACTAACTCCAGTTACAACAGAAATCATATAAGCACAGACAGGTTTCCAAAACTCATGCTTTTTATTTTTGTTTGCAACAGCGTTACGGGTTATTTAAAGAAACTTAGAAATGAGCATCAGAAAAAAAAAAGGACATAATCCTCAGTCTCCACACATGCAGTAATACCAGAAGTGTGCAGTGCCGGTCTTTTTTTCAAAAATACCGCTCTGCTCCTAAAGGAAGCGCAACATATTTCACCCGTTACACCGTGTGTAATGTGTCTTTCGTTAAAGCCTTTGTAAAGTACGTTAGTGTAGACGTACAGAATACAGTATATGAAAATGAGCTCCAAAAACGTCCTCATAAAAGTGTAAGTAGCACACACTTGCAGTAGGATAGATTCTGTATACCAGAAATTTAAATGATCATGATACAAAGTGTACTGATAATTAAACAATCAATGGCTGTTTCTTCCAGTGTTATAAATCACTATATACTGCTCTTTTATCTGCTGACACTTCAACATTAGAGGCCTTTTTCAAAATGTATGTATTCCTACTATAAGTGAGTTTATATCTGATACAGAAACAGCCATAGCAAGTCTGCCATCTGGTAAATCTGGAGAAAGTTCTGCCTTGTGTTATTTCACCTGACCAGACAGGCTTCATCAAGAACAGATACTCTTCTTGTAATATTGGGCGCATGTTGAATGTTATATATAACCCATCTCTATCTGACACTTCTTTAGAGGTGGAGGAGCAGAAGGTGGAGAAGCAGAAGGTGGAGAAGCAGATGATGGAGAATCAAAAAAGAACAGACTGAAGTCCTTCGGACTTTTGGAGACTTTAGAGAATGTGAGAAAATGTATAACTGTGTGTAGATAATCAGGTAAATTATTATTTATGAGTCTGACTTTGTTGAAGGTGTTTATGTCTGATTATATCTGATTATCATGAATCACACAGCACAACTTACTCAAAAGTCCAATGCTAAATGTTTCCTGTTATTTTTTTTTTTTACCTAAAGAAATGTAAATGAAGTGATGAACACACTGGATGTTGTTGTTCTGTAGACAGTCACACTGCTGCTGAGAAATCTGGACTGTACTGTGGATGACGGACGTGTATGAAGCGTTCCTGAGATTTGGGACTGTCCTCACTGCACACGTCATTTATAACTACTGATCCTTACATTTTCCTTCTTTCCCAGTAACTTGGGGTTTCCTCCCCGTACTCAGCTGGAGTATTTTCTGAATGTGGAGAGCTCTGATATTGTGAACCTTTAACACGTTTGATGTGCGTTCTTTGCTTTGTGTTTCTGCTCGCTGTCCCGTACAGGTCATGATGGAGAACGGACGCTCAAAAGGCATCGGGTATGTGACGTTTTCATCTCCTGATGAGGCTCGAGCAGACATCATGGAGATAAACGGCAGGGTGCTGGGCAGCAGGACTGTGTACTTAAGTCCCTCTCAGACCACCCAGGGACGAAGTCACGGCATGAAGGTAGAAACCATCTCACCTTCAAAACCCTGCCCAGACCCAAGACCCAACGCCAACAAGAACATCCATCCACAGAGTGAGTCAAAGCCGTCCGATTAGTTTTGTGTTAAGTGCAGTTAAAGATTTAAAACAGAAGAGAACAATTAATGTTAGCAAAATTTACCTTCTGAATGGATGCTTACATGAGATGATTGTCTGCATCTACAGATGTTCCAGTTGCAGATCCTGGAAAAGAAAACCAGCAGCAGTGGAACAGGCGATTCACACCGCAGCCTCTCAGACTGGACACACAGGTACTGTTCTGATTCTATTTCCAGTGTGTTTTATAGAGACTTTCATGATCTGGAGCAGGTTTTGGTCACGGCTGTGTTTGGTCACATGTAATAATTGGTTTAATACTGAGTGATTGATCAGTGTGTATTATTGAAGTCAGCAATACAAACACACACATGCACTCAAACATTGGTTGCTGAATTTGTTCTGTTTTCTGTAGGAAGTGGAACTGTTTGTGAAGAACCTCGACTATGGTGTGGATCAAAATCTCCTGCGTGATTTGTTCTTGCCTCATGGAAACATCACCAGTGCAACTGTCACTTACAATCACTAATCCCTATATTTTATTCCTTTCCCAATAAAGTATTTACTCAGGATCAGATCCTTTATTATACCAGAACCAGTGTACACTTGCAGCAAGTTTCTGCTCTCAGAAAATGACCTTTCAAATAAAAGTGCTTCATTGTTCATTCACCAGTGAGACCAGAACATTGATAATAAAAGAACACAGCTGATCTGTTTATATTATGGGATACAGACAGTGCTTGTTATTTCTCATGGTTTTCTACATGAGAGTGGTGTAATGCTCATGTTTTTGCTTTCTGTATCTCCTCACTCACTCCTACAGGTGGTACTGCACAATGGACGGTGCAAAGGCTTTGGATTTGTCTGATATTCCTCTCTGGATGAAGACACTAATGCCATCAGAGAGTTGAATGGAAAGCTGGTGAGCAGGAGGTCACTGTGTATCACTATGGCTGAGCAGTGGACAGGGAGCAGCCGCCCCACCAAGCCCTACCTCCATCCATCCAGGAACATGCAGTGGTTCCATCTACAGCGTAAGTCATACTGTCCTCATAATGTCCTACAAAACTTTACTAAACACACACTGTATACCGGTCAAACACACACATTATGTAAAGTAACACATCTCTTTTTTTCTCTTTCAGGTCATCGTGCTGTCATTTTATTTATTTTGCTTTTAATTATTGTTATTTCTTTCTCTTTTTTACAGAAATAGTTTTATTACTGTAAATAAATATGTAAATAACTAACAGTAATGAAGGTGTTTCATTATTGATCATTCATAAAATTCCCTCTTAATACATGAGAACTTTCATTAGAACTGAAAGAGACGGTGCTGTGAAAAGAGAACAGTAATAACAGAATTGTGTTTGTGAAAACCCTGGAAACAGATCATGTGAATACACGACTCTGACGCTGACACCATTTATTTAATGGATGAATAAAATTGATCTGAAATCAATTCAAATATTTAGGCTGTAATACTGCACTGTATTTAACATATAATATCATTATTATTATCATTATTATTATTATTATTATTATTATATATTGTTATAATTTTAAATGTACTGATAGATTTTTTTTTTATGTTTAATTTCAGATTAATTTCAGTTAATAACTTTTTTATTGTATTTAATTTTAGTGTCGGTTTATGTTCTAATCTCTAATATACACTAAAAGCCTTTATATTTATAAATGTGTATTTGAATCACAGATATTTAAAAAAAAGAATAATATCTAAGAAGATCTAATATCTACCAAAAAAATCACTCAGTGTTGAATTGAGATGTTTGGACATTTCTTCCAGCTCATAAATCCTATAAAACATGCAGCATTAAACATGAACTTCCAGCAGATGAACATCTCATAATACTGTCTGGAAGTGAGAAATGTACAGGTTGTTTTTACTCCATACACATGAACTTACTTTGATCAGAAACACAATCGTACTCCAAATCAATTAATCAATAAAGTCAATAAAAGAATCCCAAACTGCTGTGTGTCTTGTCCTCGCTATTAATGACGTCATTAGAGCGCCACTACTTCTAATGACCTGCTGTGACAGTGAGCTCTAATACACATCACACTGCCACCTACTGGTCATTTATGATTCTGCAACATTCAGCACATGCGCAGGAGAGCACAGATGTGACGTCGTCACTGAAACTCCATGAGGAACAAGAGAAAATTGTAGAAAGTGAGAGAGAAAGCTGGGCAAGAGAACAAAAACAACTGCAGGAACGTGTTGCTCAGTTGGAGGCCACATTAAAAAGAGAGAAAGGAAAGAAGGCAAAACTTGACATGGAGGAGAGGAACAAGTTACAGCTCCAGACCATCACGGAGCTTAAGGATTCCCTGAATTACTGTAAAGAAGAGCGGAAAACTGCAAAGAACGAGAGAGAGATTTTGATTAGAGAACGAAGACAACTGGCGGAACAAGTCGCTCAGCTGGAGGCCGTTCTTAAATATGAGAGAAATTATTGGGAGAAGAAAAGAAAAAAGGAAAAGCGAGTCATGAAGACGAGTAATAACTTACAGCTCAAGACCACCAGGGCGCTCCAGGATTCCCTGAATCACTCTGAGGA
Source organism: Silurus aristotelis (assembly GCF_946808225.1). Lineage (NCBI taxonomy): Eukaryota > Metazoa > Chordata > Actinopteri > Siluriformes > Siluridae > Silurus > Silurus aristotelis. The sequence goes on along the minus strand of NC_139588.1, from coordinate 2,152,734 downwards.
AAAGAAGTGTGCAGATCATGAGAGAGATCATTTGAGGAGAGACAGAGAGCGACTGGAGCAACGTGTTGCTCAGCTGGAGGCCACTTTGAATTTTGAACAAAATAAATTTGAAAAGGAAAAAGAGATGATCAAACTAGACATGGAGGAGATGACCACCATACACTTTCAAACCATCAGAGAGCTGCAGGATTCCCTGAATCATTGTGAGGAAGAGAAAAAAGATTTAATGAGAGACCGAGAGCGACTGGAGGAGCGTGTTGCTCAGCTGGAGGCCACTTTGAAATTTGTACAAAATAAATTTGAGAAAGAAAAAGAAAAGGCCAAACTAGACATGGAGGAGATGATCACCTTACAGCGCCAAACCACCAGAGAGCTGCAGGATTCCCTGAACCACTGTGAAGAAGAGAAGAAGATTGCAAAGCATGAAAGAGAAAATTTAATGAGAGACCGAGAGCGACTGGAGGAACGTGTTGCCCAGCTGGAGGAGACTTTGGAATTTGTCCAAAATAAATTTGAGAAAGAAAAAGAGAAGGCCAAACTAGACATGGAGGAGATGATCACCTCACAGCTCCAAACCACTAGGGATCTCCAGAATTCCCTGATTTACTGTGAAGAAGAGAAGAAGATTGCAAAGCATGAGAGAAATAATTTAATGAGAGACCGAAAGCGACTGGAGGAACATGTTGCTCAGCTGGAGGAAACTTTAAAATTTGAGCAATATAAATTCAGGCAAGAAAAAAAGAAGACCGAACTAGACATTGAGGAGATGATCACCTCACAGCTCCAAACCACCAGGGATCTCCAGGATTCCCTGATTCACTGTGAAGAAGAGAAGAAGACTGCAAAGGATGAGAGAGATCATTTGATGAGAGACAGAGAGCGACTGGAGGAACGTGTTGCTCTGCTGGAGGAAACTTTGGAATCTGAGAGAAATAAATGGAAGGAAAAACTAAAGGCCAAACGACAGATCAATCACTTAATACACAACTTCCTTAATAATTCATTAAGAACAGGAAATAGCAGCAGTGGAGAGCAAAATATCTGCAAAGCTCTGGGCAGGTTTAGATTCAGCATGTGAGCACATGTTATACATATAATAAAGTACAAAAATAGATCTATCTTTATTGTAATAGTTAATACAAATTACATGTTTAAATATAGTGTGTGTTTTGTTTCTGTTATTAAAGAGAGAGAGAGAGAGAAAGAGAGAGAGAGAGAGAGAGAGAGAGAGAGAGAGAGAGAGAGAGAGAAAGTGAGAGAAAGTGAGAGAAAGTGAGAGAGAGAGAGAGAGAGAGAGAGAGAGAGAGAGAGAGAGAGAGAGAGAGAGAGAGAGAGAGGGTGACAGGAAGAGAAGGATATGGATTATTAAGTGTCCTTATTGTTGTATGAAAGTTTTTGTCACTGTGCAGTTTGGACTCCGGCAAGACTCGCTATGGCAGCATAACTAAAAGGGAGAACCAGAAGGTAACACAGACATGAGGGATCTCTGGGATAAGAGACGACCCACCACACCACCGTCAACAAACCCGAGTGAACGTGTGAATGTGAGGGGACGACAGCATACAAATATCCCAGTTCACCAAACACTCTATATCCATGTTCCCTCCAGATCTGCTCCTTTACCTAAGAAAAATCTACTGATTAAAGACTCGACTGAATAAATGTGTTTTCAACCTCGACTTGAACACTGAGACTGTGTCTGAGTCCTGAACACTGATTGGAAGGCTGTTCCATAACTGTGGGGCTTTATAAGAAAAAGATCTGCCCCCTGCTGTAGTCTTCATTATTTGAGGAACCAACAGATAACCTGCACCCTTTGATCTAAGTAGGCGTGGAGGATCATACTGGTAGAGAAGTTCACTCAGATACTGCGGTGCGAGACCGTTAAGTGCTTTATACGTCAGTAGTAATATTTTATAATCAGTGTGAGATGTAATTGAGAGCAGTGTAGATGATAAAAACAGGAGTGATGTGGTCATATTTCCTAGATCTAGTGAGAACTCTTGCTGCTGCATTCTGAACTAACTGAAGCTTATTTCTGCACTTACACACACCCAGACAGTAAAGCGTTACAGTAGTCTAATCTAGAAGTAACAAAAGCATCAACTACCGTAATTTCTGGACTATAAAGCGCACCCATGTATAAGCCACACCCACTGAATTTTTAAAAAAATATAGATTTTTAACATAAATAAGCCGCACCTGTCTATAAGCCTACACTGAAACTAAACAACTTAACACAGGCTTTAACGAAAGACAGTGCCTGTAACACGGCTTGTAACAAAACAGGAGCCTACCAGTAAAGTCAATGGTCCTCCTGTGAACTGGAACCAGTGAAGTCATCTTCTTCAGGGTCGGAGTTGAACAGCCTCAGAATTGCTTCATCTGATGTTCTCTCAGAATCGTTTTCATTGTCGCTCTGTTCATGTTCATCTGAAGGCAAATTCCCCGCTGAGCTCGTGCTGCCCTCTTCAACACACAGTAGTGCAGACTTTAGAAACCCGTTGATTATAGTGGATTTTTGACCGTGCTCCACGCTGTCAGGATCCACTTGCAGACTCGTCCATAAGTTGCTCTTCTCATTCAGCCCGTTTTAGTGAAGGATTTCTCCCCCCTTGTCATCCAAACCTCCCACTGAATACTTTGTTATGCCCCCGGGAATCACAGCTGGAATGGAGTTTGTCCTCTTGATGGCTTCTTTCACAGAATCTGTTACGTGAGCCCTCATGCTGTCCAGAACGAGCGATGCCTTGTTCGTGTGAAAAAATCCTCCTCTTGCCGTATCACTGCGTCAGCTGTTCTTTCATTAGTCTTTCCGTTATCCATCCTTTCTTGTTTACTTTGACAGCAATTTCTTCCAGGAGTTTTTCTTTTAGCATCGTAATCCATTTAAAGAGGACCATCGGTGAAAGTTTTTCTCCCGACGCCGTACAGCTCAGTACGCAGGTAAAGTGTGTTTTTTCGTGGCCAGTTGATTTTAGCACGATGAATGATTCACCTTTTCTGTTCACAGTCTGAGTTAAGCGGCAGATCAAATGTCAGCGGAACCTCATCCATATGAATGATGCCGTGCGGGACGATGGAACGCTCCGCTATCTTTGCACGAGTGAATTTGCGGAAGTTTGAAACTTTTTCCTCGTAGTCGGGAGGGAGCTGCTGACACAGAGTCGTCCGTGACCTTATGGACAGGTCTTTACGTCTCATTAATAAACTCCACGATGGTCCACCTCCAAAATCCTCAAGCTTCATTGCGGTGGCGATAATTTTCACTTTCAGTCGGATCTGCACAGTTAAAACACCTCGGCCGTCCGCTCTCTGTGCGTCCGAAAAATACAGTACTAAATATAGGTATTGTTGTGTGTGTGTGTGTGTGTGTGTGTGTGTGTGTGTGTGTGTGTGTGTGTGTGTGTGTGTGTGTGTGTGTGTGTGTGGATCTGGACGTCACTCACAGATGCTGAAGAAGCTTTGACTGAATATTAAACTTGTGCTGGTTTCTCCTCCACAGCTGGAACTTGAGCTGCAGCTGGTTTCTCCTCCACAGCTGGAACTTGAGCTGGATGTGGGTGGACTCTGGATGTGGTGGTTCCTCTCAGTCTCGCAGTTCTTACGAGATTAAAGTGTTGATGGAGCTGTAACACAACAGAGACACTGCTCTTACACACTGCTGTTAGTCTTTATGCCGACACCAGCAAAATTACCCCCTGATGCTGACTGAAATCCCCTCATATGACCAAACCCACACTTTATATTAATAGATTACACTTTATGGTCATTAAAAAAAGTTTGCCGTCCATAACTTTTTGTCTCCGTCTTGTAACCGACAACCTTCAGGAGAGACGTCGTGTCCACACACAATTCATATGTAACAGATCTAATACAGGACTTTAGTAAATAAACGTTTGGACCCCCCTGGTCTAAAGGGTCTACTATATTCTACTACTACTTACACACTCAGCAGCTACCTGATGTTCAATAGTAGAAAAATGTTTAATAGAGCGACTGTACGACTGCTGGAACAGTGAGTTTCCAAACTTTATGGGTTTTTATTCTGCAATAACTAATGGAATGGATAATAATGGATAATGAAATTGGTTGTTAGTGAATGCTGTTATTCATCATGTGAAAATGGTGCAGTTTAATGAAGTGTTATTGTGTAAACTGTTTGTTTGTAACTTCGGGAGTCGCACTGGACATCGTGATGATTTAATTAAAACGCTGAGAACAAACACTAAATCTAAAAGCAGCAAATAACAGCATTTATACACCAACGCATATTTTTCCTTTCTTTTTCATTAAGTCTGTTATTTTGCTGTGTTTCTCTATTTCATTCTCTCATCTGTTTTCAAACGTGATTTACTGCCACTTTACTACCTTCAAATGATTGTTTTCAATGTTTGTATTTTTAATTTATGCAAAGATAATTTCATTATTCTACAGAATATATTTATATTTATTTATAACTCACTAAATGTAGAATATTTAACCTGCGGATGAAACCTATTGAAGCTAAGATTAGTTAGCCGGATAGTTAGCCTAGCTCATGGATCTCAAAGTGTGGGACTCGGTGTTGCAAAGAGAATAAACCCCATAAAGACTAGAAAGGCACCGTTACAGGGGTCTTACAGTCGCTCCATCCCGGCAGAGGGTCTTCATCCTCCACCTGGAACACGGAGTTTCTCCCGGAGCTCATTACTGATGATTCAGAGTAGTGATGAGTCGGTTATGAACGATTCCTTGATTCTGAACGAGTCTTCAATGTGACTCAGAAGAACGATTTTCTAATTTCATTTTCATTAATGAGATTCAAAGAAACGAGTCACTAAAATGATCCGATCTTCCCATCACTTTTACAGCAAAGGCGTGTTGATACTAGAAGCTCCGCCTCTCTGGTTGCGTCCGCATCCCTGATTGGTGCAGCAAAATCTCTTTTTCTGGTGACCGACATCAAGACTGCTTGTGGATCTTTTTCGAAATATTTAATAAAAACACACTTTATATACAAAAAACAAGTAAGTTTCTATTACTGATTTTACTTTATTTATGCTGATTATTTCCCTGTAATATAACATTCCCAATGTATTATCTATACTGTAGAATTGTCTGTCATGTGATTTGATCACATTTGATCCATGTAAATCTCTGTAAACAAAATCAACATGTGATAAACTGCACAGGAAAATCTAGTGTTCTATCTCAATCTTTTCCTTTCTTTTCCACAGAAATGCTTTAAATGCTTTATGTATTAAAAACCAGCTTCTGCCTTCAGTGTGTAAGAGAGTAAAAGCACATTATTACTGCATGATACAATTCTGTCAAATCAATTTGATCTCAGCATAAATCACCAATGTAAACATTCTAATCAACCTACATGTGTCAGGTAGGTACATGTGTGATAACAGTCAGGAGTTTGAGTCTGGAAAAACTGTGTGCTTGTGTGTCAGTTGTCAAATCTCCTCTCCCAGGAAATCAAACCCAGACCATCCTGAGAGCAAAGAGATCTGCATCAGAACATGCCCCCACCCAGGGCTGCTAAAAAGCCTCGACTTGATGCTGCAGCTCACAAACACACAAAACAATCCCTCATCACTAGTGCATTAAAAACACTGCAGCATTCCTGTGATGATGTTTTATCTCCAAACTGGATTGATGCACTACTTAAAGGGAAATGTGAACTTCCTTCTCTGACAGATCAAGAAAAATCTCTCATTTCCAAGTTTAGTGTAAACGAGGTCAGTGATTATCTTCTGTTTTATTTAGTGTGCATTCAATTCACACGCATGCATTTTATTTAGTGTACATGCAATTCTTTATCTGTGGATTTGAGTTTTCTCTTTTTCAATAGTCAATCCATAATTCACTGTTCCTGATGGTCTGAAATTGAACAGTAGATTTGATTTGTCATGTAAAAACTTTACTCCAGGTTTTGGTTAATGCAAATTCTAGTAGTTTTTCTAAACCTAATCTACAGTCAAGTCTTAACTCCCTAATATTTATTTTTCATGCATGACTTGAATACATGTTTGATTTAGTTGGATGTTGGTTGATCTTTTTCTTCCATCTCATTTAGTCGTTAGCAGAGACGTTTCTGAAAGTGGTTTTGGAGAAGATCAAGGTGGAGAAAGAGTCTATGGGACATGAACTCCTGCAGTCTCTCTGTAGGGTTTATGTGGGATCGTGTTAAAAAAGAGGAGACTCTCATAAAGCACATGCTCTCGCCTACAGATTTCTTAAAGAAGGTGAGATTATATTGACATGTCATTATATATTTACTAAAAATGATCTGGACAGTGATATAAAGAAGGCAATTGTGTTCTGTTTTTGGTTTTGTATTTCTTCCTATACAGTGTATTTTAAATCTGTGGTATCGTTTTGTTTCCTTTGCAGACTCTTCTGAAGCCCCAAAACTGATAATGGTCATGGTGACAGCATGGCCAAGTGTTTTTTCCCATAACAGCCCTTTATGCAGAGCCGTTCACATCGTGTGCAAAATGAAGGCATACGGAAAGATTTATTACTTGCTCAGCAAATATCTGCACTGGGATACGGTAAGTAGCTGATTCTCATCACAACAGTCATCAGAACAGTCATTAAACATCATTTTTCAACTGGACTTTTCATGTGTTTTACTGCAATCTTAATCTACTTTTCATTTCCAATGTCCATGTGATCAATGGAGCAAATTCATTATAAATTCATGTTGAATTAAATTAATAAGTATTTAATTTCTTACTTCAAAATTCAAGCTAAAAGTGTTACAGGACACTTTCTTTTTTTATTAATAAAATCTTATCTTTATAAATAAGATTGCCTTAAACTGCACTTAACTCCAGCGTTAATGATGTTGTTTATGACAAAAATGATCAGATCAGTGCAATAAACATGCAAGCAAATAAATCTGTTTCATAATATACTAATAAAGGAAGTGATATAGAACCATGTGACACTGTGCTCACTACTGAATAAACAAACTAACGTTGTGCCTCAAATGACACACTCATGTAGTATTCTAGATCATTATTTACCCCTGTTACTGTCTGATACATAAACCCTTCAGTAACGCTGTGTGCTATTTTGCATGTGTATTTAAAATCTTGGGGTCATTTGGAGGTCATTTTCTAGGACTCCTCCTTACATAAGAGTAATAAATGGAGGTTATAAAAAGAGCAGAATGCACAGTTAGAGCTCCACCTCAGTATTTCAATCATCTGCACTTGTGATTGCTTGTGACCTTTCAGTTATGATCATATTATTGTAAACATTGTTTCATTGATCTGGGTTTTAAATAAATGATGTATTTTTTGCTAGGAGCCTCCTGGAGACCCCTACAGAGCCATCACCAGCACACTGAAGGCTCATCTGAAAGACAAAAGTCTGACATTCCAGAAGAGCAGTTGGTATGGTGATGATCTCCGTCCTGCTGCCTGGGACTACGTATTCAGCCTGGACCTTCTCTGTGCACAACTGGGCTGGATTTGGACCGACTCCCATGTTATACGGTACTGAATGTGATACTGTTTCAACATGTTTCATTCTCATCTTTTTAGATTTTTAAACATTAGTTAAATTGCAAACCGGCAAATGTGAGACTCATAAGAGACAATGTGTGTGTGTGTGTGTGTCCCAGTGTGTGTGTCCCAAATACTGCAAACTTTCCATTTTTGTTGCATAAATGTACAATTGATGGTATTCTATTACTGCCACAAAAACACCTAATATGTCCAATTTTTTATTTATCAGAAAAAGTGTGTGGCTCATCTTGAATACTTTGCTGAAACAAACACAAACAGAGGAAACAAACTTCAGAAACGTCTCTGTAGCAGCAATTTTTAGGCTACTTGGTAAGTTTCCTGTGAATCCTGTTTTAAAGCATTATCTTACATTATTTCTGGATTCTTCTGTTTTTCACTCATGTTTTTTATCTCAATCAGGGCGACTTGGCCAAAATGGTCTTAAGGAGAACGTGGCAGCATCAGTGGAGGATCTGGTGAAAAGCATCACTGAGTTCAGGGGACAAAAAGGTATCACTAAAGGATCAATTAAACAAGTCCTTTATCAACCTTTATCTTTATTCTCTGATTTTTAGTTCTCTATCAACAGTAAAGTGCTTCAGCAAGTCCTAATTTTATGATGGATTTTGTGTGCAGATTTGCCGTGGGAGGTGCAGCTCGCAGTGGTTTATGCCACTCATGATCTGGCACCCAGCAGCCCCAAAGTCCCTCTGAACGCTTTAGAATCGTGGAACAAAGACCTCACAAAGCCGTTCCTCCAGCCGTCCCCAAGTGCCTGAAGCAGATCAGCTTTCTCTGTTCTCACCTAAAGTCAAGAAAAATTATTACATTAAATAATGTTTAATAGATTTTACATTTTTTTTCTTTTTGTACATAAATAAATAACACATAATAGATCTGCACAGTGTTATTGATTGTCTCTTTACAGTTTCGGGTCGTGCGTTTCACACCCAATCATCTGCCTTCAGTCCCAATCATCCTCTTAAGAACATCAATATGATGCCACAGCTGTAGACACCATCATTATTATACAGCATATAATACATGCAGTATAACAGAGCACATACAGATTCTTGTGCATTTTCCCTGCATTACAGTTTTCCTGGTGTTTTGAAATTATGTCAAATTGTGTGTTTTTGTACAGATTCTACAAAGAAAATGCAAAAGTATAAATGGCTCAAGAAAAAACGTAACTGTTGTGATCTGTTTGGGTTGACCTTTATATAATGTCCTTTATACTGATAAAACCTTCAAAATGATCGTGTTAATAACACGTTAACCCAAATTCATTTTAACAGCACTAATATTATTAATGCACAATTAATGCAGCACACATTTCTTCATTTTTTATTAAAAATTAAAAACCTTTAACGCAATACATTTATTCACAACGTCCTTTCCTTTACTCAGATAGTTATATTTTTATCATGCCCCAACAAACACTTAAATTTTGGAGAGGTTTTCCATACGAACTACGATTCCCGTGGGGTCTTTTCTGATCAGGGAAGAATCACACAGCACACAGAATGATGCATATGTTCTTATTCAGTTTAATGCAGATAACAGACAAGTATATGTACACACACTGGAAAAAACCTGACCAAAAAACTGTTCCTGATTGGGTAAGAAGACATATTAATCAGAGACATGTGAACCCACACAAAGACATTCCATGTACCTTACATACTCACATCGTAAACATCCTATAGACACTGAACAGACAACATAAGAATGTGTTTAGAGAACCAGTATGAGGCTCATCTTAATACTAACAGATATGAACAAATGTAAAAAAAAAAATCACTAAACATTTGTTTTATTGATGCGTTAAGTCTCAAATCAAGGACCAGAATCCGCCAATTAAAACCAAGATAATTAACATAAAGGGAAAGCTTCTATTGTGAGTAACATGATTTATAAATACTTTACAGGAGGAGCAAAACCTTTTTTTTATTTAACGCATTACGAGCAATAACTTGCATTGTGAACATCGAGCATCGCGCTAACAACATGCAAACGGCTCGCGCTCAACTACTCAGCTTTCCTTTTCCCAAAAGTCTTGGGGATCATCAAGATGTTTTCTGGCAAAAAGTGAGACGAGCCTTTACGGTCATTTTACTTAGCAGTTTTCGTCTTGGAAAAAACATTTTTGCCAGGTCTGTTTCTCATGGTGGAATCATGAACACTGACCTTAACTGAGGCATGTGAGGCCTGCAGTTCTTTGGATGTTGTTGTGGGGTCTTTTGTGACCTCTTGGATGAGTGGTCTCTGTGCTCTTGGGGTAATTTTGGTCAGCTGGCCACTCTTGGGAAGGTTCTCCACTGTTCCATGTTTTTGCCATGTGTGAATAATTTCTCTCACTGTGGTTCGCTGGAGTCCCAAAGCTTTAGAAATGACTTTATAACCTTTTCCAGAATGATAAATCTCAATTACTTTCTCATTTGTTTCTGAATTTATTTGGATCTCAGCATGATGTCTCGCTTTTGAGGAGCTTTTGGTCGACTTCACTTTGTCAGGCAGGTCCTATTTAAGAGATTTCTTGATTGCTAACAGGTGTGGCAGTAATCAGGCCTGGGTGTGGTGAGAGAAATTAAAGTATTTCACACAGGGCCATGTTGTTTTGGGTTTTGTTTTCCCTCAATAAAAAAAATAAATAAAAAAAAATAAAAATAAAAATAAAAAAAATAAAAAAAATAATTAAAATTGCATGTTGTGTTCACCACTAATATATATATGATATGAGAATGAGGAGAAACTAATTATGGAGTTACCAACAGGCCAACAGCAACACTGAAGGAACTACAGGAATTTCTGGCAGGTGCTGCTCACACCTTACATGTGACTACTGTATACTGTATTCTGTACAAGTCTGGGCTGTGGGGTAGGGGGCAAGAAGGAAGCCATTTTTACAAAGAACAATATGCAAGACTGTCTGTCTTCTTTTTCCTCTTCTTCTTCTTTCAGCTGCTTCTATTAGTGGTCACCATAGTGGATCATCTTTCAAACCAACCACCTGCATGTCTTCTAGCCTTTCTTTTTTCCTCCTTAGCCTTCTCCAATATAAAATACTCCAAGGTCACCCGCAAGGACCACATGAGCCGCCTGCGAGCCTTTTCTAAAAATAGCTGTTTCCTACTTTGTTAAATCATTGTTGATAATTATTGTGAGAAATCATTTAGATCATCAGTGTCTTCACATATATCAGGGGTGTTAAACTCAGGCCCGCGGGACAAATCCAACCCGACGTACAATTACATACGCAAGATGATTTTATAAAGATCTATTATTATTATTATGAATGGCCTGGCGATATGTAGCTCTAAAAACACAAACTACAGATCCCATAATGCAGCGCTTCAGCTGTCTTACCGAACGCTAGACCACCTGGGAACATTCCAGCGTCAATCAAGTGGAGCTTCTGTTGATGTATTTAACCCTATTGTAAAGTTATTGTGAAACAGCGCCTCACAGTGGCGAAGAGAAAAGTTGATTCTGAAAACAGAGCCTTTCAAAACCGATGTGATTCTGAGTAGATGTTTACTGACACTGGCGGTATATACTGTGGATAACGAGTATTTTGTGCTCAACAAGACATGCACAACATTAAATAAAAATTTGATCACAGTGTTCTAGTTTTGTACTTATTTGTTTGGTATTGATATTTGTTATTTATTTCTTCTTCTTCTTCCTTCGGCTGCTCCCATTAGGGGGCGCCACAGCGGATCATCCGTCTCCATCCCCCCTGTCCTCTACATCTGCCTCTTTCATACCAACTACCTGCATGTTTTCCTTCACAACATCCATAAACCTCCTCCTTGGCCTTCCTCTTTTCCTCCTTGCTGGTGTCTCCATCCTCAGCATTCTCCTACTGATATACCCCATGTCCCTCCTCTGTACATGTCCAAACCATCTTAATCTCGCCTCCCCCTTACCTTGTCTCACACTACACTCTTCCTCTTTCAGTTTTCACCATCTTATTCTTCTTTCAGTCTTCACTCTCCTCCTCCTCTTCTTCTTCAACTCCAAAATCATCCTACAGACCACCATCCGATGCTGTCTAGCTACACTGTCCCCTGCCAACACCTTACAGTCTCCAATCTCCTTCAGGTTACATCTCCTCCATAGAACATAGTCCACCTGTGTGCACCTTCCTCCACTCTTATACATCACCCTATGATCCTCCTTCTTCTTAAAATACGTGTTCACCACTGCCATTTCCATCCTTTTAGCAAAATCCACCACCATCTGCCCTTCCACATTCCTCTCCTTAAAGCCATGTTTTATGCTGGATGTCCTTCATAACACAATCCTCCACATTTATCCGGACTTGAGACCGACACTAAGAGTGACCTGACTTGTGCAACACTAATGACTGTGTTCTTCATTAAACACTGTAAACCCTTTATTTCAGCTGATTTCTAACAGTAACAGCGTTAATCAGCGGCACGTTCACACACACACACACACACACACACACACACACACACACACACACACACACACACACACACACACACACACTACACTTCCACTTTGTAAGTCTATAATGTATTTAAATACTAAAGTTATAATATTTCTGTGTGATTTATCAGAAGTATTTAGTGTGTGATTTTAGACATTAAGGAATCTCACTGACTCAAAATATCAAGAAAATAAAAAAAGATAATATAAATTATAAATAAGTGTTATTTATAACTGAATAATGCATAATTCTCCTTATTGTTCCTAATATTATGCTAAATGATGGTATCACTAGATGATATTGTGTAAAAGGTTTGTGAAGATCGATGATCTCCAAACATGTAAAGGTTTTATATGAGAGATTGAAAATCAGGAAGCTCTTGAAGCTGGAATCAAATTTAGAAACACTGAAGTCCATCTCACCATGTCCTCAAAGGACACAGGAGAACTCCTTAAAAACACCAATCACCTGCATGTACATGTGATCTGGAAGGTAGAACTCCTTCCACTCCTCTAATATCTCAGGTTCATTTCTGTATGATGTTTCTGCCAAGGATCCGACCGTGAAACTGTGCTCCTCCATCTGTTTTAGATGAAGCTTTGAACCGCTGTGTTTTGCAGCAACACAGAGTGAATCACAACCAAACATCACAGAAGAGCTTCTTCATTCTTCTAAACGTCAGGCTCATCAGCAGGTTTATAAACTCTTAGCATTTGTGGGATCAGGGAGAAGAAAGTCCTTCACAATGTCTTCCTCTTTACTGCAGGAGCACAGAGGAGAACATCATTATATTATAATATTATATTATCATTATTATTAATACTATATTGATGTGGATGATGATTATTTTTATTGTTATTATTAATATCATTATTGTTATTGTTATTATTATTATTATGAATAGTATTATAATTATTATTATTATTGTCATGGTTGTTGTTGTTGTTGTTGTTGTTAAAGTTTTATATCTGGAGATTAGGGACCTGCTCACCTCACGTCTGTTGACATTCTGGTAATCGGATGAAACAGAACTAAAAACCCAAAACAGAAGAATAAAACACGGAGCTCTGTCAACAAGATCTCACCATGGCAACGGAGTGACGTTACCGCGCATGCGCAAAACCAGCCTGAGAGTTTATAACTGCTTTTTATATCAGAATTCTTGTGAGTATCGTAATGGATTCTTATTCCAAAGAGTAAATATGAAAATACCTTGTCGTCAGGAAAATGACACAAAGCTGTTTAGCATAAAAACTTAAAGAAGTCACGTGTTCTGTAAGAATCACATCACGTGGTTTTCTATGGTGCTTTTCCACAAAGTGCCGCAAATCCACAAAAAAATTACAGAACTGTGACCTTAGTTTTTTTACTGCCGGAAACAGGCTTCCATACATATCTGATATTCCGAGAGGAGAGAGAGAGAGAGAGAGAGAGAGAGAGAGAGAGAGAGAGAGAGAGAGAGAGAGAGAGAGAGAGAGAGAGAGAGAGAGAGAGAGAGAGAGAGAGAGAGAGAGAGAATAGACTTTACATTCCATGACTTTACCATGATACAAAGTCGTGATGAACTTCATCAACATACCTGGTGGATTTACACCAGTCTCTAAAATTCTGATTCGTTATCCGCATATCAGATTTGGCACATGTTTTAAACTGGATGTTCTTTATAACACAACCCTCCACATTTATCAAGGCTAGAGACCTGGTCAGTGATGTGAGTGTGATGGTCAGTGATGAGAGTGTGATTGTCAGTGAAGAGTGTGTAATGGTCAGTGATGTGAGTGTGATGGTCAGTGATGTGAGTGTAATGGTCAGTGATGTGAGTGTGATGGACAGTGATGAGTGTGATGGTCAGTGATGAGTGTGATGGTCAGTGATGTGAGTGTGATGATCAGTGATGTGAATGTGATGGTCAGTAATGAGTGTAATGATCAGTGATTAGTGTGATGGTCGGTGATGTGAGTGTGATGGTCAGTGTTGTGAGTGTGATGATCAGTGATGTGAGTGTGATGGTCAGTGATGAGTGTAATGATTGGTGATGAGTGTAGTGGTCAGTGATGAGTGTGATGGTCAGTGATGTGAGTGTGATGGTCACTGATGAGTGTGATGGTCAGTGATGTGAGTGTAATGGTCAGTGATGTGAGTGTGATGGACAGTGATGAGTGTGATGGTCAGTGATGAGTGTGATGGTCAGTGATGTGAGTGTGATGGTCACTGATGAGTGTGATGGTCAGTGATGTGAGTGTAATGGTCAGTGATGTGAGTGTAATGGTCAGTGATGTGAGTGTGATGGTCAGTGATGTGAGTGTGATGGACAGTGATGAGTGTGATGGTCAGTGATGTGAGTGTGATAATCAGTGATGTGAATGTGATGGTCAGTAATGAGTGTAATGATCAGTGATTAGTGTGATGGTCAGTGATGTGAGTGTGATGGTCAGTGTTGTGAGTGTGATGATCAGTGATGTGAGTGTGATGGTCAGTGATGAGTGTAATGATCAGTGATGAGTGTAATAGTCAGTGATGAGTGTGATGGTCAGTGATGTGAGTGTGATGGTCACTGATGTGAGTGTGATGGTCAGTGATGTGAGTGTGATGGTCACTGATGTGAGTGTGATGGTCAGTGATGAGTGTGATGGTCAGTGATGAGTGTGATGGTCAGTGATGTGAGCATGATGATCAGTGATGTGAATGGGATGGTCAGTGATGAGTGTGATGGTCAGTGATGTGAATGTGATGTTCAGTGTTAATCAGTGTTGAGTGTGGTGATCAGTGATGTGATGGTCAGTGATGTGAATGTGATGGTCAGTGATGTGATTGTGATGGTCAGTGATGTGAATGTGATGATCAGTGATGATCAGTGTTGAGTGTGGTGATCAGTGATGTGATGGTCAGTGATGTGAATGTGATGGTCAGTGATGTGAATGTGATGGTCAGTGATGTGAGTGTGATGATCAGTGATGTGAATGTGATGATCAGTGATGATCAGTGTTGAGTGTGATGATTAGTGATGTGATGGTCAGTGATGTGAATGTGATGGTCAGTGATGTGAATGTAATGGTCAGTGATGTGAGTGTGATGGACAGTGATGAGTGTGATGGTCAGTGATGAGTGTGATGGTCAGTGATGTGAGTGTGATGGTCACTGATGAGTGTGATGGTCAGTGATGTGAGTGTAATGGTCAGTGATGTGAGTGTGATGGTCAGTGATGTGAGTGTGATGGACAGTGATGAGTGTGATGGTCAGTGATGTGAGTGTGATAATCAGTGATGTGAATGTGATGGTCAGTAATGAGTGTAATGATCAGTGATTAGTGTGATGGTCAGTGATGTGAGTGTGATGGTCAGTGTTGTGAGTGTGATGATCAGTGATGTGAGTGTGATGGTCAGTGATGAGTGTAATGATCAGTGATGAGTGTAATGGTCAGTGATGAGTGTGATGGTCAGTGATGTGAGTGTGATGGTCACTGATGTGAGTGTGATGGTCAGTGATGTGAGTGTGATGGTCACTGATGTGAGTGTGATGGTCAGTGATGTGTGTGTGATGGTCAGTGATGAGTGTGATGGTCAGTGATGAGTGTGATGGTCAGTGATGTGAGCATGATGATCAGTGATGTGAATGGGATGGTCAGTGATGAGTGTGATGGTCAGTGATGTGAATGTGATGTTCAGTGTTGATCAGTGTTGAGTGTGGTGATCAGTGATGTGATGGTCAGTGATGTGAATGTGATGGTCAGTGATGTGAGTGTGATGGTCAGTGTTGTGAGTGTGATGATCAGTGATTAGTGTGATGGTCAGTGATGTGAGTGTGATGGTCAGTGTTGTGAGTGTGATGATCAGTGATGTGAGTGTGATGGTCAGTGATGAGTGTAATGATCAGTGATGAGTGTAATGGTCAGTGATGAGTGTGATGGTCAGTGATGTGAGTGTGATGGTCACTGATGTGAGTGTGATGGTCACTGATGTGAGTGTGATGGTCAGTGATGTGAGTGTGATGGTCAGTGATAAGTGTGATGGTCAGTGATGAGTGTGATGGTTAGTGATGTGAGCATGATGATCAGTGATGTGAATGGGATGGTCAGTGATGAGTGTGATGGTCAGTGATGTGAATGTGATGTTCAGTGTTGATTGTGATGATCAGTGATGTGATTGTGATGGTCAGTGATGTGAATGTGATGATCAGTGATGATCAGTGTTGAGTGTGGTGATCAGTGATGTGATGGTCAGTGATGTGAATGTGATGGTCAGTGATGTGAATGTGATGGTCAGTGATGTGAGTGTGATGATCAGTGATGTGAATGTGATGATCAGTGATGATCAGTGTTGAGTGTGATGATTAGTGATGTGATGGTCAGTGATGTAAATGTGATGGTCAGTGATGTGAATGTGATGGTCAGTGATGTGAATGTGATGGTCAGTGATGATCAGTGTTGAGTGTAATGATCAGTGATGTGATGGTCAGTAATGTGAATGTGATGGTCAGTGATGTGAATGTAATGGTCAGTGATGTGAATGTATAGAACAGTGATGAGTATGATGATCAGTAATGAGTGTAATAATCAGTGATGGTCATTGATGTGAGTGTGTTGGTCAATAATATGAGTGTAATGGTCAGTGAAGGGAATGGTAAAGTTAGAGAAGAGAGTTAATAGGAAATGTTAACAGTAAGTGAATCGTATTCGGCAGGATTCGAATCTGCACAGGGAGACCGCAATGGATTTCAAGTCAATCGCCTTAACCACTCGGCCACGACTACTACACAGTTAGTTGTCACCCCATACTTAAACTGAAATCCCTATTAACACAAGAAAACGCAAATGAACAATATCTGTATAATTAATACGAAATGTGAACAGAAAACGAATCGTAGCCGGCAGGATTCGAACCTGCGCGGGGAGACCACAATGGATTTCTAGTCCATCGCCTTAACCACTCGGCCACGACTACTACACAAGTCTCTATCATCCCCTACTTAAACTGGAAGCCCTATTAACACAACAACCTGTAAACTAACTGAAATCGGGGTAATTAATAGGAAATGTAAACAGAAAGCAAATCGTAGCCAGCAGGATTCGAACCTGTGCGGGAAAACCACAAAGGGTTTCCAGACCATCGCCTCAACCACTCAGCCACGACTACAACAGAAGTCTTGACTACCCCCCTACTTAAACTGGAAGCCCTATGAAACACAACATACTGTAAACTAACTTTATCGGGGTAATTACTAGGAAATGTGAACAGAAAGTGAATCGTAGTCGGCAGGATTCGAACCTGTGTGGGGAGACCCCATTGGATTTCAAGTCCATCGCCTTAACCACTCGGCCACGACTACTACACAGTTAGCTGTCATCCCTACTTAAACTGGAATCACTATTAACGCAAGAACACGCAAATGAACACTATCTGTATAATTAACAGGGAATGTAAACAAAAATCAAATCGTATTCGGCAGTAATCGAACCTGTTTTAGGAGACCACAATAGATTCCTAGGCCATTGCCTTAACCACTCAGCCACGACTACTACACAAACCTTTACCATCCCCTACTTAAACTGAAAGCCCTATTAACACAACAACCTGTAAACGAACTGGATTGGCGTAATTAATAGGAAATGTAAACAGAAAGTGAATCGTAGTCGGCAGGATTCAAATCTGCCCAGGGAGCCCACTAATGGATTTTCAGTCCATTTCTTTAACCACTCGGCCACAACTACTACACAAGTCTTGATCAGCCCCTACTTAATCTGGAAGCCCTATTAACACAACAACCTGTAAACTAACTGGATCGGTGTAATTAAAAGGAAACGTAAACAGGAAGCGAATCGTAGTCAGCAAGATTTGAACCTGCGCAGGGAGACCCCAACGGATTTCAAGTCAATTACCTTAACCACTCAGCCACAACTACTACAAAATCTTCTATCATCCCCTACTTAAACTGGAAGCCCTATTAACACAACAACCTGTAAACTAACTGGATCAGGGTACTTAATAGGAAATGTAAACAGAAAGTCAATCGCAGTCGGCAGAATTCAAAACTGCGCGGGGAGACCCTAATAAACTTCTAGGCCATCGCCTGAACCACTCGGCCACAACTACTACACAATGCTCTATCATCCCCTACTTATACTGGTAGCCCTAACAACACAAGAAAACGAAATTGAACCATATCTGTATAATTAACTAGAAATCTCAGTTTTCAGGATTAGACCTTACGGGGGGAGACCCCAATGGATTTCAAGTCCATCACCTTTACCATTTGGCCACGACTACTACACAGCAAGCTGCCACCCCCTACTTAAACTGACATCCCTATTAACACAAGAAAACGAAAATGAACAATATCTGTATAATTAACACAAAATGTGAACAGAAAGCGAACCGGACCTGCGCGTGGAGACCCCAATGGATTTCTAGTCCATCGCCTCAACCACTCGGCCATGACTACTACACAATTCTCTATCATCCCCCACTTAAACTGAAAGCCCTATTACCACAAAAACCTGTAAACTAACTGGATCCGTGTAATTAATAGGAAATGTAAACAGAAAGCAAATTGTAATCAGCAGGATTCAAACCTGTGCAGGGAAACCCCAAAGGATTTCTAGTCCATCGCCTTAACTGCTCGGCCACTACACAATACTCTATCATCCCCTACTTAAACTAAAAGCCCTATTAACACAACAACCTGTAAACTACCTGGATTGGCGTAATTAATAGGAAATGTAAACAGAAAATGAATCGTAGTCGGCAGGATTCAAATCTGTGCGGGGAGACCACTAATGGATTTTTAGTCCATTTCTTTAACCACTCGGCCACAACTACTACACAAGTCTTGATCAGCCCCTACTTAATCTGGAAGCCCTATTAACACAACAACCTGTAAATTAACTTTATCGGGGTAATTATTAGGAAATGTAAACAGAAAGTGAATCATAGTCAGCAGGATTCGAACATGCGTGGGGAGACCCCAATGGATTTCAAGTCTATCGCCTTAACCACTCGGCCACGACTACTATACAGGAAGCTGTCACCCCTACTTAAACTGGAATCACTATTAACACACGAAAACGCAAATTAACAATATCTCTATAATTAACAGGAAATGCAAATCGTATTTGAAAGTAATCGAACCTGCTCGAGGAGACCCCAATAGATTCCTTGTCCATCGCCTTAACCACTCGGCCGCGACTACTACACAAATCGTTATCATCCCCTACTTAATCTAAAAGCCCTATTAACACAACAACCTGTAAACTAACTGGATCGGTGTAATTAAAAGGAAATGTAAACAGAAAGTGAATCATAGTCAGCAGGATTTGAACCTGCGCGGGGAGACCCCGATGGATTTCAAGTCCATCGCCTTAACCACTCGGCCACGCCTACTAAACAGATAGCTATCACCCCTACTTAAACTGCTATCACTATTAACACAAGAAAACGCAAATTAACAATATCTGTATAATGGATATGGATTTCTAATCCATCGCCTTAACCACTCGGCCACAACTACTACACAATTTTCTATCATCCCCTACTTATACTGGAAGCCCTATTAACACAAGAAAACTAAATTTAACCATATCTGTATAATTAACTGGAAATGTAAACATTAAACAAATCTCAGTTGGCAGGATTTGAACCTGCGCTGGGAGACACCAATGGATTTCAAGGCCATCACCTTTACCATTTGGCCACAACTACACTGTTAGCTGTCACCCACTAATTAACCTGGAACCCATATTAACACAAGAAAACACAAATTAACAATATCTGTATAATTAACAGAAAGGGAATCGTATTTGGCAGTAATCGAACCTGCTCGAGGAGACCCCAATAGATTCCTAGTCCATCACCTTAACCACTCGGCCACGACCACTACACAAATTGCTATCATCCCCTGCTTAAACTGGACACCCTATTTACACAAGACAATGAAATTGAATCATATCTGTATAATAAACTGGAAATGTAAACATTAAACAAACACAACACCCTGTAAACTAACTTTATCGGGGTAATTAATAGGAAACGTGAACAGGAAGCAAATCGTAGTCGGCAGGATTCGAAACTGCGTGGGAAGACCCCAATGGATTTCAAGTCAACCCCTCTGTCCCTGATGGTAGGAGAGTGAAAAGTGTGTGTGTGGTTGTCCACAATGCTGTTTGCTTTGCGGATGCAGCGTGTGGTGTAAATGTCCATGATAGAGGGGAGAGAGACTCCGATGATCTTCTCAGCGGTCCTCACTATCCTTAGTGGGGTCTTGCGCTCCGAGACTGTGCAGTTCCCAAACCAGGCAGTGATGCAGCTGCTCAGGATGCTCTCAATGGTCCCTCTGTAGATAGTGGTCAGGATGGGGGGAGATGGAGGAGCTTTCCTCAGTGCTCTCAGGAAGTAGAGATGGTGCTGGGCTTTTTTGGTGATGGGGCTGGAGGAGCCTTTCCTGTTTGCACATACTTGTTTATACACCATGAAGTTAAAAATCCTGAATCGCATTGACCTGGATGCTTCAGCAATAATGTAATAAATTCTTAATAACTAATATGTTTAGCTTTTTTGCTGTTGTTTTTCTGTTACTTAAACAGCAAATACACAATGTTGTGATTGCAGCTTGAGAAACTCCATGCCATTGGATACAAGCCTGTTCTGCTTCTTGGCAAGGAGACCAAAAAGAATGAAGTCAAGTGTGAAATATTAACCCCTCGCTGCACACTCTCCACCTATGCCCAGGACTACCTTCAGAAGATGGGTTCACTTTATGAATACCTTCGTGAAGGTAAGATGCAGCACTGCATTCTTAAAGTCACAGTTCACAACGTGTGTTAAGTATGGCAAAGATTTGCATCAACGTTTAAATCTTAAAGGGACGGCTCCCCCCTAAAACTTGAATTCATCGCCTTAAACTCCTAACCTCCTTGACAGTGGAAACTTAGGAGAGGCTTCCATTTTTATATAACCAAGACAGAGTGTGTTAGCACAATACTGGGTCTCTTAATACAATTCAACTTTTTAAATATTAATTTAGCTTTAGACACGACCAAACAGCACTTCCTCAAACCATTTTCTAATATTTGGCAAACTACAACATGTCTCCAAAATATATTTTAGATATATTCTGTCCAATGTCACAGTTTTATCTGCATAGTATTGTGAGGATTAAAAGTAATTGCACAAAATTTGCTGATGAAGAACTATGACGATTTGTCCTTTATTTTCATATTCATCAGTCGTTGATGACTGAAATGTAGTTTTAGAGTGAACCATCTCTTAAACTATTTTCTTATTCAGTCCCCAAAAGAGAGCAAGCTTTTGGGAATGTTGGGAAGAGCACAACACATGCATGTCAAGTTCCAGCTTACCACATTTGCAATTTGGCATCCACGAACCCACAGAATTTGACTGTATGATTTAAACAGATTAACATTTAAAACATAAAGATTAACCATGAGTTTAAACTACACCTGTTTTAAATAAGCAAAACACTTGTTCAACTTGCAGAGGATGGAACTAGGATTTCAGTGGCAATGATGATAAGCTGATGACGCTGCGTCTCACACCCTGTGATCCATTGGAGAACACAAGCAACCCAGAGGAGGTCCACAGGTGGAAGAGACAAGAACATGCTGGTGGAGCCCATGAGTAATACAGAAGGGCAGGTGAAGCGGATGAGCACTGCAGAGGAGCAGGTGGAGCAGATCAGCACTATGGAGGAGCAGGTGGAGCAGATCAGCACTATGGAGGAGCAGGTGGAGCAGATCAGCACTATGGAGGAGCAGGTGGAGAAGATCAGCACTATGGAGGAGCAGGTGGAGCAGATCAGCACTACGGAGGAGCAGGTGGAGCAAATGAGCACTACAGAGGAGCAGGTGGAGCAGATCAGCACTATGGAGGAGCAGGTGGAGCGGATGAGCACTAAGGAGGAGCAGGTGGAGCAGATCAGCACTACAGAGGAGCAGGTGGAGCAGATCAGCACTATGGAGGAGCAGGTGGAGAAGATCAGCACTATGGAGGGACAAGGTAATTAAGACATCTTTACAGTTAGTTTAATTTTGTAAAGGCTTGAATTGTTTAAACCATGTGGTACCTTAAAATTGCTCAATGTCTGAGGCTTTTCCCCATAGAGCTTTATGCAGGTCCGGGCTGCATGATATCTTTTCAGCGTCGGTGCTGCAATGTAAGTAATGCAGTAAGATAATTACACTTGATAAGATTACTTAAACTAAGAAACCATACCAAGCCTTTAGAAAATAGCAAAGTGTTTTAAAACAAGGATTAAAATACTTATTTGAAGCAGTATATTTAGTGTCATTTACTTAAAACTAAGTTGTAAATTCTTTTAAGTTTGCCTTTCTTAATTTGTGTGAAAAGATCTTAAAACCAGAGCTATTAAACAAGATGATTCTTCTTCATTTAGGATTTGTCATAAGGTAATCTGTCTTAAAATGAGTAAAGCATTTAAACTTAAAACACGGTTATATAAACTAAAATCAAGACCATGCATTCAGAGTCAAAATTATTTATTCATTTGAAAACCTGTCTTCTTCCACAGAATAGTTACCATGCACAAAACAAAGCTTACTTTACTGCTTCTCAAAATACTGAACTTACTGTAACATAAAACAGTACATGTGTTGCCATTGCTGAACACGGAATCACAATCAACATGAGAATCTGACACTGTAATAAAACTACAAAACAACTTGTAACAGAGATGCCCAAGAAAAAAGCACAAAAAACATACAAGTCTTCTGTATAAACTCTGCCTTAATGATTGTTCTTCGTCATCATTGGTGCTGATCAGAGGGGGAGGAGCCTTGAACAGAAAAAAAGATGCATGCCATTAGCAGTACTAAAAAGGAAAAAAAAACCTAAATGAAAACCCAAGCTGATGACTTTGTGAAAGCGATTTCCCTTAGTTCATCTGGTATTATTTAATACCATTTCTCTTTCTTGGTGTTAGTTTTTTCCTTTTTTTGTGCTAAGACAACCTTATTGAGTTATGGGTTGTGTATTGTTCAGTCTTTTGTGAAGTCAGACATTTTAAAATCATACTGTGGATAATTCCTCTGAAATGTTTAAACATCTGAGTGAAGTGATAAATGAACAGTTGATTTGCTGCTTAAGTGTTCATGTAGATTGCCAATCGTATTAGTGTGGTGTGTGTAACATAGGTCATGTGGTGTTCTGCTAACCATGCAGTCTCATGCTCTGATATCAGCTATAGGCGGATTGAATGCTCACAGATAAATTAAGCAATTATTTAGATAAAAGAAGCAATTTATTGTTATAAAATTGAGTGTCAGTAAATGTGTTGATGCATTTTGAACATTATTACATTGAAAATTATAATTAGAAATATTAATGTGTGTAAATGGGAATTTACTGCAATAAATTATTTTCCTGCCTTGTCTTCACATGGTTGTTTTTTTTTTTTTTCCCTCCCTTTGTTCCCTCTTCCTAATTTGTTTGACATCTCTCTTTGATGCTGGATGAGGAGTTCTCGGAGCTCTGGAATTAGAATCGTTTCTACCATCAGCTAGGAGCTCAACATTGATGGAGACTGGTGAGCCCCTTGTTTCTTCTGAACCTGGATCATTTTCTGTTCTTCATCTGTGTGGTAGAACCATAAGTGCACCATTTTCCTTTCCTTTTTTTCTCTCTTCCTGGATTTCCATTAACTTTTTTTGGAATGTGTTGCAGGTCTGAATGACAGGAAATGATGTATATTTAGACATGACAGGAAGTTGACCAAACAAAACATGAAATATTTTGTGTTCATATTGTCTGCAATGAAATACAAGTCAAAGTAAATTTAGAAATCACTACTTTCTTTTTTTATTTGCGTTTTCCATACTGTCCCAACTTTTTCTGATTTGGGGTTGTAGTTTTCAAGTTTTTCCATTGCGGGACGATTTTACAGTCTTTAAAACGATTTGCATGAAAACTGAATACATAGAATCTATCGAGTCTCGCCATAGATAAAACATTATCCCTGCTGTGGGCCATGTTTACTGCCTGGTCTTAGTATTCATGTTCCTCCAAATGTCACACAAATAAGAAGTTCTGATCAGCTGTACAGGTGTTTTTTGAGAGCTAATATGTGGTTCTATGTGATTCCTATCCAGTTTATCATCTTCAGTGCAATTAAAATCCCCACCTAGAAACAAAAAACCTTCTGAATTGATGTTTTTTAAAGTGGAGCTGATTTTGTTTAGAAAGAGGATTTTTTTCTGCCCCTTCGTAGGTGCGTAAACATAACAAAAATTCATTTCTGTGTTTTCGAATTTTGCTTGTACTTTTAAAATGTGCCCTTTAACTATTTCTTCCATTTTGTAAGAGGTTGGTAGAAAGTGTTTTGAAAAGAGTATTGCTACTCCTCCACTAGTAGAGAACATCCGATCCACTTCAGTTTTATGATCCCTGTGTGATTCCTGAATAAACATGACATCAATCCGTTTCAGCTTTATAAACTCAAACAACACCATTCTTTTCTGACCAGCTCTAGCAGCATTTAGATTAAGAGTTCCTACTTTTACATACTTCATATTGGAAATAGAGAACAACATACCTATACAGTACAGTACAGTACAGTAGTGACACTGGGCGCCAGTTCTTCAGCTGCGTCAGGTCTCCCTTCTTTGGCAGCAGGCGCTTTTCTTCTAAACAGTTGTAGCTGCTAATTCCAGGTCTTTCTGAAGCTCTCCACAAGTGGTCCTTGGCTCTTGGACAACTCTTTTGATATTCTTTTTGCTCCTCTGTCTGAAATCTTGTGAGGAGCACCTGGTCATGGCTGCTTTATGGTGAGATGATGTTCTTTCTACTTCTGGATTATGATCCTAACAGTTCTCGCTGGAACATTCAGAAGTTTAGAAATCCTTCTGTAACCAATGCTAATAGTATGTTTTGAAACAATAAGGTTGTGAAGGTCTTGAGAGAGCTCTTCACTTTTACCCATCATGAGATGTTTCTTGTGTGACACCTTGGTAATGAGACATCTTTATACAGGCCATTAGTTGGGACTGAAGCAGCTGATATTGATTTTCACTGACACGGGGCAGGACTGCTTTCTAATTACTGATTGATTTCAGCTGGTGTCTCGGCTTCCATGCCTTTTTTCACCTGCCTTTCTTCATGTGTTCAACACTTTTCACCAGATGGAATAAAATTAAAGTAACGAGTCTGTTTTTGAAAATGTAAGAAGTAGAAAGTACAGATATTTATGGGGAAAAAAAATAATGAGTAAAAGTAAAAAGTTTTGCGAAAAATAAATAATAAAGTAAAAGACTGATTAAAATTACACTTAAATTGTACAAGAGTCTGTAATTATCAATATAATCATCTTTATAATAATAATAATAATAATAATAATAATAATAATAATAATAATAATAATAATAATAGTAATAATAATAAAAATAAATCTTGTAATGTATCTTGTAGGTTCCCTGGTGGTCTTTAGGCCATTAGGGTTGCACAAGCCTTAGTGCCGGTCCCAAGCCCGGATAAATGGGGAGGGTTGTGTTAAAAACATGTGCCAAATCAAACATGCGGATGATCCGCTGTGGCGCCCCCTAATGGGAGAAGCCAAAATAAAGTTTTAGTAATGTATTTTGTATCTAACAATATTCAACATATATATATATATATATATATATATATATATATATATATATATATATATATATATATATATATATATATATATATATATATATATAAAAAAAGGATAGCTATTATAAAATTTTAAAATATATAATAAAATAAAGAATATATAAAAGTAACAACAATTTCATTCATTTTATTATTTGCTTAATTAATCTTTATCATTATTGTACATTCTGCCCAACATTTCACATTCATTTGTGTATATAATGTATGTGTATATATATATATATATATATATATATATATATATATATATATATATATATATATATATATATATATATATATATATATATATATATATAGTAGACTGTTTATTCAGCTTGCTACTCCTTAATGCCATAATCTTGTTATCTGTAACCTTTCATTTCTGCACATTTTCTTAATTACTGTACGCCTCTATATTTATTCACTGTACTTCTGAATGTCCACACATCTCTGCACTGAAATAGCCTTTATATTTATTCACTGTATATACTTTCATATATACCACTTGCTGTAAATATGCTACATAGTTATCTGCACTGTAAATATGCTAGATGTTTATCTGCACTTTTGCACGACTGCTACATTTTGCACTTCTGGTAGATGCCAAACTGCATTTCGTTGCTGTGTACCTGTACTATGCAATGACAATAAAGTTGTTTCTATCTATCTATCTATCTATCTATCTATCTATCTATCTATCTATCTATCTATCTATCTATCTATCTATCTATCTATCTATCTATCTATCTATCTATCTATCTATCTATCTATCAATCATGCTACCTATGTTGTGCTACTATGGCTCTAATTCGAATCATGTTGTGCTGGTAGGTCCCTGATGTGAATCACAGTTAGCATTAGAGCTATAGTAGCAGTACAGTGTTTTATATTAGGGCCCTAGAGGCACAACATATATTAACTTAGAGCCATAGTTGGCCCACATGATTAGTATTGGAGTCATATCGGCGTTACATAATTAGCATTAGAGCTACAGTGGCACATCAGTGTTGAACATCAGGGCCAGGACAGCACAGCATAAATTGATTTTGGGCCACAGTAGCGGAACAGTGTTTCCCACTAGGGCCATAGCAGCATGCCATAATTTGAATTAGAGCCATAGTAGCACAACATAATTTGAATTAGAGTCATAGTTGGCTAACATAATTTTAATTAGAGTCACATCAGCACTACATAATTAGCATTAGAGCTACTGTAGCACAACAGTGTTTGACATCAAGGCCCTAGCAGCACAACATATTTTAAATTGGAACTACAGTAGCACGCCATCATTTGACCTAGAGCCATAGTTGGCCAAAATAATCTGAAATAGAATCAAAGTAGCGCAACTGAATTAGCATTAGAGCTATAGTTGAAGAACATTGATCCAGATCAGAGCCAGCACAGCACAACATACTTCCATTCAGAGGCATAGTAGCACAACAGAATCTGAATTAGGGCTATAGAAAAAACAACATAATTTGAATTTGGGCCATGGCCGCACGACATAATTTCTATTACTGCCATAGTGGCACAACATCTTTTGAATTGGAGTCATAGTAAGACTACATAGTTAGCTTTAGAGCTGTAGTAGTACAACAGTGTTTCACATTAAGGCCATAGCAGAACAACTTAATTTGAGTTTGGCTTAGTGCAGCACAAAGGTATTCAGCGTTAGGGTTACCACTTTTCAATTGAGGGTTAGAGCGGCCTGAATGGAACAGGGTAAGGGTTAGTGCTGTTCGAATTAGGGTTAAAGCAGCCTGAGTGACATGGAATTAGGATTAGGGTTGGCACTGTTCGAATCACGGTTAGTGCAGCCTGACCTGATTGGAATTAGGGTTAGCACTGTTCGAATTAGGGTTAAAGCAGCCTGAGTGACATGGAATTAGGGTTAGGTTTGGCACTGTTCAAATTAGGGCTATAAACAAATTATGTTGTGCTGCTAGGGCCCTGATGTGAAACACAGTTAGCATTAGAGCTATAGTAGCAGTACAGTATTTCACATCAGGGCCCTAGTAGCACAACATAACTCGAGTTAGAGTCATAGTAGCACAACATTGTTCTGCTACTATAGCTCTAATGCTAACTTTGACTCTAACTCAAGTTATGTTGTGCTGCTAGGTCCCTGATGTTTCACACCAGGGCCCTGTAGCCCTGTAGCCACATCAGGGCTAGGGTCCCTCGCAGCACACCATAATTTGTATGAGAGGCATAGTAGCACACTGTACATTGAATTAGAGTCATATCAGCACTACATAATTAGCATTAGAGCTACAGTAGCACAACAGTGTTTTACATCAGGGCCAGGACAGCACAACAATATTTGAAATTATGCCACAGTAGTGGAACAGTGTTTCCCACTGAGGCCATAGCAGCAAAACAAAATTGAAATTAGAGCCATAGTTGGCCAACATAATTTGACTCAGAGCCATAGTTGGCCCACATAAATTGAATTATAGTTATAGCAGCACTACATAATTAGCATTAGAGCTATAGTAGCAGCACATTGTTTTACTTCGGGGTCCTAGAGGCACAACATATTTCAAATTAGAGCCATGGTAGCACAACGTAATTTGAATTAGAGTCATAGTTGGCCAACATAAGTTGAATTATAGTTATAGCAGCACTACATAATTAGCATTAGCGCTATAGTAGCAGTACAGTGTTTCACATCAGGCCCTAGCAGCATAACATAATTTGTATTAGAGCCATAGTAGCACAACATAGTTAGCATTAGAGCTACAGTAGTAGAACAATGTTGTGCTACTATGACTTTAATTCAAATTGTGTTGTGCTACTAGGGCCAACCCATAGTTGTCCCACATGATTTGTATTGGAGTCATATCAGCATTACATAGTTAGCATTAGAGCTACAGTGGCACATCAGTGTTTAACATCAGGGCCAGGACAGCACAGCATGAATTGAATTTGGGCCACAGTAGCAGAACAGTGTTTCCCACTAGGGCCATAGCAGCACGCCATAATTTGAATTAGAGCCATAGTAGCACAACATAATTTGAATTAGTCATAGTTGGCTAACATAATTTTAATTAGAGTCACATCAGCACTACATAATTAGCATTAGATCTACTGTAGCACAACAGTGTTTGACATCAAGGCCCTAGCAGCACAACATATTTTTAATTGTAACTACAGTAGCACGCCATCATTTGACCTAGAGCCATAGTTGGCCAAAATAATTTGAATTAGAATCATAGTAGCGCAACAGAATTATCATTAGAGCTATAGTTGAAGAACATTGATCCAGATCAGGGCCAGCGCAGCACAACATACTTCTATTCAGAGGCATAGTAGCACAACAGAATCTGAATTAGGGCTATAGTAAAACAACATAATTTGAATTTGGGCCATGGCCGCACGACATAATTTATATTACTGCCATAGTAGCACAACATCTTTTGAATTGGAGTCATAGGAAGACTACATAGTTAGCTTTAGAGCTGTAGTAGTACAACAGTGTTTCACATTAAGGCCATAGCAGCACAACTTCATTTTAGTTTGGCTTAGTGCAGCACAAAGGTAGGGTTAGGATTACCACTTTTTAATTGAGGGTTAGAGCGGCCTGAATGGAACAGGGTTAGGGTTGGTGCTGTTCGAATTAGGGTTAAAGCAGCCTGAGTGACATGGAATTAGGGTTAGGGTTAGCACTGTTCGAATTAGGGTTAGCACAGCCTGAATGACATGGAGTTAGGGTTAGGGTTAGCGCAGCCTGAATGACATGGAGTTAGGGTTAGGGTTAGCGCAGCCTGAGTGACATGGAGTTAGGGTTGGCACTGTTCGAATTAGGGTTAGCGCAGCCTGAGTGACATGGAGTTAGGGTTAGGGTTGGGACTGTTCTAATTAGGGTTAGCGCAGCCTGAAAGACATGGAGTTAGGGTTAGGGTTGGCACTGTTCTAATTAGGGTTAGCGCAGCCTTGAGTGACATGGAGTTAGGGTTAGGGTTGCCACTGTTCGAATTAGGGTTAGCGCAGCCTGAATGACATAGAGTTAGGGTTGGCGCAGCCTGAATGACATGGAGTTAGTGTTAGGGTTGGCACTGTTCGAATTAGGGTTAGCACAGCCTGACCTGATTGGAATTAGGGTTAAGCGAGCAACGAGGCACACCTGTCGGCCTGGGACTACTAGAGCACGGGGCCATGCACGAGGCGTGCCATGCCTAGTGGCGAAGACCAGACGATGACAAAGACATAGGGAGTCCGGCTGCGGGAGGCACACGGGGAGTTTGCACACCTGCTCCATACACTAACACGTGCTTCACACAGCCCACAAGAGCCAGCGTTCCCAATACTACGCACAGCATTCACACACTGCCAATGCGTCAGACACATTGACAAGGCTCGCCGTTCACGTGAAACACACGCTGTTCCGCCGACATGGATGTAACTCAACCCTTTTTACACTGCACTCTGCACAAAATGCGCCGAGCGCCGGCTCGAGCGCCAGGCGCGCGGTGCACTTCCGGCAAAACGAGAGCGACCACTGCTCTCTATTCGGCCATGACGGGCCTCGCGGAACACTTGCAAGCCCGTACGCGCGAAATGTGTGCATAATAGCGCGGGATCTTGTCTTCGGCGTCTTATTTACGACGAGAAACGCTGCGAGAAAACACACTCGCGAGCGTGTCGCGGAAGCGGCGGCTGCCCGGTTGAGTCTACAACGTTCTCATGCTCGGTTTTAAGACCGGCCCACCAGCAGAGGGGCGGGAGGTTTCTGTGTGTTACACAGCGTATACAGAGTCTGACTCGCACTGAGATACTACAGATACTAGAGAGATGGCAGAAGTTGCTCCCGCGCCCGCCGCCGCGCCGGCTAAAGCGCCGAAAAAGAAAGCAGCGTCGAGGGCCAAGAAAGCCGGCCCCAGCGTCGGCGAGCTCATCGTCAAAGCGGTTTCCTCGTCCAAGGAGAGGAGCGGTGTGTCGCTCGCCGCCCTGAAGAAAGCCTTGGCCGCCGGCGGATACGACGTGGAGAAGAACAACTCCCGCGTCAAGCTCGCTGTCAAGGGTCTCGTGTTGAAGGGAACTCTTCTACAGACCAAAGGAACCGGCGCGTCTGGCTCTTTCAAGCTAAACAAGAAGCAGACCGAAGCCACGAAGACCGCAAAGAAGACCGCAACTAAGGCGAAGAAGCCCGTCGCTGTTAAGGCGAAGAAACCTGCCGCGGCGAAGAAGCCCAAGAAGGTGGCGGCCAAGAAACCTGTTGCCGCCGCCAAGAAGTCCCCGAAGAAGGCAAAGAAGCCCGCAGCAGCTGCTAAAAAAGCCACCAAGAGCCCGAAGAAAGCGAAAAAGCCGGCGACTCCTAAAAAAGCAGCCAAGAGCCCCAAGAAAGCAAAGACCGTGAAGCCCAAAGCGGCGAAGCCCAAGGCTGCAAAGGCGAAAAAGACAGCGCCCAAGAAGAAGTAAACATGTTTGTTTGTTTATTTCATCTCTACCTTAACTAAACGGCTCTTTTAAGAGCCACCTATATTTTCCCCCAAAGAGCAACATTTTGGATCCTGCCATGATGAAAGTGAAAGCGAATACAAGATAGGGATTTATGACATGAATACGCAAACTATGTAGTAGGTATAGAGATGCTTATGATTATATGATATATGTATCGTTGTACACATTTCACATGAATGTTGTTTCCTGATACCTGTGTCTTCCATGAGCGCGCGCTCAATCCTCAGTCACACACACACACACACACACACACACACACAGAGACTATTAGGGAAGGGGAGGTGTGTGTGTGTGGGGGGGGTTGTTAGGCTGAGGCTGAATGAATGTCACCATTTGTGCATTTGTGATTGGATGTTGATCACATGGTGTTCTAAGCCAATGAGAGAGTGGCTGTGTTGCCTATATCACTGAGTTTTCAGCGCGAAGCGTTCACTATTATCGACTTGTTCCTTGAACAAATCTGATCTACAGCAAAATGAGTGGAAGAGGCAAAACCGGTGGCAAAGCCAGGGCCAAGGCCAAGACTCGCTCATCCAGGGCAGGACTGCAGTTTCCTGTAGGCCGTGTGCACAGGCTTCTGCGTAAAGGCAACTACGCTGAGCGCGTCGGTGCCGGCGCTCCCGTTTACCTGGCGGCTGTGCTGGAGTATCTGACCGCTGAGATTCTGGAGTTGGCTGGTAACGCTGCCCGTGATAACAAGAAGACTCGTATCATTCCCCGACACTTGCAACTCGCCGTGCGTAACGATGAGGAGCTGAACAAACTGCTCGGCGGAGTGACCATCGCTCAGGGTGGTGTGCTGCCTAATATTCAGGCTGTACTTCTGCCTAAGAAGACTGAGAAGGCTGTCAAGACCAAGTAAAGTCGTCCAATGCTGTGTTTGTCAGTACCCAAAGGCTCTTTTAAGAGCCACCCACTTTGACTCAAAAAGTGCAAGTTTGTTACTTTGTGTATATAATTGTATTCATTCTAGAAAGTTGCACCCAAGAGAATCACATTTAATAAAGCCCATTGGAATAGTCTACTAATCATGCCATTCTCATTAGTGACTTAGAAGCATAAATATAACGAAGTATTTTTTATTTTTTTCTAAATTGCGACGGCCGTCTTTGTGTAACTATAGAACAGAGGAAAACAGTGCTGTGCAAGAGAGCCGAGGGAGGGAGGGTGGGGTGTTCAAACTGTGGCGCTGACTAGGTCTAAGCCAATAATCGTCGAGTGACGTATAGCGATCGATCCAATGCAAGACGAGAGGTTTCGAGACGCCCAATGAACGCGAGGCGTCGTTCAGGCTTAAAAAGCCAGCGTTTGCTAGCGCTTTTCATTCAGTTTTTCTTCCGCGAAGTGCACAGCTCAACGCTATGGCAAGAACTAAGCAGACTGCCCGTAAATCCACTGGTGGCAAGGCGCCCAGGAAGCAGCTCGCCACCAAGGCTGCTCGCAAGAGCGCTCCGGCTACCGGCGGCGTGAAGAAGCCTCACCGTTACAGGCCCGGCACCGTGGCTTTGAGAGAGATCCGTCGCTATCAGAAGTCTACTGAGCTGCTCATCCGCAAGCTGCCCTTCCAGTGCCTGGTGAGAGAAATTGCTCAAGACTTCAAGACCGACTTGCGTTTCCAGAGCTCCGCTGTAATGGCTTTGCAGGAGGCGAGCGAGGCATACTTGGTCGGCCTGTTCGAGGACACCAACCTGTGCGCCATCCACGCCAAGAGAGTAACCATCATGCCCAAGGACATTCAGCTGGCCCGCCGTATTCGCGGAGAGCGCGCTTAAACAATAACTCTGTCCAGTATACACAAAGGCTCTTTTAAGAGCCACCTCATTGTCTCAGTAAAACGAGCAAGTCTATACCGTGGTTGTTTTAAACAAATGATGATTTTATATATATATATATATAAACTATATAACTAGTTATTAGATTGGAGTGCTTCGGCAAACCTCTGATTTTGTGGCTCTGTCGCTGAGCATTTTGTGTATTTTATTATAGATTATTTTAATACTTGGCGACAGTAATAATATTAATAATAATAAATGCAAACAGAAGGTCGCTTGCTGTTCTGCACGGAGCGTGACTGCCATCTTGTGGCCAAAGTGTCACCTCCCATTCTCGTGTTATCGTTTGTATTCTAACAAAACAATAAATTGCATTCATCATAGTATTAATTCTCTCACATATAACTTTAGTATGCTGACTACGATTCTGACCATTTAAACATGGTTTTTATGCGTTAGGAACAATTTGACATAACATGAATCTAAAGCACTGTATGTATGTTCTCTTTCGTTGTCGTGCATATATGTTCAAACCTGACCACACACACACACACACACACATGTATATGTGTATATGTATTTGTGTGGGAAAATGTGCAATACCAACAGCAACACAATGAAATGAATGAATAGTGGCCCTCTCCAAGTACTCATGGACACTAGTGTAATT
This sequence comes from Silurus aristotelis, assembly GCF_946808225.1. Lineage (NCBI taxonomy): Eukaryota > Metazoa > Chordata > Actinopteri > Siluriformes > Siluridae > Silurus > Silurus aristotelis. The sequence goes on along the minus strand of NC_139588.1, from coordinate 2,119,216 downwards.
TTATATTATATTTTAGATTAGATTTATTGTTGACTTTATTGTCATTGTGCAAGATACATGTACAGAGCTAAGAGAATGCATTTAGCATCTGCTCAGAGGTTCCTTAGATAGATAGAAATATATATCTGTATATACATGAATGTGGCAGGATGTACAGTAAGGTATATACAGATACACAAATATAATAGTAGTGCAGATGGAAGTGAGGCACAATATGTGTAGAGAATGCGGAGTATACAAAAACAATATGTAACATTTACATATACAGTGCTTATACAGTGATCTAACGGTGTAGTGTAGAGTTCAGTGTGGTGATGGTGGATGGAAATAAAGCTGTCCCTGATCCTGCTGGTTCTGGTGCGTATGTTTCTGTATCTGGATCTTGATGGATGGAGGTTAAACAGTTTGTGACTGGGATGTGAAGGGTCCTTGATGATCTTGTGAGCTCTGCACTGACAACTGCTGCGCCCTTTGTTCTGTAACTACTAGTTCAACGGTAATAGACCTGGGAGTTATTTTAGACAGCAACTTATCTTTTAAAAATCACATCAATCAAGTTACAAAAACAGCCTTCTTTCACCTTAGAAATATTTCCAAGCTAAGAAATATGTTATCTATATCTGATGCAGAGAAGCTCGTCCATGCGTTTATGACCTCTAGAATAGACTATTGTAATGCATTACTAGGTGGATGTCCTGCGTCATTAATAAACAAGCTTCAGTTAGTTCAGAATGCCGCAGCAAGAGTTCTTACTAGGTCAAGAAAATATGATCATATAACCCCAATCTTATCGTCCCTACATTGGCTTCCTGTTAAGTTTCGAATAGACTACAAACTACTGCTACTCACTTATAAAGCACTAAATGGTTTGGCCCCCATGTATCTATCCAGTCTTTTAACACGCTACAATCCGCCACGCTCCCTGAGATCTCAAAACTCTGGGCTTCTAGTAGTTCCTAGAATAGCAAAGTCCACTAAAGGTGGTAGAGCATTTTCACATTTAGCTCCTAAACTCTGGAATAGTCTTCCTGACAGTGTTCGGGGTTCAGATACACTCTCCCAGTTTAAGTGTAGATTAAAAACATATATTTTTAGCAAAGCCTACACATCACACACATCACACACATCACATCATAACCTTGTGCTCCAGAATATATGATTACATGCACATTATCAATTTGTGCTGTTAATATCATGAACAGCAGCTACGCTAATTCCTCTCCACTGCTTCTCTCTCTCTCCCCATCCCGAGGCATCCTGAGGTTTGGCCAGCTCCAGTCACGTCCCACCTCGTGAAGATTATGGACCTATGGATGATCATGGAGAAGTAGATGCCGAGTGTTTAAAGGCCCTGGCATGGAGAAGCTGATGCTGGATCTATGATGATCACAAATTGTTCTGTATTGTTGAAAGATTTATGATCAAACTCTTGATGTCACCCATATGAGGATGGGTTCCCCTTTGAGTCTGGTTCCTCTCAAGGTTTCTTCCTCATATCATCTAAGGGAGTTTTTCCTTGCCACTGTCGCCACGGCTTGCTCATCAGGGACAAACGCACACCATTCACCTTCACTGTTGTTTTCTGTAAAGCTGCTTTGAGACAATGTCTGTTGTGAAAAGCGCTATACAAATAAACTTGACTTGACTTGACTTAACCTTTCCAGACAGTGTTTCTTGTGAATGTTCTCCAAGATGAGGAGCTGAGTGCCAATGATTCATTGGGAGATTTTCATTTTCCATTTTATTTTATAGGGCCTGAAGCAGTGCAGTTGCTGTACCACACAGAAATGGTACAGCTGTAGAAGTTCTCCAGTATCCTGTAGCACAGACAGGACTTTTAAAGTGTCCTCAGCAATCACAGGCGTTGTTGAGACAAGTCAAGAGGTCAAGTCAAGAAGCTTTTATTGTCATTTCAACCATATATAGCTGACGCAGTACACAGTGAAATGAGACAACGGACCCTTCGCATCCCAGCCCTGATGCTACATTAAACAACAATTCCAGAAACAGAACACACAGGGCTGGTAAGTGTCCTTGCCACATAAAGTGCATGTGTGCAACCTGGTGCAAACAGTGCAAAGACAACACAAGACAGTGCAAAACAACACAAGTCAGTGCAGGACAATCCATAAAACACATAATAGCTCCGCCAGTGAACCTGTTGTGACAAGACAAATTGAACAAAATTGAAGAGTAGCAAAAATGTAAAGAAAAAGAAAAAGTGTTCTGCAAAGGAGCAATATAGCAGCAGTTCAGAAAGGATGTGCAAGAAACGCATTTAAAAAGTTTCTGGTATTGAAGTGATGTAATATGAGTGGTACTAAAGTCATGGGTGTGCGAAGTAGAGAGAAGAGTTCAGTGACCAGGTGAGATCCTCGAAGATAAGGACTTGAAGTAACTTGAGGCTGAATTCACACTCCACAACATCTCTGTTGGTGTGAATTACTAGGCGCTGGATCTCCTCCCTGAAAGCCGTCTCATCTTTACCTCTGATCAGGCCTACCATTCGTGGTGTCATCAGCAAACTTGATGATGCTTTCTAAGGCCTAGGCAGGTAAGCACTCATTAGTGGAAAAGTGAATATAAGTAAGGGTACAATACGCATCCCTGAGTGTGGGACTGGAGGAGGTGAAGGTGTTCAAGCAAGTCCAGGGTCCAGTTACAGAGATGTGTGCTGATGCCAAGCTGTTGACAGGGCTAACTGTAGTATAAGCTCAGCTAAATTCAACAAACAACCTGCTGAAATGAGAGAGAGAGAGAGAGAGAGAGAGAGAGAGAGAGAGAGAGAGAGAGAGAGAGAGAGAGAGAGAGAGAGAGAGTGGGAGACATATGTTAATCTAATGTGACATTATTGACTCTCACTCTGTTTCTCTCTTCAAATTGTAACACAGTACAAATATACCGACACTTTCCAGGATATTGTGCAACATTGGACAAAAGAAGAGATTTGGGAAGAGCAAGAAATAAAAAACAAACAAACAAACACACGCACACAAATATTCAAATGATCTAGGAACTTGTGACTATAGTTATGGGCACTAGTGCAATTTGATATATATGACGTGTTCTACTGGCCTATTAGATAAACACGAAGCGAGACAAAAAGGGACTCACAGTTCACTTCAGGAAGAAACCCTGTATACCCTTAAACACTAGTATGAAATGTTTTTGGACTAATTTTTTAAGGTTTCATTTGTGAATGTTGTTTGTTTGTTTGTGTGTTTGTTTTTTCTGATCTCATCTCAAACTTTTAATGCGAAACCTTAGAGTAAATGGCTGTTCCATACACAATAATCACACAAAATGATGTGAGCATCAATTTCTTTAATCTACATTTTTCTGCAACATGTAAACATTGCCACACGATGGCAGTCAAGCTCTACAACGTCCACCGAACTCTGCCTTTATTAGAAATATCCCTGTATACCCTTAAACACTAGTATGAACTGTTTTTGGTCTTTTTTTTTTTTTTCTTTTTTTTTTTTTCTTCAAGTGTTATTCGTGTATGTTTGTTTGTTCTGATCTCATCTCAGACCCAATTCTTCTACTACATCTACTACTACTACTAACAACCATGATCCTAATAATTATTCTTAGTAAGTTGAGGAATGAGTTAAGAATAGGGTTTGATGAATACCATAAATAATAATAATGATTGCTTAATGCAGCATGGTGTGTAGTTCTGCATCGGTCTTGACTGCTATTGTGTGACCAAATCTAGAAAGTGCACATTCCTCTCTACCTTTTGTTGATTACCGAAGTCAAGTCAAAGGAATTGTTCACTTTATCAAATGATGCCTGTCTACACTACATGGTACGTTATTAGGAAATATAAACAGAGATATATAGCATACACAGCATTTCCTATTCAGGTGAGCACTCAGTGAGCATACACACTCTTTGTGACAGTGGAGCAGTTACCAAGAAAAATGTGTCGTGATGCGCTAAGTTCTAGAATAATAGTTTGATTGACAGTCTGTACAAGTCAGCGTGACACTGTCCAAATACATAGAGACCTTACTGCATATTTTGCAGCATAGGTAAAAGATGCACCCACTCCCAGACAAAGTGTGTGGCCCTGTCCATATACTTCTGGACACTAGTGCAGATTGCGCACTGGGTTTGCTCAGCTTGTCAGCTCCTGCTGTGGTGGAATGATGTTCACGAATGATTTGTGAGTTCCTGTTCCTGCACCCGTATTTGCATCTGCATATATGTTTTCTCAATAAAGGAACATTTCTCCCTTTTTTAAGGTGCCATCAAAATATTTGTGCTGTAGAAGTGACTGTGTATCTGAAGCATCATCTGTCTCTGAAACTTCGTCCTATTGAATTGGATAAATAATATACATATATTTACTCAATGTTCTACAGCCCATGTAGGTACACACAATGCTCACTCATTCTGATGCTTGATGCAAATATTACCATAATCTCCTGGTCTATGTGAGAGATTTATGGATAACTGACTACTACTACTACTACTACTACTTCTACTACTAATACAACTACTACTATTGCTACTACTGCTAATGCAAAAGTACCACATTAATAGAAATGAGAATAATGCTTGTTAAAATTAATAATAATCATGGGCCATTCCTACAATAGTCATGCTATATTTCTTGTGTGTTGAAAAGTATAGTACAAGATTAACGCTACTACTACTACTACTGGTAGGGGTGTAAGCAGGGCAGTGGTAGTCCAGTGGTTAAGGCTCTGGGTTACTGATCACAAGGTCAGCGGTTCAAGCCCCAGCACTGCCAAGCTACCACTGTTGAGCCCTTGAGCAAGGCACTGGTTGAGCCCTTGAGCAAGGCGTTTAACACCACCGTATAAACATATATCCGGTCTGATCTACGAGGAGACTCGTGGTGTACTGAAGGTGTTCTTGCAGAACGTCATCCGCGATGCAGTCACATACACCGAGCATGCGAAGAGAAAGACCGTCACCGCTATGGATGTGGTGTATGCCCTGAAACGCCAGGGACGCACTCTTTTTTACGGCACTTAGCCCTATCAGCTCCAGGGGCGCTGTACCATGGCTGACCCTGCGCTCTGACCCCAGCGTCCAGATGAGTTGGGATATGCGAAAACCTTTTAATTGCATATGTACAGTAGCTCAATATTTTGTCCCCCATCAGGTTTACACCTTTCTGGTCAGTAGTGGCACAGTGTGTAAGTAACTGAAAGCATAGTGTGTGCAATATTTTGCATTCCTTATGATGATATAAGCCTACTTAATGCAACAAGAACTGCAATTTGATTTATACTACTACTGGAATAAAAATTGCAACTGAGTCAAAACAGTTTTTCTAATTATAATTCTCAATTTAAATATTTGTGTGTTGAACTGCATTGAGTGTACCATGCTGTGAGCAAAAACCAAATTAAATCAATTCCACTACATGACTATTACTATTTCTATATCACTATGTTTGTGTGGACAAAAAGCCTGAGGAAGTACAAGACTCTAGCATGTTAACGGCTGTGGCGTTTCGCTTTGAAGACATTGTTTTGTGTGATCGTTAGTTTTAGGTCCGCCCCCTCGCCTGTTCTCAACTAGGTCCTGTGGAGAGAGAATAAATAGGCGGGCATTGCGCGGGGCTTCTTTATTGAGCAGCTTGACTTTGTGAGAGCAGCACCATGTCTGGAAGAGGAAAGGGTGGCAAGGGACTCGGTAAAGGAGGCGCTAAACGCCATCGTAAGGTTCTGCGCGATAATATCCAGGGTATCACTAAGCCGGCTATCCGCCGTCTGGCTCGCCGTGGTGGTGTTAAACGTATATCCGGTCTGATCTACGAGGAGACTCGTGGTGTACTGAAGGTGTTCTTGGAGAACGTCATCCGCGATGCAGTCACATACACCGAGCATGCGAAGAGAAAGACCGTCACCGCTATGGATGTGGTGTATGCCCTGAAACGCCAGGGACGCACTCTTTACGGCTTCGGCGGTTAAACGCTTACCTACCAAATAACGTGAACACAACGGCTCTTTTAAGAGCCACCCAAATATTATAAAATGAGCTATTGTTTCTTTTACTGTGTGTGTGTGTGTGTGTGTGTGTGTGTGTGCGGAGAAGGGGAGGAAATAACTTTTCTCAAGTGTATGTGACTAATGGAATTTGGAATAATTATAGATATATTCTAATAAGGTAAAATGTTGCACAAGCACTACAGTTTTGTCTCAAAGTCTCTCTCTCTATATATATATATATATATTCATATTTGTCTGTGCGTGTGCCCGCACAAAACGGCGGGCAGGGAAACAAAGAGTAGCTCAGGGGCGGGGGAGAGGGAACGGGAGAGGATGGGACGAGGGCGGAGCCTTGTATGATGAGGTTTGGATTTGTGACCAATAATACGACTCCTTTCTCTTGTACGTAATTACAATGCAGGTCTGTAAATAGAGAGGCGGCGAGGCGGCCCTTTTTCATTCTCTCGCAGTTTCCTCGAGAAGCAGCATTATGCCTACTGATCCAGCAAAGACCGCGCCCAAGAAGGGCTCCAAGAAGGCTGTCACGAAGACGGCCGGCAAAGGAGGCAAGAAGCGCAGAAAGTCAAGGAAGGAGAGCTACGCTATCTACGTGTACAAGGTTCTGAAGCAGGTGCACCCTGATACCGGCATCTCTTCTAAGGCTATGGGCATCATGAATTCCTTCGTAAACGACATTTTCGAGCGCATCGCCGGTGAGTCTTCTCGTCTCGCTCACTACAACAAGCGGTCCACCATCACTTCCAGGGAAATCCAGACCGCCGTGCGCCTGTTGCTTCCCGGTGAACTTGCAAAGCATGCCGTGTCCGAGGGCACAAAGGCCGTCACCAAGTACACCAGCTCAAAGTAAAGCGTGTTATCGCCGTCTTTAAGATAAAAACCAACGGCTCTTTTAAGAGCCACCCATTTTTTCATACAAAGAGCGGTCTTCTTTACGGGGGCAGCAATTCTCCCCGCCCGCTGACTATGACCTTTTGTACAACGAGGTAAGTAAACAAACCTTAGCATTAGAGATACAGTAGTACAGCATCATTTAAATTATAGTCATGGCAGCATTGCATAATTAGCATTAGAGCTATATTTGTAGAACAGCACAACATAATTTAATTTTGAGCTATATTTGCACATCATCTTTTGAATTAGGGCCATAGTCACACAACCGTGTTTCCCATCAGGGCCCTAGCAGCACAACATAATTTGAATTAGAACCATAGCAGCACAGCATTATTTGAATTGGAGTCATAGTAGCACACCATTGTTCTGCTAACTGTTGTGCTACCATGACTCCAATTCAAATAATGTTGTGCTACTAGGGCCCTGGTGGGATACACTGTTCTGCTCCTATAGCTCTAATGCTAACGGTGTTTCACATCAGGGCTATATAGCAGTGCAACATAATCTGAATTATAGTCATAACAGCACTGTAATTAGCATTAGAGCTATAGTTGCAGAACAGTGTTTCACACCAGGGCCATAGCAGCACAATAATAATTTAAATTAGAACCATATTTGCACAACATCTTTTGAACTAGTGCAATGGCAGCACAACAGTGTTTCCCATTAGCGCCCTAGCAGCACTACCTAATATACATGAGCGCTTCAGTGGAACAACATAAATTGAAATTGGGCCATGGCGTCACAACAGTGTTTTACATCAGGGCCCTAGCAGCACAACATACTTTGATTTAGAGCCATAGAAGCACAACGTAATTTGAATTAGTGATAGTTGGGCAACATAATCTGAATTATAGTCATGGCAGCACTGTGTAATTAGCATTAGAGCTATAGTTGCAGAACTATGTTGTGCTACTATGGCTCTAATTTAATATATGTTGTGCCTCTAGGGCCCTGATTTGAAACACTGTGCTGCTAGTGTAGCTCTAATGCTAACTGTGCTTCACGTCAGGGCCCTAGCAGCACAACATGGGTAGCATTAGAGCTATAGTAGCAGAACTGTGTTTCAAATCAGGGCCCTAGAGGCACAACATAATTTGTATTAGAGCCATAGTAGCACAACATGATTTAAATTAGTCATAGTTGGCTGACATAATTTGAATTATAGTCATAGCAGCACAACATAATTAGCATTAGAGCTATAGTAGCAGGACAGTGTTTCACATCAGGGCCCTAGAGGCACAACATATATTAACTTAGAGCCATAGTTGGCCCACGTGATTAGTATTGGAGTCATATTGGCGTTACATAATTAGCATTAGAGCTACAGTGGCACATCAGTGTTTTACATCAGGGCCAGGACAGCACAGCATGAATTGAATTTGGGCCACAGTAGCGGAACAGTGTTTCCCACTAGGGCCATAGCAGCATGCCATCATTTGAATTAGAGCCATAGTAGCACAACATAATTTGAATTAGAGTCATAGTTGGCTAACATAATTTTAATTAGTCACATCAGCACTACATAATTAGCATTAGAGCTACTGTAGCACAACAGTGTTTGACATCAAGGCCCTAGCAGCACAACATATTTTAAATTGGAACTACAGTAGCACACCATCATTTGACCTAGAGCCATAGTTGGCCAAAATAATTTGAATTAGAATCATAGTAGTGCAACGGAATTAGCATTAGAGCTATAGTTGAAGAACATTGATCCACATCAGGGCCATAGCAGCACAACATACTTCCATTCAGAGGCATAGTAGCACAACAGAATCTGAATTAGGGCTATAGTAAAACAACATAATTTGAATTTGGGCCATGGCCGCACGACATAATTTATATTACTGCCAATTAGAAATCATGGAGGGGTCTGAAATTGTCGTCGTAGGTGCATGTCCACTGTGAGAGACATAATCTAAAAAAAAAAAATCCAGAAATCACAATATATGATTTTTAAACTATTTATTTGTATGATACAGCTGCAAATAAGTATTTGAACACCTGTCTATCAGCTAGAATTCTGACCCTCAAAGACCTGTTAGTCTGCCTTTAAAATGTCCACCTTCACTACATTTATTATCCTAAATCAGATGCACCTGTTTGAGGTCGTTAGCTGCATAAAGACACCTGTCCACCCCATACAATCAGTAAGAATCCAACTACTAACATGGCCAAGACCAAAGAGCTGTCCAAAGACACTAGACACAAAATTGTACACTTCCACGAGGCTGGAAAGGGCTATGGGGAAATTGCCAAGCAGCTTGGTGAAAAAAGGTCCACTGTTGGAGCAATCATTAGAAAATGGAAGAAGCTAAACATGACTGTCAATCACCCTCGGACTGGGGCTCCATGCAAGATCTCACCTCGTGGGGTCTCAATGATCCTAAGGAAGGTGAGAAATCAGCCAAAAACTACACGGGAGGAGCTGGTCAATGACCTGAAAAGAGCTGGGACCACCGTTTCCAAGGTTACTGTTGTTAATACACTAAGACGTCATGGTTTGAAATCATGCATGGCACGGAAGGTTCCCCTGCTTAAACCAGCACATGTCCAGTCACGTCTTAAGTTTGCCAATAACCATTTGGATGATCCAGAGGAGTCATGGGAGAAAGTCATGTGGTCAGATGAGACCAAAATAGAACTTTTGGGTCATAATTCCACTAAACGTGTTTGGAGGAAGAAGAATAATGAGTACCATCCCAAGAACACAATCCCTACTGTGAAGCATGGGGGTGGTAGCATCATGCTTTGGGGGTGTTTTTCTGCACATGGGACAGGGCAAATGTATTGTATTAAGGAGAGGATGACCGGGGCCATGTATTGCGAGATTTTGGGGAAGAACCTCCTTCCCTCAGTTAGAGCATTGAAGATGGGTCAAGGCTGGGTCTTCCAGCATGACAATGACCCGAAGCACACAGCCAGGATAACCAAGGAGTGGCTCTGTAAGAAGCATATCAAGGTTCTGGCGTGGCCTAGCCAGTCTCCAGACCTAAACCCAATAGAGAATCTTTGGAGGGAGCTCAAACTCCGTGTTTCTCAGCGACAGGCCAGAAACCTGACTGATCTAGAGAAGATCTGTGTGGAGGAGTGGGCCAAAATCCCTCCTGCAGTGTGTGCAAACCTGGTGAAAAACTACAGGAAACATTTGACCTCTGTAATTGCAAACAAAGGCTCCTGTACCAAATATTAACATTGACTTTCTCAGGTGTTCAAATACTTATTTGCAGCTGTATCATACAAATAAATAGTTAAAAAATCATACATTGTGATTTCTGGATTTTTTTTTTTTAGATTATGTCTCTCACAGTGGACATGCACCTACGATGACAATTTCAGACCCCTCCATGATATCTAAGTGGGAGAACTTGCAAAATAGCAGGGTGTTCAAATACTTATTTTCCTCACTGTGTATATATATATATATATATATATATATATATATATATATATATATATATATATATATATATATATATATATATATACAGAGCGCATTGGAGCTATAGTAGCAGTACAGTGTTTCACAACAGGGCCATAGTAGCACACCATGATTTGAATTAGAGCCTTAGTAGCTGAGCATCATTTGACTCAGAGCCATAGTTGGCCAAGATCATTTGGATTAGAGTCATAGAGGCACAACATAATTAGCATTAGAGCTATAGTAGCAGCACAATGTTTTACATCAGGGCCTTAGTGGCAAAACATTTTAAATTAGAGCCATAGTAGCACAGCATTGTTAGCATTAGAGCTATAGTAGCAGAACAATGTTGTGCTACTATGACTCTAAATCAAGGTATGTTGTGCTGTTAGGGCCCTGATGTGAAACACAGTTAGCATTAGAGCTATTGTAGCAGTACAGTGTTTCACATCAGGGCCCTAGTAGCACAACATAAATTGACTTAGAGCAATAGTTGGCCCACATGATTTGTATTGGAGTCATAGCAGCACTACATAATTAGCATTAGAGCTATAGTAGCAGCACAGTGTTTCACATCAGGGCCCTAGAGGCACAACATATATTAACTTAGAGCCATAATTGGCCCACATGATTTGTATTGGATTCATATGGGCATTACATAATTAGCATTAGGGCTATAGTAGCAGCACAGTGTTTTACATCAGGGCCCTAGAGGCACAACATATTTCAAATTAGAGCCATGGTAGCACAACGTAATTTGAATTAGAGTCATAGTTGGCCAACATAATTTGAATTATAGTTATAGCAGCACTACATAATTAGCATTAGAGCTATAGTAGCAGTACAGTGTTTCACATCACGGCCCTAGCAGCACAACATAATTTGTATTAGAGTCATAGTAGCACAACATAGTTAGCATTAGAGCTATAGTAGCAGATCAATGTTGTGCTACTATGACTCTAACTCAAGTTATGTTGTGCTGTTAGGGCCCTGATGTGAAACACAGTTAGCATTAGAGCTATAGTAGCAGTATAGTGTTTCACACCAGTGCCCTGTAGCCACATCAGGGCTGGGGTCCCTAGCAGCACACCATAATTTGAATGAGAGCCATAGTAGCACAACGTACTTTGAATTAGAGCTATATCAGTACTGCATAATTCTTATTAGAGCTACAGTAGCGGAACAGTGTTTCCCACTAGGGCCATAACAGCACAACATGATTTGAATTAGAGCCATGGTAGCAGAGCATCATTTGACTTAGAGCCATAGTTGGCCAAGATCATTTGGATTATAGTCATAGCAGCACTACATAATTAGCATTAGAACCATAGCAGCACAGCATTATTTGAATTGGAGTCATAGTAGCACACCATTGTTCTGCTAACTGTTGTGCTACTATGACTCCAATTCAAATAATGTTGTGCTACTAGGGCCCTGGTGGGATACACTGTTCTGCTCCTATAGCTCTAATGCTAACGGTGTTTCACATCAGGGCTATATAGCAGTGCAACATAATCTGAATTATAGTCATAACAGCACTGTAATTAGCATTAGAGCTATAGTTGCAGAACAGTGTTTCACACCAGGGCCATAGCAGCACAATAATAATTTAAATTGGAGCCATATTTGCACAACATCTTTTGAACTAGTGCAATGGCAGCACAACAGTGTTTCCCATTAGCGCCCTAGCAGCACAACCTAATATACATGAGCGCTTCAGTGGAACAACATAATTTGAAATTGGGCCATGGCGTCATGATTCACTTAAAACCCGTCCATTTTTATTAAATATAAAAAAGGCGAAATTTAAACTGTATTTAAAAATGTATTCACTATGTCCTTTCTTTAGTCAGATATTTAAAAAGCAAATCCACCAAAAAATAAACATTAAACATTTGTTTTTACTAATAAAATCTGCCATGAAACACAGATCCGACAAGTTAAAATCGTACGTGTGGAAACAGAGCAAACATATCAAAAGTACCGCACGACAAGTTGCAATGTCTCATATCACCACTAGATGGTAGCATTTTACTACTACAAAAATCGCCGATGTCTAGTTTTTTTTTTTTTTTTACCTCAAATTTCATTAAAATTACACTGAAACTGTACAAGAGTCTGTTATTATCAATATAATCATCTTATTAATAATATAATAATAATAATAATAATCATGATAATAATAATAATAAATCTAGCAATGTATTCTTACACATATCATCACCAACAAAGTCCATGTGACATTTACAAACATGACTTTCTGTCACATATTCAAACCAATTTTCATCTAATAATATTCTACATATATACAAAAATAGGATAGCTATTATACAATTTTTAAATATATAATTTAATAAAGAATATATAAAAGTCACAACGATTTTTATTATTCCTTTTTTTTATTTACTTAATTATTCATGATTCACTCAGAACTCGTCCATTGTTATTAAATATAAATATAAAAAAGGACAAAATTTAAACTTTATTTAAAAACGTATTCACGACATCCTTCATTTAGTCGGATATTAAAAAATAAATCCACCGAGAAATAAATATTAAACATTTCTTTTTACTGAATAAAATCTGGCATGAAGCACAGGTCCGACAAGTAAAAACCATCCGTGTGGAAACAGAGCAAAAATACCAAAAGTACCGCTCGACGACAAGTTGCAATGTCTCATATCACCACTAGATGGAAGTATTTTACTACTACAAAAATCGCCGATGTTCAGATTTTTTATATTTTACCTCAAATTTCATTAAAATTACACTTAAATTGTACAAGAGTCTGTTATCAATATAATCATATTTCTAATAATAATAATAATAATAATAATAATAACAATAATAATGATAATAATAATAATAATAATGAATCTAATAATGTATATTGTATCTAACAATATTCTACATATATAAAAAATAAGATAGCTATTATAACATTTTAAAATATATAATAGAATAAAGAATATATAAAAGTCACAACGATTTCATTCATTTTATTATTTGCTTAATTATTCATGATTCACTGAGAACCCGTCCATTTTTATTGAACATAAATATAAAAAGAGTGAAAATAAAACTTTAAACGCAAAAAAATTTATTCAAGACGTTCTTGCTTTAGTCGGATATTTAAAAAATAAATCCACAGAAAAATTCTCATTAAATATTTGTTTTTACTGATGCGCCAAGTCTCAAATCAGCAATGAAATCTGCCGTGAAGCGCAGGTCCGACAAGTTAAAACCGTCCGTGTGGAAACATAAAAATATCGAAAGTAAAGCTTGCGACAAGTTGCAATGCCTCATATCACCACCAGGCGGTAGCATTTTACTACTACAAAAATTTCCGATGTTCAGTTTTTTATTTAACTGATTAAAATTACACTTAAACTCTACAAGAGTCTGTTATACTTAATACAATTATCTATCTATCTATCTATCTATCTATCTATCTATCTATCTATCTATCTATCTATCTATCTATCTATCTATCTATCTATCTATACAGATGTGATTGTGTGTGTACATGTATGCTGTACAAACACTTGTTCATGTGGTAGCGCAGTACATTTATACACGTCGTGAATAACTATGTTGCATTAAAGGTTTTGGATGACACAAACTGCATGGAGTTCAGTGAGGGTGGAAGCTGGGTCTTGATGTGCTTCATGAGGAGCCTCTTGAAGCACTTCCTCACGATGGGTGTGAGCGCGATGAGACGGTAGTCATTGAGGCAGGAGACTGTAGACTTTAGCACAGGGATGATGGTCGTCGTCTTGAGGCACGTAGGAACAAAGTTGCAGCTCAGGAAGATGTTGAAGATGTCGATGAAGACATCTGCTATCTGCTCTACACATTCCCTGAGCACTCTGCCTGGAACCTTGTCTGATCCAGTAGACCTCCATGGGTTTACTCTACTCCGTGGGTACACACTATTGCGGTCATCCACTGTTTCTGGTTGGAGCGTGTAGTGATGGTCTTGGAAATGATCACGTGATCAACGCACTTGTCCCGGTCAGTGCACACAAAACAGTCCTGAAGAGCAGAGGCGCCTCCTGCTGGCCAGGTTCTTACCTGTTTCAGAAGCGTTTAGGGTTTAGAGCGTCTGATGAGCGGTCTGTATGCTGGAATTAGCATCACAGAGATGTGGTCTGAGTAACCGTGTGTCTTTCCTTAATTCCTGCCAGGAAATCAACGTTGTGTTCATCTAAACAGCTCCAGGTTTCACCCTGAGTGAGTAGAAACTAACAGAGATTGAATTAAGAAAGAAAGGAGATTAGGGTAAATCTTTCCTATAGTTGTGAGGTGACTGATACACAAAGTCATGGAGCAGTTCGACACTGGGGAGAGAATCAGATAAATGAAAGTAGAAAATGTGATAAAAAACCTACATTTTATTGTAAGATTTGAGCCATTATCATTCAGATGCACAGTGTAGCAGCAATGACACAAACTTCACTTCACAACAAAAGCACAAAAATGAATAAACTAAAGAAAAACAGTTTAAATTCGAAAAATAAGAAAATACAATGTTATTTAAACTTTACAGAATTTTTTTTATTTTTTGTCATTTTTTGCATTGTTTAGAGTTTAAATGAATTAATACATAAAAAAGTTCACATAAATAAATTTGTGTGCGGAGGCAAAAACAAAACCAAAAAAATTACAAGACATTATTGAGCACCGTAAACGACCACGTGACCACCAGGCTACAGTGCAGGTCCTGTGATGACGTCACATAATGGGCGCTACATACTCAGTACATGTCCCGCCCCTTATCATATATGATTGGCTAGGACATTAAGCAACTCATGCGCTGATTGGACAGTTTACATACATACTAACCAGTGGCTGATAATCACAAGGCAAAAAGTTCACTTATTTTGCATCTTATATGTTCCAACAGAATATTGTGAGGGACACATATGCTGCAATAAACACATACAAAATGCATAATATGAATGTATTTTTAATCATATATGTTCTATAAGTCCTACATATGACTAAAACCTTATAGATGTTCATGATGTAAAAACACAGGGAAAGATAATTGAATATGAAATCTGTACTTCACTCATGACTTTGCTCTTATCTTCACCTACGTGTGGTCTTTATGCCTATAGTCAATAATAGTCATACTGTATACTGATTTTCACATTTAGATACGATACAACATTTAAACTACACACACAAGCACACATTTTAATTACTAAATTATTTACAACAATGACTTTCTGTCACATATTCAAGCCAATTTTTAACCCCTTCATTTCTAGCATTTTAGGTCACTGTTCTAGAAATATTTTTGATTTAACTTTGATTATTTACAACAATATGTTCTGATTTGTTACAAACAACAATGAATGTAAATACATGGTCTCATAATGTCATTGCTGTCTTTCAAATCCTGTAGGAAAATAAACAGTCTTTATGAAGGTTAATGATATTTTGACAGTAGATCCTCGAACCAGCTTCTGCACTGTACAGTTTCCACATTTTTCTGACTGCATATAGGCGATGTTGGTCATCACTGACACAGAGAAGGTATGAAAACATAAAAAATACTGCCATCTTTTAATATAACAAAAGAGTTGTTCATTTTCTTTGTCTTTGTATATGTTTGGCTGTGAATGACTTCTCCATTGACAAATCTTCTGTTGTAGTAGCTGCCAGTAGAGGTCACGGGTACATCTAGCAATGCATGTAATGTGTTCATATCATTTTCAGACACAGGCCTAATCTTTGGCACTCCAAGTGCAGTCACTCTGTCATATCTAGCACAGATCCTTATGTGATGTTTACTGGAGGTCATTTCTATGTAGAATGATTTTATTTTAGGTGAGACATCAGGATACAGCAGGATAGCTATGTAACATTTCCTTTTGCCCTGTCTTAGCACTCTACACAGGGGACTTAAAAGATACAGCAGGCCTTAGCTATGCGTGGCAATGCACAAGACCATGCTACTCTTTTGTAAATCTGCTGAGGTACTGCATTACTGATTTTTACTTGCTTAAGCAAGTAGCCATTATAATTCTCAAACATGAAATCAGACTGGGCATAGAGAGGACCTACATTCTCAACACTTTCTCAAATGCAGGAGCACATTGTAGGTCATCTGATCTTCACCATACAAAGACTGAACTGATTTAACATAAAGCTCAAGAGCCTCATGAGCATGGTCAATATCTTCTTGACAAATGTCTGAACCTAGCAAAATGTACATGTAAAACCCAGTGGCAAAGATACTTGTTTGGACATTTCCCCTTCAGGACTGGCAAACTGTAATATTAAAGCCATTTCTGCCATTTGGGAGCTTTCCAAAACCTACGCTCAACAATAGACCGTGGGATTCAGGAAAAAAAGCTTGGAAGCTTGATTGCTAAAAGATTTTCATCTACTCTTGAATTGTTCAAACCAGTATACCATGGTTGACTGTAGCTTTTAGAATTAAACCATGAAGTGGCTATTAGCAGCCAAACCCTCAGCAACACACGATACATGTAATCAGGGACCACACCATTGATCAGGTGAAAATTGGGTCCACAATTAGAGATGCCCCTTTTATGCCCAAAATGCTGTGTTTGGTATTTTTGCCAATCTCACCTATTTGCACAGTTGTGTTGTGATCTCTAAGGTCTGGCATCTCCTCCAAACAAGGATACACTCGAACAGTCCCAGTGCCTTTTCTCACTTGAACACCTGGATGAAGACTGTTTGAAATTTTGCAGCAAAGGTCGTGCAACAGCATCACATACAGCACATAATGCATAGACCTTTGTGGTTTTAATTAATTAATCTACTGGATCTTGCCATTAAGGTCTCGTTTGTCCAAGAATTTAGCATTCCTCCACAAAAGGTTTGAGGAAGCTAGTCATTAGTGGTTCAGATGAGCCAAACCACAAGGCATATAGTAGACATTTTTATCTCTTTTCTCAGGGGGTACTTCTTTAACAAATCATAGTAAGGGCCAAATGCTGAATTTTTATGACTGGAACACAGAAAAGAAAGAATCGCTAACTGCTTTCAGATATTTGTACAACTTCCCATCAGAAATATCCGTTATTTCATCCCTGTTTTGGTCATTGTAAATCTTTTTGAATTCATTCTCCAGAAGAGCTTTAAATGGATCCCTCAATGGTATACAAATAAAAGACTGACCAAATTCTACACTTTGTCTCACAGTTTGTGTTGATGAGCAAATCTGGCATTTTAATCCACTGTCCTTAGACACTGAAAAGCCAATGTAAGAGCTGCAAATGCCACAATAAGGAGGATATTCTGATTTGTAGACAAAACCAATTTAAACACCTTTTCTAGAATGTACTTGCTACGTGGGACGCTTGCAGCATCCCCACTAAATAACCTTAACAGCTTTAGTAAGTCCTCCATTAAAGCCCCTGTTACATTGTGCTTCATAGGAAAGCAACTATGTTCATCCAACTGTTATCTGTGACATGGTTATTTGAGAAACCTGACGTGGCCCAGTTGATATTCAATAACAAATGGAAAAAGAACAAAATAAGGATCATATTTAAAGTATTTACTAAAAGATTTGTGTTAAGCTTTAATGTTGATCTACTTATTTTTAAACTCGACAACATTGCATTCCGCTATGTCCTGAATTACGCATCACATCTTACGTTCAGTTTATCTACACATTTAGAGACGTACAAAATGTGTGTATGTAACAAAATGTGAACCAAAATGACATACAAATGTCCTTATTTACCTGCACCTCTGATGAAGTCCCCTCTTCTGCACTTTCTGATGGATGAGACACAGGGCTGTAACCCTTAAAAGACTTATAGAAGATATACGAGTTGAACTATCAATAGAAAATATAGCAATAAAAACATGTAGAAATATAGCTAAAATAGAAATATGAAAATGTTTACCTGTATTTTTTTGAATATAGACTCCTCAGTCCTCAGTGAAAGATTGACCTGGATTAGGGGACAAAATGAACTGATAAATGTGAATATGAAGAGAATGTTATTTAAGAAATAAAGATTCAAGTATTAAAAGATGGTTCTTTTCGAGGGAGGGAAACTCACATTAGTGTTTAAAGATCGTGACTGTTTGTCGACATCCTCAACAGCAATTTGGTAAATCACAGTGATGAATTTAAGTTTAAATCCAAACCCCATGTGTAATTAAAGAAACTCTTTAGACAAAACTGACAGTCCAGTGGATGCATTAAGAACAGAATTTAGTAAAGATTTAGACTAAGATTTAATTTGATACTGAATGATGGTGTGTTTTTTTCTAAATATTGATCAGTTGACTTTTAATTGGTCTTTATCTAAATTGTCCTACAGCTTTATTTTGTATTTTCTTGGTAAAATCAATGGTAAAAACTTATTTTTATGATTTTCACACGAGTGTGTTGTGGCATTGTGCTTACAATTGCAGTTGTGTCAAAATCTATTGTTTAGTACATGGTATTATTATTAACCCAAACCAAGACAGACATCTTTTATTATTGTTCTTTACAAACAAAAAAAATAGTACACTTCTGCAAAGCACTTCCTGTGTGAAGTCCAATCAACACATCTGTTTCCGATTTAGCGAGTTAGAGAAATGTAAACAATGTGTGATTCTACTCAAGAAGTTCAGTATGAGTGCTCTACTGGGATTATAGGAACTTGTGTTATGTCTTTCAACCATTCACAATATGCAGAGTTACTGAACTGTTGTAAAAGTAAGCATGTAGTAAATGTG
The DNA here is from genome assembly GCF_946808225.1 of Silurus aristotelis. NCBI lineage: Eukaryota > Metazoa > Chordata > Actinopteri > Siluriformes > Siluridae > Silurus > Silurus aristotelis. The sequence goes on along the minus strand of NC_139588.1, from coordinate 2,100,181 downwards.
TATTTATTTATTTATGTATTTTTTTTATACATTTATTTTGTTCCAAGTCCGTTTTGACTTGCATCAGCCGCTATATGTTTGTCAAACATGCCATCATCAGTGGACCCCTGACTGAAGGACATCCTTCGGAGTGGCTATTGGCCAGCTTCTGTCAACAGTTCCACACTTTATACACTGGACCTCCTGAGCTGCTTTCAGGAACTCAAGGTCATCTCTCCGGGATTCTCCAGACAAGCCTTCACAAAGCAGCTGAAACATCGCACTAAGATTGAAGGAAGAGTAACTGTAATTGTTTTACCATATTATAAAACTTCTTTCTGTAAACAGACATCACATATTCTATTATATATGTATATCTTCCAGTCTGGACATATCAATGTCGATACACTACAGCGCAGCTTCTTAGAGTTTTCATCTGCTTCATTTGAGGAAAAACAGCTCTGCTGTGGTGCTCCTTTCACCTGCACGCATGTCCAGTCTGTAGGATTTAGTGGTAACTAGCGGTGTGGTTGTAGATTACAACCATCTTCCTCCAAGCTGAAGTAGAAAAAGTGATTGGTTCTATCTAGAGCCAGTAGTTTGTTTTTCCATTGTGGGTTACCGTAGGGACATGGCGGCTTCCGTGGAAGGGGACCATATTTAGATAAAAAAACTGCTCATTCCAAAGTAATTAAAGCACAATTCTTATTTTCAGGAATATATGTAACCCTAAATGTTACACACTGAACCATTGACTTACCTGTTTATCAATCTAAAGTGAAATTTTCACATACTTCAATTATTGCAGCTTTGCTTTCATTTTTTTTTAGGTGCAATAAATTTTCACTTGTTGAACAGTGCTGTGACAAAACCTCTACCCCTGTACTTCCTGTCTTTCTAGACAGCAGCACGCTTCCACCGCCTTAGAAGGAAGCTGGCAGAAGACAAAAAACTCCTTCTTCAGGAGATCAAGAACTACAATGGTCTTGTACTATACTCTGAAACAAACATTGATGTAGCTGTGGTGGAGCATTCCCTTACTGGAGAGAGCACCATGTCTCAAATATGGTCGTGGGAGGTTCATGGCAGTGGTATGTCAGCTTTCAGACGCTTCACCAGAATGTATTTACAGGTCAGCTATATAGAGTACAATGAACTAAGATTTAATTTGGATAAAAGAAGTATGTGTTTGTAGTTACAAAACAGTGCCATGCTATTATGCAAGATCGTCTCATATAAACATATAACTATTGTTGATTCTTAGCAAACATTTCAATCAAGAAGCAAATGCATGACCAAGTGATGTTGACAATGTGACTGCAAGAGGACAAAAGCATTTTGGTGTTGGAGATGGAACAACACTGCACATGCTTGCAGAGCCTGCCAGTTGTTCTCAAATACAAGATAGCTGAGGAGTGTAAGTTTAATAAAACCCCTGTCCATATTACAATAAAAAAACATATCAGTGTCTATCACAGAACTTGGATGAAGTAGAACAGCTCTGTTTGAGATGGTCATTTGTCTTTAAAGTCTTAGGGCTTTAAAGTGTGTCACATTTGCTTAAGAGATTTATTGTATTGTTGCTGTTACATGAAAGCTGAAATGAACTAAATAATTTTGAACATTAGAATTTGTTTCCTGATGTGTAACAAAAGGTTAGCATAACATCAAGCTTATTATTATCTCCTCCAGTCAACATAGAAAATCCAGCTGGTCAGCATCATCAAAAACCTTTTTATTAATGTAACTCCTTGAATTCTACACAAGGTGTTACTTTACCACACCTGTAGAAGAAAGATGTTAACATAAAATAGCTATTAGACATTGGCTGCAACACAAATCGCTTTCTGCTGCTTTGGGCTTCGCTGCATAAAGTCACCTCAGTGAGACATCAGAGTTGCCTTAAGTGGGTTTATTCCACAGGTAGCTGGCAGTATGACAATGATGCACAAGAAAATGCCAGCCATCCTGGTATACAGATTTAAATGGGTGAATTGTTGCCTCTTGTATTTTGCGATGTAGACAAGGGAAATGAGGGACTTTGCTGTCTCTTAAGAAGATGTCAGAAAGGTTGCAAGTGGTCCTCTAACAGTACAAGACTGCTTTAGGCCCTGAGGCCTCTGCCCTTCCACATGTTGAAGCAGAAGATCAAAGTGGCCTCAGTAGTCCAGACACCAGTAAGGATGAAGAAGAAAACACAATTTAGGTAATTAACTTATTTAAATGTATGATTGTTTGTTCTAAAAAAAAAATAGACCAGGGTATAGAAAAAAAAATAGACCAGGGTGCTTGAATAAGCATTGTGCTTGTGCATGGAGAACATAAGCAGCCCTGAAGAGTTCAGTCAGTTTTAAGCCTTGTGGCACCTGTTTTTAACAGCCAATCAGCTCGTAGCAAAGTTAGCTGGTCAAGTCCCTAAACTGTCAGCTGGTTGAGCCTGGTTGAAGTCAGTGTTGACTACACATAGCTTAATTAGTTTGGTGGAATGGCTTGAGCCTGCAGTGAATGTTACTGTTAATTCAAGCCAGGTTTTTTCAAGTGAGCACAGCTTTCCATTAACTGTGTTGATGAAATGCCCCCATTGCTGTTACTCTTCAGAATTTCTTTGTGTATTTGTTGATGCTTTACAAGGTCCCCTGGTGGTCTAGTGGTTAGGATGTGGCGCTTTCACCGCTGCGGCCCGGGTTCGATCCCCGGTCAGGGAACCAACCCCGGCCACTCTTAGTGCCGGTCCCAAGCCTGGATAAATGGGGAGGGTTGCGTAAGGAAGGGCATCCAGCGTAAAAACATGCGGATGATCCGCTGTGGCGACCCCTAATGGGAGAAGCCAAAAGAAAGTAAATTTGTTGATGCTTTACACATACAAGAACTGAACTTCACCTTCTTCTATAAAAACCTCTTGCTGTTTTGTTTTTCTGTATTTCTTCAGATGGATGTGCACAAAGGACTGTGTTGAAGGAAATGAACTTGTATTTTTAGAATGCTCTAAACAGGTATGAGACAGGTATGAGGTGTGAGGTATTATGGGAGTGTGAGTGTATTATAAACATTATAACATAAATACTTACCTCAACTCTATTGAACCCAAGTCCTCTTCACCTCACCTACATCAGTACCTGACTTTACTAAGACCCTTCTGTCTGAATGAGCACAAATCTAAACAAACACAATCCATAATCTAGTGGAACATCTTTCCAGAGAGGGACGCTTATTATAAGAGCAAATGGAGACTGAATGTGGAATGGGATGTTCAAAAATCACATATAAATCTTATGGCCAGGGGTCCACAAACTTTTAGCAATATAGTGTATAGATTAAGCATATTTATATGTGGAATCTTGTTTAATTTGACATCACACTGCATTATTAATTCATCATTTATGGCATGTCTTTTTACTCAACTTCAAACAATCTGATCTTGCTTAAAATTACATCTGAGATATAGAAAGTAATGTGTATAGTAAGGTGTTTATGCATGTTAATGCATGCAGAGCTTTGTTTTAGTATTTGTACATTTACTGCATGTATTTGAACATTCTTCGGGGAACAAGTTGGTGTGGTGGGGATTGGCTGGACCTGGGAGAGTTTTTCTCTGTGTATGTATTTGAATTGTTTTGTCTATTTTGCTTTATGTACAGTAGTTTCTGTCTATTTGTTAAGGACCCCCTTGAGAACTAGATGGTTCATCTTAAGTGGTTTATCCTTTCAATCAACTTACAGAAATATGAGCAAAATGAATCACCTTTTTGAATGAAAATAAAAGTGCATTACTGTGAGAGACGTGGGGGATGGCCTGAAGTACTTGGGTTGAGGCTGAAACCATAGATCTTAGGACTAAAGGAAATACATTGGCTAATAAAACAGATTCTGTCATAGAAGGTGTTTCATTTTATTAACTGTTTCCACATAAATAGCTCTGAGCTCTTTCCTGTTTGCAGTGGTGATGGACAGGTTGAAGGACAAGGTCAGACAGGAGTCTCCATGGACTATGTTGTTTGTGGAGGATATTGTGATTTGTGGTTGGAGTAGGAAGCAGGTGGAGAAGAGCCTGGAGAGGTGGAGGTGCACGCTGGAGAAAAGGGGAATGAAAGTCAGTAGGAGTAAGACAGAGTACATGTGTGTGAATGAGAGGGAGGGCAGTGGAGGGGTGCGGTTGCAGGGAGAAGAGGTGGAGAAGGTGGGGAAAATATATATTAGTATTAAGATGGGCCTTATACTAGTTCTCTAAACACACATTCCTATGTTATCTGTTCAATGTCTATACAATCTTTATGATGTGAGCATGTAAGGTACACGGAATGTCTTTGTCTGGACTCACACATCTCTGGTTACTGTGTCTTCTTACCCAATCAGAATCAGTTTTAGCTCAGGGGTTTTACAGAGTCTACTGTGTATATATATATATATATATACACACAGTGAGGACAATAAGTATTTGAACACCCTGCTATTTTGCAAGTTCTCCCACTTAGAAATCATGGAAGGGTCTGAAATTGTCATTGTAGGTGCATGTCCACTGTGAGAGACATAATCTAAAAAAAAAAAATCCAGAAATCACAATATATGATTTTTAAACTATTTATTTGTATGATACAGCTGCAAATAAGTATTTGAACACCTGTCTATCAGCTAAAATTCTGACCCTCAAAGACCTGTTAGTCTGCCTTTAAAATGTCCACCTCCACTACATTTATTATCCTGAATTAGATGCACCTGTTTGAGGTCGTTAGCTGCATAAAGTCAGCTAACGACCTGTCCACCCCATACAATCAGTAAGAATCCAACTACTAACATGACCAAGACCAAAGAGCTGTCCAAAGACACTAGAGACAAAATTGTACACCTCCACAAGGCTGGAAAGGGCTATGGGGAAATTGCCAAGCAGCTTGGTGAAAAAAGGTCTACTGTTGGAGCAATCATTAGAAAATGGAGGAAGCTAAACATGACTGTCAATCTCCCTCGTGGGGTCTCAATGATCCTAAGGAAGGTGAGAAATCAGCCCAGAACTACACGGGAGGAGCTGGTCAATGACCGGAAAAGAGCTGGGACCATAGTTTCCAAAGTTACTGTTGTTATACACTAAGACGTCATGGTTTGAAATCATGCATGGCACTGAAGGTTCCCCTGATTAAACCAGCACATGTCCAGGCATGTCTTAAGTTTGTCAATGACCATTTGGATGATCCAGAGGAGTCATGGGGGAAAGTCATGTGGTCAGATGAGACCAAAATAGAACTTTTGGGTCATAATTCCACTAAACCTGTTTGGAGGAAGAAGAATAATGAGTACCATCCCAAGAACACCATCCCTACTGTGAAGCATGGGGGTGGTAGCATCATGCTTTGGGGGTGTCTTTCTGCACATGGGACAGGGCGACTGCACTGTATTAAGGAGAGGATGACCGGGGCCATGTTTTGCGAGATTTTGGGGAAGAACCTCCTTCCCTCAGTTAGAGCATTGAAGATGGGTCGAGGCTGGGTCTTCCAACATGACAATGACCCGAAGCACACAGCCAGGATAACCAAGGAGTGGCTCTGTAAGAAGCATATCATGGTTCTGGCGTGGCCTAGCCAGTCTCCTGACCTAAACCCAATAGAGAATCTTTGGAGGGAGCTCAAACTCCGTGTTTCTCAGCGACAGGCCAGAAACCTGACTGATCTAGAGAAGATCTGTGTGGAGGAGTGGGCCAAAATCCCTCCTGCAGTGTGTGCAAACCTGGTGAAAAACTACAGGAAACGTTTGACCTCTGTAATTGCAAACAAAGGCTCCTGTACCAAATATTAACATTGACTTTCTCAGGTGTTCAAATACTTATTTGCAGCTGTATCATACATAATAAATGTATGATAGTTAAATAGTATAATAAATAGTTTAAAAATCATATATTGTGATTTCTGGATTTTTTTTTTTTAGATTATGTCTCTCACAGTGGACATGCACCTACAATGACAATTTCAGACCCCTCCATGATTTCTAAGTGGGAGAACTTGCAAAATAGCAGGGTGTTCCACAGTCTGAAGCTATTTCAGACCATTATCTCATCTCTTTTAAATTTTGCCTCAGTCATTGCATTACTACTTCACCATGTTATCGTGTTCAGCGTACTTTCACGTCAGCTACAGCAGCGCATTTTATTAACAATCTTCCAGAAATTACGATATTAGATAGATCTCCGTCTGACCCTGCAGAGCTCGACTGGGCCACTGAACACCTAGAATCAATGTTACGTTATACCCTAGATGATGTAGCTCCCCTTAAGACCAAAATGATCAGGGAGAAAAAATTAGCACAGTGGTATAATGATCATACACGCACCTTAAAACAGACCACTCGAAAATTAGAACGGAAATGGCGTCAAACAAAATTACAAGTATTTCAAATAGCATGGAAGGAGAGCCTCCTAATTTATAGAAAATCTCTTAGTGCTGCTAGATCAGCATATTTCTCCACCCTCATAGAAAATAACAAGCATAATCCTAGATTTTTATTCAGCACGGTAGCAAAATTAACAGGGAATAAAAGCACTGCACTCACATGCACACCATTAATAGGTAGTAATGATTTAATGAACTTTTTTAATAATAAAATTGAAAACATCAGGCAAAAAATCCAAACGATTAATATAAATCCAAATTATTTTACAAGTAACCCTGTAGACAGCAGTGTAATTATAACAGACAATCAATTACAAAGTTTTACTCCTATTCACGAGAATGACTTAATTTCATTAATTTCCTCATCAAAATCATCAACCTGCATTCTCGATCCCTTGCCTACAAGTTTCTTTAAACAGATAATTCCAGAGGTAATTGAACCTGCTTTAAAAATAATAAACTCTTCCATTAGCACTGGTTTTGTACCAAAATCCTTCAAACTGGCAGTTATCCACCCCCTAATTAAGAAACCTGACCTTGACCCATGTCAGCTGTCCAACTACAGACCAATATCAAATCTCCCCTTCATAGCCAAAATTTTGGAAAAGGTTGTAGCACAGCAGTTATGCTCACACCTACTTATGAATAACATTTTTGAAATGTATCAGTCAGGAGTTTGGCCTCATCATAGCACACAGACGGTGCTAGTTAAGGTGGTAAATGACCTGTTATTGGCCTCTGATCAGGGTTTTGTCTCTTTACTTGTTTTGCTCGACCTTAGTGCACCTTTTGACACCATTGATCACACTATACTACTTGCTAGACTTGAGAACGTTGTTGGAATAAAAGGGAACAGCTCTCTCTTGGCTCAGGTCTTATTTGACTGATCCCTATCAGTTTGTTGATGTAAATGGTGAGTTCTTCACACTCTATGAGGTAAAGTTTGGTGTTCCTCAAGGATCTGTCTTAGGCCCACTGCTTTTCTCTTTATATATGCTGCCTCTTGGTGAAATCATTCATAAACATGGGATTCGCTTCCATTGCTATGATGATGACACACAGCTGTATATTTCAGCAAAGCCAGATGAGCGAGATCAGCTTAACAATGTTGAGAAGTGTGTAAAGGACATTAGACAGTGGATGCTCAATAACTTTCTTCTGCTCAACTCAGATAAGACGGAAGTACTTTTACTAGGACCACATGCAGCTAGAAGTAAACTTTCCGATTACGTAGCATCTCTGGATGGTGTTTCTGTTTCAGCATGTACGGCTGTCAAAGACCTTGGTGTGATTATTGACTTGAGTCTTTCCTTTGAGTCTTACGTGAATAATATTACCAGGATCGCCTTCTTTCACCTTAGAAATATTGCTAAAATTAGAAATATGATGTCATTACAGGATGCAGAAAAACTAGTTCATGCTTTTGTTACATCTAGATTAGACTACTGTAACGCTTTACTGTCCGAGTAAGTGCATAAATAAGCTTCAGTTAGTTCAGAATGCAGCAGCAAGAGTCCTCACTAGATCTAGGAAATATGACCACATCACCCCTGTTTTAATCAGTCTACACTGGCTCCCACTCAAATCTCGCATTGATTATAAAATATTACTACTGACGTATAAAGCACTTAACGGTCTTGCACCGCAGTATCTGAGTGAACTTCTCTACCAGTATGATCCTCCACGCCTACTTAGATCAAAAGGTGCTGGCTATCTGTTGGTTGCTCAAATAATGAAGACTACAGCAGGGGGCAGATCTTTTTCTTATAAAGCCCCACAGTTATGGAACAACTTTCCAATCAGTGTTCGGGACTCAGACACAGTCTCAGTGTTCAAGTCGAGGTTGAAAACTTATTTATTTAGTCAAGCCTTTTATCAGTAGATTTTTCTCAGGTAAAGGAGCAGATCTGGAGGGAACATGGATATAGAGTGTTTGGTGAACACTCTATATTTGTATGCTGTCGTCCCCTCACATTCACACGTTCACTCGGGTTTGTTGACGGTGGTGTGGTGGGTCGTCTCTTATCCCAGAGATCCCTCATGTCTGTGTTACCTTCTGGTTCTCCCTTTTAGTTATGCTGCCATAGCGAGTCTTGCCGGAGTCCAAACTGCACAGTAACATTAACTTTCATACACCAATAGGGACACCTAATAATCCATATCCTTATCTTCCCGTCACCTCTCTCTCTCTCTCTCTCTCTCTCTCTCTCTCTCTCTCTCTCTCTCTCTCTCTCTCTCTCTCTCTCTCTCAGTCGAGTTAAACATGCTCCTGAGGCTCCAGTGACCACTGTTCCTGCCCCTCTCCCCTCCGTGGAACTTCACACTTCTGTGCAGCTTGGGACAGTCTCTCATCAACACCTTGGGTGGTTCCATGTAATTCCGGAGTAGAACGGGTGCTTTGAGGATGGATTGGACTGTAGTTGGTGTCGGCGGTCTGCTTCAAATGGACATTTGGTGCAACCCAGATGAGGATGGGTTCCCTCTTGAGTCTGGTTCCTCTCAAGGTTTCTTCCTTATGCCATCTCGGGGAGTTTTTCCTTGCCACAGTTGCTCATCAGGGACAAACATACTTACAAAGAACATATTTACGTTTAATCAACACATTATCTGTGTAAAGCTGCTTTGAGACAATGTTCATTGTTAAAAGCGCTATACAAATAAAAATGAATTGAATACTTGCATAATCGTGAAGTTAGTGCACAAGAGGCAGTGTATAGGTTGACAAATATGCATTTAAAGGAGTGTTCCAGAAATGTTCAGTTTATTCCCACAGGTGATTCAGTTCGTATGAGTTTACCATTGCAAGTTCTACAAAACAAGTTGCAGTCGCAAATTTTAAGAAGTGAAGAGATGTGGATGAAAAGTTTGGTTGATCGTTACAAGAATAGACCACGTCAGAGTGTTTTTGACGATATGTGCTTAGCCACATTTGCGTCTGAGTATCGTATTACATCTTAAGGTCAGTCTCCCAATGAAATGACATTAGATAATAATCTTGGTTTCATTGTTACAAAAAACACATTCAGCCTGCAGTTGTTCGTTATGCACGATTTTCAGTGACTAAGAGTCCTGAAAAGTTTTACCAAAGTATACTGCAATTGTTTTCTCCTTATCGTGCAGATACGGAACTAAAACCAGAGGGATATACTACTTATGAACACTTTTATAAAGAAGGTGTTTAGGTAATGGATTAGTCAAATTGGTTTAAAATGTAGTCAATAAAAACAGAGCATTATTTGAAAAGGATGCAGACGTGTTGGATACCGCACACAATACTGTTAATACTGAGGGCATATTAGAAAGTGCATGGTGTTCCCTTTGTCCTGAGCAGCAAGTTGATCATTTAGAATGTAAACAGGTTAGACGTGAGATTGTCCAAGAAGAAGAAGATGATAATGAAAGTATTCCAGATTTGACTGATAAAAACGTTCAAGTTACAAAAGTTACACAGTTACACAAAAAATTGTTTGAGTCGTGTTAAAGGGTTAAGTATAATTTGTTCCTTAAACAAAACCCAGATGGCTGTTTTTAATAAAATAAGGCAGTGGTGTTTGGGTAAAATTAGAGGAGAAAACACAAAACCTTTTTATTTGTTTATTACTGGTGGTGCAGGAACAGGCAAAAGTCATTTAATTGAAGCCATAAAATGAGTCTTCATGACTATTGTCTCAGATTTCTTTGAATCCAGATGATATTTGTGTTGCTTTAACAGCACCAACAGGCATTGCAGCATACAATTTAAAGGCTGCAACAATATTTAGTATTGGCACAAATGTAAAATTGCCATACACACCATTGGGTGAGGACAAATTAAATTCTTTGCGAGCAAAATTCCATGGTCTTCAAATACTAATAGACGAAATATCTATGGTTGATTATAAATTATTGGCATATATACATGGAAGATTACGTGAAATTAAACAGAGTGGAGATTTGTCTGCTTTTGGTAATGTGAGTGTAATTACTGTTGAGGACTTTTTCCAATTGCCTCCTGTGAAGGGAAAACCATTGTATGTGGATGTACCTGAAATGAGTTTATGGAGTTGTTTTAGTGTTGTTGAACTCACACAGGTTGTTAGACAAAAGGACAGTAATTTTGCTGAAATGTTAAACATTTAAAAAAGAAGCAAAATAACTGCACTAAACAAAGATGATGTAATGATGTAATCATATCAAGTTGTGACAAGGTTGAGGAAGATAATGTATCTTTACACATTTATGCTACAAATGATCAAGTGCATATGCACAACTTGAAGCAGGTGATAAAAATGTGCCCGGAAATTGAACCGATAGAGGCAGAGGATTATGCACGGAGTAAAAAAAAAACAGGCAAAATAGAATTAATAGCTGGTCATCATGTAAAGGTTCATAACACATGTTTGCCAGAAAAGTTACTTTTAGGCAGAGATGCACGTGTTATGTTAATTAAAAACATAGATGTTGATGATGGATTAGTTATTGGTGTTTGTGGTGTAGTTACTCATATCGTACGCTCATCTAAAGAGAAGTTACCTGAAACTGTATACGTTCAGTTTGATGATAGTCATGTGGGATTGAAAAGACAAAAACAATGTTCATTTGAGGCAGCAAAATTGCTCCATTCTACACCTATGATACTGCTGTCGTTAGTTTAAAGTGTTTGCACCTGGTCAGGTTATGTAGCTTTGAGCCGGGTAAGGAGTTTGTCAGGGTTAACAATTAAAGACTTTAGTGAAAAGGCCATTTTCTGTAATGATCAGATTTGTGAAGCTCTTCAAGAAATGCCATCTTTTATGGCACATGATGAATCATTGGTGACAGTACAAGATAGTTCCTTTTCTGTGTTTATACTGAATGTACAGAGTTTGCATTGCCATAAAGAGGATTTAAAATGTGTCTAGTCAACATTTACAACCAACATGTATTGCTGTAACTGAAACATGGCTGCCAGAACACTATCTGCCTGAAAGTGTACATTTATGTGATGTTAAGTGATGTTGCTGTCAAGGGAAAGAGGTGCAACAGACAACGTGCAGAAGAAAGGCATAGACAGTTTGAATTAAATTTCTTGCCAAATTTTTCTAATGGGGAAAATGAAGAAAGTCAAGAACGCCCAAGAGTAGAACTTGTAGAAGAAATGAAAAAAAGGACCTGAAACATGAGCCTGATTGGCCAGAAAGATGCATTTGCCTTGAGAAGGAAGGAAATCATTTATTCTGAATCTTCTATTTGTGAGATCCTGGAAAAGTGCCCTGCACTATTCACCGAAAGCCATGTATTCTCTTTACAATCTAAACATCTTATTTTATTGTAAATAAATACTTTGTGTTTGTTCTCAGATCTTTGCAGAATTTAATCGCATATCTGGAAAAAATCTGAGATCCGAGTTCTATAAAGCATTGGACAAACACTCTACACGTTTGATTGAAATTTTCAGGAAAAAAGGAGGAAACCAAGGAAGAATGCTTGATGCATTTCTGCATCAAGTTGATTTAAAGGTAAACATTTTATGTAGTTGTCTTTATTGTATAGTCTGTGTATGATCGTTAACAGTGTTGTGCTCGTTACTAAAAAATAGTAACTAGTTACAGTTACTCGTTACTTCATTCAAAAAGTAACTCCGTTACTTTGTTGATTACTTTCACCAACAAGTAACGGGTTACTGTTAAAAGTAACTTTTTAGTTACTTTTTTAAAGAACGTTTTTTAATGTTCCCATTAATGCCCTTTTATGTGTTATGATCTATACAAACACAAAACTGACTTAAACACACAGTCATTTTTAAACACTATTTTATTAAAGTCAGAGCAGCACAAACTGAATATATCACAAGGATTTCTGAAATAAAGAACAAAACAAGCTGAATAATATATTCACAATCAAACACTAAAGTGGCTTCTGCTGTTGTGTTGAGCTCTTAAACATGTTCCTTTCACAGCTGAAGTATGAAAACAGAACACCGGGTTAGCTTCTAGCTTCTAGCTCCGTCAAGGCATGTAGATTCTGAAGGAGCTTTGGCAGATTGTAGTTGCTGTTTATCGCAGTAGATACGAGCTTCGAACCAGAAAGACACAGCTTACATTTGACAGTTTTTGTCTTTATACTCAACTAAAGTGAAATAATGAGCATATTTCCACTTTAAGAAACTCGTCTTGCTCTCGCCTCAACTCGCCATTACTGCCGCACAGACCTGAATAAACGGAGACACGCCCACAGTGTGTCTTCTTCGTGTTTACAGAGGTTCATCCACCAATCCTACAATGCGTCTTCTTGCTGTTTACAGTGGTTTATCCACCAATCCTACAATGCGTCTTCTTCGTGTTTACAGAGGTTCATCCACCAATCCTACAATGCGTCTTGCTGTTTAGGTGGTTTATCCACCAATCCTACAATCCGTCGCTGCGGTAAGCAGGTTAGGCTGTAGTCTACACTTCAGCCCAAATTAATTCATTTAAAAAAGTAACGAGTAACACACCATACGGTAACGGAGTTACTTTATTTTTAAAAGTAACGCGTTACAGTATTAGTTACTGTCAAAAGTAACACGTTACTGCCCAACACTGATCATTAACCTCATTTCTCTGTTTTTCATAGTCATCTGATGTAACTTGTGTGCGCACCGCAGTACTTCATGGCGGGAATGATTCTGTGGAATTTTTCAGGACATGCTTTGTAAGTAATGTTGGTGTTTACTTCTTTGTTATTTGTGCTAATGCTAAATTGTGTATTAGGGTCTATTAGAATATAGATCAGATGAAGAGTACACAGTAGTTATTTGTCTCTCGCATCTCAGCGATCACTTTCAATGTCCAGAAATGTAGGGAAGACATTACTAAAATAGTCTGTGTGATCATATTCATTCAAATGTAATTTGATGAAGTGACAGTAATACTAACAGTGGAGGCTAACACAGAAGAGGATAAATTGTTAAATAAAGTTTGTTTTTTTGCAAGCAAAGTATTCCTGTGACTTCAAGATTACATTTGAACAACTATGATCACATGGCCTGTTATAGCAATGTCTTTACCATCTTTCTGGATGTTCAAAGTGAAAATGATGACGTTCAAAACTGGCCAGGGAAGCTCAAGATTTCATAATTGGTATCTTGTGTAAAACAATATAAAGGTAATTAATGCCAAAATGTATGTTTTACAATCAACTTTCCCTTTAAAACAAGATCACAATGCTTCATGTGTATTATTATAAATCATGCATAATTATTATTTAAGCTAATGTTTTGCATACCGTATGATACAGTTCTATATATTTGTGATTTTGTGTAAAGTAAGTCTTTCGGTGAATTAACTTGTGACCTTTGCTTGCTGTACGATTCATAAAAAAATAAATAAAAAAAACACAATTACATAAAAATTCCTTTATTTTGGTCTTTGGTTCAAATTCTGGATTTGCTTCAGAACGGATCAGGTGTTAGCTACAGCATATGCTAGCTATCTACCGAGTTATAGCCCTCGTGTAAATTAAAATTCTTTATTTTGTGGTAAAATGCATTTCACCGCGTATAAAAGCGGGCGTGCACCGAATAATTAATTTTTTTAATTCCTTCCAGTCAAAACAATGTCTGGAAGGTTGGGAGGTCAAAGTGCGCTCGTGCCTGTCTGTGCTGTGACTGATTTAGAATGTCCAGATGTGTATAGGTTCACCTCTAATATTTTTTTATTCAAAATTAAAGTATACGGTATATCAAAATTGCACAAAAAGTTTATGTTTATGTTTATGAATGAATTAACGTAGAGCGCGCGCCACACTTGTACACGCTAATACACAAACACACACCATTGGAAGATAGTCAAATATTACAGGGAATTGAGCTTGTTTTCTTTCTTTTCTATTTTCTTTTTTTTTTTTTTTTTTTTTTTTTTTTTTTTTTTTTTTTTTTTTTTTTTTTACTTTTTCAGATCACTGATACTTGCGACTGAGACATTTGAGGTAATTTCCCAATTTAAATCTTCTCAAGGCTCAAATGTCAGTGCTTAAGTTCTGGTCAATTAGTAAAAACTGATCACCTTTTAAGTATCAACATAAAACTTTATCCTGTTTTGAGTAACAGAAATGATATCAAGTTTATTTTATCTGATGTTCAGTATCTTTGATTCTGTTTTAGATTGCAGCTCCTTGGTGATTCCAGCAGACCTCTTCAGGTAAATTATTGTTTCTTCATTTTTGTGTCACTGGTATAAATGGCCAGAGAAGCTGCTTTTGATGTTAAAACATTTATGCCATGATTTGTAACTAATATTTAATTTTTTTTAATTTGCAGACTCTTCTTGGATAAAGACCCCAGCAGATCTCATACAGAGAAATTCATCGTTTTTGTTATACAGTTTTATTGCATTTTATTACTTAGGTTTTAGCTCCATTTACTGTAGTCTAGATTAGTGATTTTAGATTTTTCTGTAGGTAAATTTTAGAATAGTTATTTAGATTAGATTAGTGTAGGTTAGGTTTATTATATATTGTAGGTCATATTACCAGCAGATTGTTTCCATTGTTGTGACTAATTGTTTTCTTTGAGCTGTTTAGAATTTTTTTCAGGTTTCATCCACTTACACCGGAAAGCGAATTTTGAAGTATGTGTCTTAAGAGATTAACCAACCATGGTTAAGGTACTAATGCAACATTTTCAAATTGTGTTAAAAGGGTAACAGAAATATAATTACACTTAACTGAAATAACATTGGAGAAAAAAAATCATGTGTTATCAGAAGGATGATGGAGAAAGACGGATGGATCAACAATCCCCAGCAACACTGAGGACAGTAGTGTTTGCTCCCACATCGAACAGGGACGTGTTCACAGCAAATATATGCCATAAAAAACACCACATAACTGCTATTGTTTACATTGTTCATGATAAACAGTGTAATTGTCTTGGCTGAAAGGTAATACAGTTCTAGTTAATGAGTAAAAATATAGTTCACTCTCAGTTGTTGCATTTGATGCTGTGAGATGCCTATATTAGCCATCAACAACAAGACCTTCTGTTACCACACACCATGGAAACCAACAAGTAAAAGATGATACCCAGTACCTCCCTGCACAGGTTTGTGTGTTTTATAATATGTATACACACACACTGAAATATGTGCGAAAACAATGGCCGTTTTTATTTCATGTAATGTTAAACTTCCGTTTTCAGATTAGGGAACAGAGTTTTCAGAGCATGCTGCTAATTTTGCAAGAATTTGATTTTAAGCCTGTGTCAGTGTGCCCAGGGTCATATCTGTCCAAGCATCTCAGTGCCAGGGTGATGTAAGGTCTGACAACTTTTTTCGAAACATATAGTGTACTTGTATAGCACTGCAGTTTTTGGCCTACCAGAGCGAGGGAACTGATTTTACAATGCAGCACCTTGATGGAGTTCTGGAGGAGGGAGATGCATTGTAACTTTTACCAGTTTAACAGACCAGTTAACAGACAGTTTAACAGACATGATTAATAGACTATTGATTGTCTTCCGTGTTCATCGTGATGCTGCCTCATATGAGTTAATGCCTGTGTCTTTTCAAACAGAGCAGTCTACTAGCAAAGACTGTAATGCAGTACAGACCAATGTAAAAGCCCAAAACTACTGGTCAGATAGGAGCCCAAATGCTTTCAAAACTAAATAAGGTACGACGTAGAAAAGAAGCCTGTAAAAATGTAACTGAAAGCAAAAAAGCATGCCTTGAACTCAAAAAATGTAAAAAAGGCAATATGCAAAGAAACAGTATGATTCTTGTTTGCAGTTTAGACAAAACAAAATTCAATCTGTGAACAAAAAGTACAAAGAAAATGCTGTATTAAGAAATGACAAAATAGCCAGCCTTAAACAAAAATATAGAAATGTACAATTTCAAGTAAAAATCAACGAATATATGCGCAATAAGTACAGGACAGACGATGTGTTTTAGGAAAAAGAGAAGTCACAGATGGTCAGAAGATACCATACACAAGATCAGTACCAGAACACAAAGAGGGAGTATATGGTGAGGAAGTATAATAAAGATATTTCGTTCCGTAATAAAATGAAACAGTACGTTGTCACAAGGTATAGAACAGACTCTAAGTTCCAGTCTAAAATGAAAGCACATATGTTTAGAAGATACACCCAGGACTCAGACTTTAGAGCACATCACATACTTTGCTGTACTCTACAGAAAAGCAAAACACATGTTAACAATGTTTTGCCGATTATTCACAAGTTGACATGTGCATTTAAAATCAGGCAAAAATACCAAGAGTTCATTTGTGTTAGCCGTTCAGCAGGTCAGCTTGATAATGTGAACAAGCCTGTGGTCAACAACGTGATGCAGGCTGCCATTGGTGCATTCCGTTGTAAAATTCAAGAAGGACCAACCCGTGTCTGCATAGTCTGTAACAGCACCATGTTTCCCAATCAAGTCAAGTCTTGCAACCGAGCAAAGTACGTAAAAAACACATTGTACTTTTATGCTTAACAGGCAGATATATATTAATGCCTGTGATCATTCTTGCTCAGTCCCTTGTTTGGTTCCTGAAGAGAGGCAACAAGAATGGATCTGCCATACTTGACAGTCACTTGAGAGGACAGATGCCTTCAATTGCAGTAGCAAACAAATTAGCACTAGCACCTATCCTCAAAGAACTTTTGGAATTGAGTGTACTGGAATGGCAGCTCATATCCAAATTCTTGCCCTTTGTAAAAATTGTTGCATTGCCCTAAGGGCAAGAGAGAGCTGTTCATGGTGCAGTTGTGTGTGTGCCTTCTGAGGTGGAAGCAATTGTGAACTGTCTGCCAAGACCAAACAATGAATCACAGATACTCCAAGTTAAACTTAAGAGAAATCTTAAGTTCAAAGGCTACCAGCACTTTCACACGGTCAATATGCACAACGTGCTGGCAGCTTTGCATAAACTAAAAGAAATGCATTCTCAATACAAAGATGTATCCATCGATGACGCTGCTCAGTTTGAAAGCCTTGCTGATGACAGAAAGGAAATACAGGAGCCTGAACAGATCAGTGGTGAGGAGTTGAATGAGGAACAACATGTCAGCACAGAAGAACAGGATGAACTGAGGCCTGGTCTCACTCTCGACACATGTTTGCAACCACCTGATATTGGGAATGTTGTCATATGGAGACGCAATATTCAGCATTGCCCCTGCCCAAGGAAATAAGCCTGTTGGATTTTCCTCTGTTCTAAAACTGGAGTCAATGGCATTTCTTATGCAATTTCCTACCGGAGAGAACACGATCGATGAGGCGAGAACAGTTGCCATATCGCCGAGCATGTACTTCAATGCTAGGCTCTTTTGTGTGGACATCCGTTTTGCCAGAGACCAGAGCTATCTTCTCTTTGTGCAGTTTGTCACTTAAACGAACCTGGCTAGAAACAGCATGTCTTTTCAGTTGCGAAAAGGCAAACCAGTGACTAGAGATGGACGCAGGAATTTCCAACAAATTGTTACAGAGACGTGACAAGATTTATGCAACCCCTCAGAGGTACGCCGGCATACTGGGAGAAAATGCTAAAAGATCTGCAGGTCATGATCAGGCAGTTAGGCGTGCCCACCTTCTTCTGTACTTTCAGTGCAGCTCATATGCGATGGCCAGAAGTCATAAAGGCTATCAAAGCTCAACAGGGTGAGCTGGTTCAGTTTGAGGATCTAGACTGGACTACAAAATGTGAGATTCTCAGAAGCAACCCTGTCACGGTCATGAGCATGTTAAAAAAAAAAGAGTAGATGCACTACTCAGAGATCTGCTCTTGTCAGACGCTCAACCTATTGGTGAAGTAGTGGACTATTTTTATCGGGTTGATATTCACTTGCTAGCCTGGGTGAAAGATGCGCCTGTGTTTGAGGACGATCCAGATGACACAGTATGTGAATTCATTGACCGGTACATAATGTGCCAAATGCCTGACCCAGTACAGACACTGAACTGCACAAACTTGTGACAGAGGTTCAGATGGACAGCCGAAACCATTCAAAGTCTTGCTAGAAAGGACAAGTGTTATGCAGATTTGGATTTCCCAAACTTCCGATGTCTGACACCTGGATAAAACATCCAAGGCCCCCTTCTCCCAGCGATGAAGAGAAGCAAGATAAGACACAAGGAAAGAAACGAGGAAAGGCAAAACAATTTAACCATGTAAAACAAATGATGAAGAAAGCCAAAGAAAAGCTGAAGCCTGTGTGGGACGTCCTCAATGACCCCAAAAGCTCATCTGAAAACTTGCCAAAGCTACTAGAAAGGTGCAATTTGAGCATGCAACGCTACATGAAGTACGCTGAGGCACTTTCTACCGGCAGTGTGGTTATGTTAAAACGTAGCCCAAAAGAATGTAGGGTCAACGGATACAACCGGGACTTGCTGAGGGCATTGAATGCTAACATGAACATTCAATACATTCTTGATCCGTTCTGCTGTGTCATGCACATCTTGTCCTACATATCCAAGTCTGAACATGAGATGAATGACCTGCTGAAAACTGTGGTAAAAGATGTACATAAAACTAATGTTAGCGAAAAAGATGAAATGAAACAGATAATGCAGTCTTATTCCAAACACAGACAAGTAAGCGCTCAGGAGTCTGTGGCACGCACGTGCAGCTTACCTCTGAAAAAGTGTTCACGTGCTGTCGTGTTCATACAAACTGATGATGCTTTGAAAATGAGTCTTCCCCTTAGTGCATTGCATCACAAAATCCCAGATTCTGAGGACGTGTGGATGTCAGGAATTGTGGAAAAGTACAGAGCAAGGCCTGAAAAACCGGACTTTGAAAAATTGTGTCTTGCCGATTTTGCCTCAAAATATTGCATTGTCTATGGCCGTCAAGCTAAAGGTTAAAAGGTTCACCCCCTGCTGAAAAACAAGGGGTATGTTCACCAAAGAACTGTCGGCAAGCCTGCAATTATTAGTTATGCCCGCTTCTCTAAAGACAAGCAGCCTGAGAAGTATTATGGCAGATTGCTGAAGTTGTATGTTCCTCATTGCTCTAATACACAGCTCAAGCAACCATCTTATCCTACATATGAGCTGTTTTACCACAATGCCCGCATAGATGTCCGACAACCCCGTCTACTTGTGCCAGTGTGCACAGTTGTAGTAGAGAACCAGAAATGGTATGAAAAGCACACTGCTGAGTTGGACAAAGCTTTTGAACTTCTATAGGAGCAGGGGATGTTTGAAAATGCGTGGACAGCGTTCGCCCCTGAAATGGAAGCTGAACGTTTGGAGTGTATCATGGAAAGGATCGATGAAGAGCCCGAACAGGTGAACGAGAAAGACGATGTTCCAGAGTACCAGCTTGTTCGTGAAGATGGTGACGGACTTGTCCTAAAATTCGAGGCACCACAGTTGAGTGTGGATTATGTACAACAGCTATATCGAAGCTTGAACCAGGCACGGTCATCAGTGTTCTACACCGTCCGTCTATGGTGCCTGAAGCGCGTGTGGCGTCAGAATCCTGAGCAGTTTTTATATTCTGTGTCAGGTGGTGTGGGATGTGGAAAATCGCACGTAATTAAGTGCATATTTGCGGAAGCCACCAAGATCCTATGCCAACT
Organism: Silurus aristotelis; assembly: GCF_946808225.1. Lineage (NCBI taxonomy): Eukaryota > Metazoa > Chordata > Actinopteri > Siluriformes > Siluridae > Silurus > Silurus aristotelis. The sequence continues at coordinate 2,080,297 of NC_139588.1, read as the reverse complement.
CCCATGATTTCAGGAGCAAGGGGACATGTCTTCGCCAACAGTGTTATTGACTGCGTTTACCGGAACTGCAGCTTTTAATATCTCTGGAAAAAACTTTGCACTTCATTTTAAAACTGGCAAGGAAATTAAGCTCACCGTATCAAACACTGGGAAACTCGCTGGATAATGTTAGAGCGGTGTTGTCGAACACAGAGATTCTCATCAAGTGTCCATGGTTTCAAAGGATCTGTTCGCGTACGTCAACTGGATCAGCAGATCAGATCAAAGGCAGCAAAAAACCTTTTAGTGGAATCTCTGTTCTAGCAGTTGGAGATTTTTACCAACTCCCACCTTTAAGTAAATCAAAACCTCTGTGTGTGTGTGTGTGTAGGAGGGTGGTGTGCTGGACAACTGGAAAGATTTAATGAGACATCAGCACTGATAGAATTCAATTTCTTAACCAGGGCAGAAACGTAGTCATCCACCATCACTTCCAGGTTACCTAAGGAAGAAATGCCAGTGCGTCCCCTGACCCATGGGGTCGGGAAAGGCCGGCCCATTAGAATTTCAAAAGGTGACAGTTTAGTAGTTGAAGATGGGGTCATTCTCATTTCTGTGAGTACTGCCGGGAGAACAACAGTCCAATTTTGGCCTGTTTCAATGCAGGCTTTAGTAACACGTTCCTTAATGGTTCTGTTTGTTCTCTCTACCACTCCAGCTGACTGTGGGTGATAGGGAATATTAAAATGCCAATCAATTGCTAAGCTTTTAGCCAAAAGTTTTGTTACCTTTGAAGCAAAAGGTGTCTGTTATCACTTTCAATCATGCTAGGAATACCAAACCCAGAGATGATTTCTTTCGTTAATATTTTGACAACCATTTTAGCGTTCTCTATTGCACATGCAAATGCTTCTGGCCACTTGCTGAATCTGTCGACTATAACCAACAGGTATTTCAAATTTCCTACAGGTGGCATATGTGTAAAAATATATGGCCACTTTGGCAGGGAGTTGAACAGCATTTGAAAGGTTGCCTATGAGATTAAAATGTGCTATGGGCTTTCCATCAGCTGTTTTAAAGTCTCTTTGCTTCCATGTTTCTGCAAAATCATGCACTACACCATAAGCATACTTAGAATCAGTGTATATAGTCACTACTTTATCTTCAGACAACTGACATGCTCTTGTAAGTGCGACCAACTCTGCAGCTGTGTGCAGATGTGTATGGTAATGATTTAGCTTCAACTATTACATCAGGTAATCTTACAACCGCATATCCACATAAATACACACCATCAGAAGGTTTTGAACATGAACATCTACATATAAGCAATCCCCCCTATCCAGGGTCGTATCTAAAAGATCAGACCTACAAGAGGTCTCTTGTTCAATGTGTTTAAGACAATCATGTGCCTCGTCCAAACCATCTAAATCTATAAAATCTAGCAGATCACGCAGCACTACTACAGCTGAATGTGGCTGAGAAGAGGCTTAATGGTGAAGTTTTCTGTCTTCAAGAGTGTGGAGTTATAACCAGATCTACGTTGTGCTGTCATATGTTGTGTGTTGAGGTTGTGTAAAATAGCTGTTAGTTGATGTGAGGTGTTCAGTATCAAAGGATGTGAAAGCACCGTTTTCTCAGCATCCCGGACCATCATAGCCGCAGCACGCGGGAAACCCTTGTGTTATGTTGTGTAAAGATTTAGAAAGATACACAACAGGGAGATATCTGTCACCGTGTTCCTGGGCCAGAATCTCCACAGCCGTACCACCACGTTCTTCACATAAAGGTGAAAAGGCTTAGTATCATTCTGAAGACCTAAAGCTGGAGCAGACTGTAGACCTTCTTAAGCGCAGTAAACCTGTCAGTCATTTCATGAATCCACAGAATGAGATGTGATGGAGGAGCTTTGTGATCAATAGCACTACGCAAAACTTTATCATGCTGTGTGCAGTCAGGGATCCATGCTCGCAGTAGTTCATCAGTCCCAAGAAGCTCTGCATCTGTTTCACAGTCTGAGGTCTTGAAAACCTGCTCACAAGCTGTACTCGGTCCTTATGTTAACACTGTGAATGAAAGTGTGTGTGTGACTTTTATTTATATATATTTACATATATATGTATTTATTTAACAACAATAAGATTATTATTATTTCAAATCGAGGAATTTGGAAAACATTTGAATTATTGTTATTCGGTAATAAAGTGCTGAATAAAATATAGGAATTTGTTATTGTTCTCCAGATTCATTCTAGTGATGCCAAACCCTCTCTGTATTATACAGTGCCTTGCAAAAGTATTGACCCCCCTTGGCGTTTTTCCTATTTTGTTGCCTTACAACTTGGAATTAAAATTGATTTTTATTTGGATTTCATGTAATGGACATACACAAAATAGTCCAAATTGGTGAAGTGAAATAAAAAAAATAACTTGTTTCAAAAAAATTCTAAAAAATAAATAACGGAAAAGTGCTGCATGCATATGTATTCACCCCCTTTGCTATTAAGCCTATAAATAAGATCTGGTGCAACCAATTACCTTCAGAAGTCACGTAATTACTTAAATATAGTCCACCTGTGCAATCTAAGTGTCACATGATCTCAGTATATATATATATATATATATATATATATATATATATATATATATATATATATATATATATATATATATATATATATACACCTGTTCTGAAAGGCCCCAGAGTCTGCAACACCGTTAAGCAAGGGGCACCACCAAGCAAGCGGCACCATGAAGACCAAGGAGCTCGCCAAACAGGTCAGGGACAAAGTTGTGGAGAAGTACAGATGAGGGTTGGGCTATAAAAAAAATATCCAAAACTTTGAACATCCCACGGAGCACCATTAAAGCCATTATTTAAAAAATGGAAAGAATATGGCACCACAACAAACCTGGCAAGAGAGGGCCGCCCACCAAAACTCACGGACCAGGCAAGGAGGGCATTAATCATAGAGGCAACAAAGAGACCAAAGATAACCCTGAAGGAGCTGCAAAGCTCCACAGCGGAGATTAGAGTATCTGTCCATAGGACCACGTTAAGCCGTACACTCCACAGAGCTGGGCTTTACAGAAGAGTGGCCAGAAAAAAGCCATTGCTTAAAGAAAAAAATAAGCAAACACGTTTGGTGTTCGCCAAAAGGCATGTGGGAGACTCCCCAAACATATGGAAGAAGGTACTCTGGTCAGATGAGACTAAAATTGAGCTTTTTGAACATCAGGGAAAACACTATGTCTGGCGAAAAACCCAACACCTCTCATCACCCCGAGAACACCATTCCCACAGTGAAGCATGGTGGTGGCAGCATCATGCTGTGGGGATGTTTAACATCAGCAGGGACTGGGAAACTGGTCAGAATTGAAGGAATGATGGATGGTGCTAAATACAGGGAAATTCTTGAGGGAAACCTTTTTCAGTCTTCCAGAGATTGGAGACTGGGACGGAGGTTCACCTTTCAGAAGGACAATGACCCTAAGCATACTGCTAAAGCAACACTCGAGTGATTTAAGGGGAAACATTTAAATGTCTTGGAATGGCCTAGTCAAAGCCCAGACCTCAATCCAATTGACAATCTGTGGTATGACTTAAAGATTGCTGTACACCAGCAGAACCCATCCAACTTGAAGGAGCTGGAGCAGTTTTGCCTTGAAGAATGGGCAAAAATCCCAGTGGCTAGATGTGCCAAGCTTATAGATACATACCCCAAGAGACTTGCAGCTGTAATTGCTGTAAGTATTGACTTTGGGGGGGTGAATAGTTATGCATGCTCAAGTTTTCAGGTTTTTTTTGTCTTATTTCTTGTTTGTTTCACAATAAAAAATATTTTGCATCTTTAAAGTGGTAGGCATGTTGTGTAAATCAAATGATACAAACCCCCAAAAAATCCATTTTACAACAAAATAGGAAAAACGCCATGGGGGGTCAATACTTTTGCAATGCACTGTATCCTGAAAAATATTTGGGTCTTATTTCAACAGGAATGTCAACTGTCAAGCTCAAGCTCAAATGTCAAGCAGAGGAGTAAAATGTAAAGGTTGTTAAGGACCTCACTATGTCTATAAAATAAACATAATTTAATGAATATAAAAGTAAATATTTAATAGTGATTTTAACAGTTCCATCTGATTCGCTGCCCACTGCTGCTGAAAATTCCACTTTGCTAATGTCAGTAAAGTTACTTGAATATGTTCATTTACACCCTCATATATATACTTTAAAATATCACACTAATCACACTGACTCTATATTTATTTACATTACTTTTGTGTGACTGATTAAACATTATATGTAGCTAATATGTAGCATAATATAGCTAATAACAAAATAGTTTTGTGTCCATATTTGATTTAAATAATCATCCAAATATTAATACTTGAAATAAACAATCTTAACTTTGGCAAAAAAAGTCTTTGATAATGTCTCTATTCACAATATTGTTATTTGTATATTTTAACATCTAAGAATGTTATCATTATTATTATATTTTAACATTGACTGATAATATATTTTACACAGTCTGGCTGTCCACTTGACAAAAGTTTGTTTTGTCAAGTGGACATATATTAGTAGTCAATGTTATGTTATTCTTATTCTTATTATATTTTAATAGTTGATGCCCCGTATCTATAAACTAAAGCAAGACTTACTGTAAGTAAATGAATCAGCAGGAGGAGCAGCTCAGTGAGGAAATGTCCAGTAGATAATTAAACTAATATACAGTCATCACACTAAACCATATGATATCTTCTACATCTCCATGGTTACAACATGAGGCGCTTCTGAGCAAAGAATGGGCTTCTGTTGATAATAAACTTTTAAGATAAAACTTTATTCGTGGGGAAATTTCCAAAAAGTGGTGCAGAAAGAAAGAAAGAAAAGTAAATAAAACTCCATATAAAATGATTATAGTTTTATGGGTGTTTTTGTAGGAAATATTATATAATACATCATATACATATTATATACATCCAGGTGTGTGTGTGTGTGTGTGTGTATGCAGGCACTAAAGATGGCACTGATCCCATACTGGGTTGATCACCTGATACTAGTAATAAATGGATATCAGATCAGAGAGAAAATAAAGAATGGATTGGGTCTGATCCTGTAGCATAAAGATAGAAACTCTATTAAATACTGACTAAAGGACAAAGTAATACATGTGATTTGGACTCCTTCTGCTCTGGGCTTTTTCACATCAACTCCTCAGATCCTGTAGATAAACATGTTCTCGGTTTGCAGATACGGAAATGCAGGAACACTGGAGTCTTCACACACAATTGTTCATCACCAGTAAACACTACAAGAGAAAGAAGTGAATCAGTAACAGAAAACTAGAAGGTGGTGTTTGATGATCAGCAGCAGGTAATTATCTCTGCTTTAAGAAACCCAGGATTTGATTCCAGTCATAAAAGGACTGTCCGAGTGAGGAAACCAGCTGCTTACAGGAAATCCAATGTTTGTGGAATAAAAGATGATCATCATCTAATAAATAAAGTTAATGTGCTAAATATCGCTAATGTAGTAAATAACACTGATGTAGTAAATAACGCTGATGTAGTAAATAACGCTGATGTAGTAAATAACGCTGATGTAGTAAATAACACTGATGAGTAAATAACGCTGATGTAGTAAATAACGCTGATGTAGTAAATAACTCTAATGTATTAAATAACGCTGATGTAGTAAATAACGCTAATGTAGTAAATAACGCTAATGTATTAAATAACGCTGATGTAGTAAATAACGCTGATGTAGTAAATAACGCTGATGTAGTAAATAACGCTGATGTAGTAAATAACTTTAATGTAGTAAATAACGCTGATGTAGTAAATAACGCTGATGTAGTAAATAACGCTGATGTAGTAAATAACGCTAATGTAGTAAATAACTTTAATGTAGTAAATAACGCTGATGTAGTAAATAACGCTGATGTAGTAAATAACGCTGATGTAGTAAATAACGCTGATGTAGTAAATAACGCTGATGAGTAAATAACGCTGATGTAGTAAATAACGCTGATGTAGTAAATAACGCTGATGAGTAAATAACGCTGATGTAGTAAATAACGCTGATGTAGTAAATAACACTAATGTAGTAAATAACTTTAATGTAGTAAATAACTTTAATGTAGTAAATAACGCTGATGTAGTAAATAACGCTGATGTATTAAATAACGCTGATGTATTAAATAACGCTGATGTAGTAAATAACGCTGATGTATTAAATAACGCTGATGTATTAAATAACGCTGATGAGTAAATAACGCTGATGTAGTAAATAACGCTGATGTAGTAAATAACACTAATGTAGTAAATAACTTTAATGTAGTAAATAACGCTGATGTAGTAAATAACACTGATGTAGTAAATAACTCTGATGTAGTAAATAACTCTGATGTAGTAAATAACGCTGATGAGTAAATAACGCTGATGTAGTAAATAACGCTGATGTAGTAAATAACTTTAATGTAGTAAATAACGCTGATGTAGTAAATAACGCTGATGTAGTAAATAACTCTGATGTAGTAAATAACGCTGATGTATTAAATAACGCTAATGTATTAAATAACGCTAATGTAGTAAATAACGCTAATGTAGTAAATAACGCTGATGAGTAAATAACGCTGATGTAGTAAATAACGCTGATGTATTAAATAACGCTGATGTAGTAAATAACGCTGATGTAGTAAATAACACTAATGTAGTAAATAACGCTGATGAGTAAATAACACTAATGTAGTAAATAACGCTGATGAGTAAATAACGCTGATGTAGTAAATAACGCTGATGTAGTAAATAACGCTGATGAGTAAATAACGCTAATGTAGTAAATAACGCTGATGAGTAAATAACGCTGATGTAGTAAATAACGCTGATGTAGTAAATAACGCTGATGAGTAAATAACGCTAATGTAGTAAATAACACTGATGAGTAAATAACGCTGATGTAGTAAATAACGCTGATGTAGTAAATAACGCTGATGAGTAAATAACGCTAATGTAGTAAATAACGCTGATGAGTAAATAACACTAATGTAGTAAATAACACTGATGTAGTAAATAACACTAATGTAGTAAATAACGCTGATGAGTAAATAACACTAATGTAGTAAATAACACTAATGTAGTAAATAACGCTGATGAGTAAATAACTCTGATGTAGTAAATAACGCTGATGTAGTAAATAACGCTAATGTATTAAATAACGCTGATGAGTAAATAAAGCTAATGTAGTAAATAACTCTAATGTAGTAAATAACGCTGATGTAGTAAATAACGCTGATGTAGTAAATAACGCTGATGAGGTAAATAACGCTGATGAGTAAATAACGCTGATGTAGTAAATAACGCTGATGTAGTAAATAACGCTGATGAGTAAATAACGCTGATGAGTAAATAACGCTGATGTAGTAAATAACGCTGATGTAGTAAATAACGCTGATGTAGTAAATAACGCTGATGAGTAAATAACACTAATGTAGTAAATAACGCTGATGAGTAAATAACACTGATGCTTGTAGGAGATTTTAATATTCATGTAGATGATGAAAACGATGCCCTAGGATTATCATTTGTCGATTTACTAAACTCTTTTGGAGTTAAACAAAACGTCACCAGACCAACCCACCGTTTTAACCACACACTAGACTTAATAATATCCCACGGAGCAGACGTCACTGATATAAATATTTTACCTCAGAATGATGACATCACAGACCATTATCTCCTACTGTACACACTACCGGTAGAGCAGATTAACCGTGTTTCACCACGGTATCGACTTGGTAGGACTATTATTCCAACCACTAAGGACAGATTCATAAATAACCTGCCTGATTTATCTCAGTTTCACATTAAACCCATAAATGCTGATCATCTTGATGAGATGGCAAACAACATAGACCTTATCCTCACTAGCACTTTAGACACTGTTGCCCCCATCCGGTTAAAAAAGGTTCGAGAACAAGCACCTGCACCTTGGTATAATAGTCATACGCATGCCCTAAAGAGAACAACACGTAATCTGGAGAGAAAATGGAGGAAAACTAAATTGGAGGTATTTAGAATTGCGTATAAAGACAGTATGCTTAGCTACAGACAGGCGCTAAAAGCTGCTAGAGCTAAACACCTGAGCAAACTCATAGAAAATAACAAAAACAATCCCAGGTTCCTTTTCAGTACAGTCGCTAAATTAACAACAAATCAGGGATCTGAAAAATGTGTTCCATCACAGTTTAGTAGTGAAGACTTTATGAATTTTTTCACTGAAAAAATAGATAACATTCGAAAAACAATTGTGGCAGTTCAACCTCTGACAGCATCTCCCGACACAATCATACTTACAACCCCACAACTACACTGTTTTACATGTATAGGACAGGAAGAGCTGTATGATGCTATTATGAAAGCTAAATCAACAACATGTCAGTTAGATCCAATTCCCACTAAACTACTGAAGGAAGTGTTATATACAGCTGGTGAGCCTCTTTTAAATATTATTAACTCCTCACTATCGTTAGGTCATGTCCCTAAATCCCTCAAGTTAGCAGTTATTAAGCCCCTCATTAAAAAACCTAATCTGGATCCAAACACGCTATCGAATTACAGACCAATTTCAAATCTCCCATTTATGTCTAAGATTTTAGAAAAGATTGTCGCTGCCCAGTTATGTAACCACTTGCAGGAGAACAATATCTTTGAAGAGTTTCAGTCAGGTTTTAGGCCCCATCATAGCACAGAAACTGCTCTAGTTAAAATCACTAATGACCTGCTTTTAGCTTCAGACCAAGGCTACATCTCCCTATTAGTTTTACTAGATCTTAGTGCTGCGTTCGACACTATAGATCATGATCTTCTCCTCGATCGCTTACAGAATTACATCGGTATTCAGGGACAGGCATTAAGCTGGTTTAAATCCTACCTGTCCAATCGTTACCATTTCGTAGATTTAAATGGAGAGCTATCCAGGATAATGCTAGTAAATTATGGCGTGCCACAAGGGTCAGTTCTGGGACCCCTGCTTTTTACAATATACATGCTTCCATTAGGAAATATTATTAGAAGGCATGGAATTAGCTTCCATTGTTATGCTGATGATACCCAGCTATATATTTCATCCAAACCAGGCGATACAGCTCAATTAGCTCGCATAACTGAGTGTGTTGAAGAAATAAGAGATTGGATGACCCATAACTTTCTGCTATTAAATCCTGATAAAACGGAGATTTTGCTCATCGGCCCAAAAAATAGTACACAGAAGCTCCAGCATCTCAGCCTGCATTTAGACGGTTGTTCTGTAACTACTAGTTCAACGGTAAAAGACCTGGGAGTTATTTTAGACAGCAACTTATCTTTTAAAAATCACATCAATCAAGTTACAAAAACAGCCTTCTTTCACCTTAGAAATATTTCTAAGCTAAGAAATATGTTATCTATATCTGATGCAGAGAAGCTCGTCCATGCGTTTATGACCTCTAGAATAGACTACTGTAATGCATTACTAGGTGGATGTCCTGCATCATTAATAAACAAGCTTCAGTTAGTTCAGAATGCCGCAGCAAGAGTTCTTACTAGGTCAAGAAAATACGATCATATAACCCCAATCTTATCGTCCCTACATTGGCTTCCTATTAAGTTTCGAATAGACTACAAACTACTGCTACTCACTTATAAAGCACTAAATGGTTTGGCTCCCATGTATCTATCCAGTCTCTTAACACGCTACAATCCGTCACGCTCCCTGAGATCTCAAAACTCTGGGCTTCTAGTAGTTCCTAGAATAGCAAAGTCCACTAAAGGCGGTAGAGCATTTTCACATTTAGCTCCTAAACTCTGGAATAGTCTTCCTGACAGTGTTCGGGGTTCAGATACACTCTCCCAGTTTAAGTGTAGATTAAAAACATATCTTTTTAGCAAAGCCTACACATAACACACATCACGCACATCACATCACAACCTTGTGCTCCAGAACATCTGATCACATGCACATTATCAACTTGTGCTGTTAATATCATGAACAGCAGCTACGCTAATTCCTCTCCACTGCTTCTCTTTCTCTCCCCATCCCGAGGCTTCCTGAGGTTTGGCCAGCTCCAGTCACGTCCCACCTCGTGAAGATTATGGACCTATGGATGATCATGGAGAAGTAGATGCCGAGTGTTTAAAGGCCCTGGCATGGAGAAGCTGATGCTGGATCTATGATGATCACAAATTGTTCTGTATTGTTGAAAGATTTATGACCAAACTTTTGATGTCACCCATATGAGGATGGGTTCCCCTTTGAGTCTGGTTCCTCTCAAGGTTTCTTCCTCATATCATCTAAGGGAGTTTTTCCTTGCCACTGTCGCCACGGCTGCTCATCAGGGACAAACGCACACCATTCACCTTCACTGTTGTTTTCTGTAAAGCTGCTTTGAGACAATGTCTGTTGTGAAAAGCGCTATACAAATAAACTTGACTTGACTTGACTTGACTGATGTAGTAAATAACACTAATGTAGTAAATAACACTAATGTAGTAAATAACGCTGATGAGTAAATAACGCTAATGTAGTAAATAACGCTGATGTAGTAAATAACGCTGATGAGTAAATAACGCTAATGTAGTAAATAACGCTGATGAGTAAATAACGCTGATGTAGTAAATAACGCTGATGTAGTAAATAACGCTGATGTAGTAAATAACGCTGATGAGTAAATAACACTAATGTAGTAAATAACGCTGATGAGTAAATAACACTAATGTAGTAAATAACGCTGATGAGTAAATAACACTAATGTAGTAAATAACGCTGATGAGTAAATAACACTGATGTAGTAAATAACGCTGATGAGTAAATAACGCTGATGTAGTAAATAACGCTGATGTAGTAAATAACGCTGATGTAGTAAATAACGCTGATGAGTAAATAACACTGATGTAGTAAATAACACTAATGTAGTAAATAACGCTGATGAGTAAATAACGCTAATGTAGTAAATAACACTAATGTAGTAAATAACACTAATGTAGTAAATAACGCTGATGAGTAAATAACGCTGATGTATTAAATAACACTAATGTAGTAAATAACACTAATGTAGTAAATAACTCTAATGTAGTAAATAATGTTGATGTAGTAAATAACGCTGATGTAGTAAATAACTCTAATGTAGTAAATAACGCTGATGTAGTAAATAACGCTGATGTAGTAAATAACGCTAATCATTACATCAGTTTCAGTGTTTATATAAAACAGATTATTACTCACTTCAGTGTCTGTAGATTGTAACGTTCATCATCCTTCAGATCAGAGAGACACTTCACTCCTGAGTCTCCTACTTTATTCACAGACAGATACAGTTTTCTCAGGTGTGAGGGGTTTGATCTCAGAGCTGAAGCGAGAGCAGCACATCCTTTATCTGATACTCCACAATCACACAACCTGCAGATACACAATGACACACACTTCACTCTCTCAGTTTCTACACATTACACATCAGAGAGAGAGAGAGAGAGAGAGAGAGAGAGAGAGAGAGAGAGAGAGAGAGAGAGAGAGAGAGAGAGGAAGGGATGGTGGAGAGAGAGAAAAGGGGGGGGATTAAGGAGAGAGAGGGGGAGGGAGAGGGGAGAGGGAGGGAGTCAGGGGAGAGAGAGAGAGGAAGAGTGAGAGAGGAAGAGAGAGAGAGGTGAAGGAGAGCGAAAGGGAGGGAGGGAGACTTTTTTGACTTTTACAAAACTTTATTTACACATATCACATACGCTGGTACACAGACACACACATGAAATTGTTACAAAAAAAAAAACGCTGAAAAATTGGCAACACGCCAACCGCTCTCATGCTCTACACACCACGCTCACCCTTCCCCCTCGCACATGCAGAAAGAGAGAGAGAGAGAGAGAGAGAGAGAGAGAGAGAGAGAGAGAGAGAGAGAGAGAGAGAGAGAAAGGGAGGGAGATTACACTCCCCTTACCGGCCATTACATTCAGATCACTGACCATCACACATTCATCACTGACCATCACACTCACAACACTAACCATTACATTAATCACTGACCATCACTGACCATCAAACTCATCACTGACCAAGAGAGAGAAAAGGAGAAAGATGTAAAGTGAGATCTTTGAAATCTGAATGTGGAGTAAAAGAAGCTGTAGGTTCTTCAGCTCCAGACAGTACTTTCAGGTGTTAATCTACTGGAAATACAGATTTAATGCTGCAGGTTTAATTGGACTTTTGAGCTGCAATAAAAGTCACAACAGATCAATTCTACACTGAGGGATTTTTGTAGCTTGTTAGATATTAGATCATCTTCTCTTTCTTCATTATTCTGCCTCGTCACATTCACATTTATATCAACACTTTTATACATTTATTAGATATAAGAAACTAAAACAATACAAAAGTCAATAAAAAGTCATGATTATAAAAAGATAAAAATTAAATCAACACTAATTTAAACTAACAAACAAAAGTAAAAAAAAAAATACAACTATAAAGTTCCTCCTCAGAACATTGATGCTGAACCTAAAAGCTCTGCTTCAGTCTCACTATTAGAGAATGTGTGTTACTGAGGAGCAGGTCATGTGACTCTCAAAGAGATGATCTTACCACAGTATCTCCAGTTTACAGTGAGGATTCTCCAGTACAGCAGAGAGACACTTCACTCCTGAGTCTCCTACTTTATTCTTAGTCAGATTCAGTTCTCTCAGGTGTGAGGGGTTTGATCTCAGAGCTGAAGCGAGAGCAGCACAGCCTTCATCTGATACTCCACAACCACGCAACCTGCAGATACACAATGACACACACTTCACTCTCTCAGTTTCTACACATTACACATCCTGTGTGTTTTAAAATGAGTAAAACAGTTTATTCAGTGACAAGAACTGTCTGTTTTTTTTAAGCAGTTTGATAAAAGAGAGAGAGAGAGTGTGTGAGTGTGTGTGTATGAGTGTGTGTATGTGAGAGAGAGTGTGTGTGTGTGTGTGTGTGTGTGTGTGTGTGTGTGTGAGAAAGAAAGAGCGAGAGTGTGTGTGTGTGTGTGTGTGTGTGTGTAAGAGTGTGTGTGTGTGTGTATGTGTGTGTGTGTGTGTGTGCACGCGTGAAAGAGAGACAGAGAGTGAGTGTGTGTGTGTGTGTGTGTGTGTGTGTGTGTGCACGCGTGAAAGAGAGACAGAGAGTGAGTCTGTGTGTGTGAGTTTGTCTGTGTGTGAGTGAGTGTGAGTGTGTGTGTGTGTGTGTGTGTGTGTGTGTGTATATGTGTGTGTGTAAGAGAAGGAGAGAGATTTCATACACCTTTATTAAAAATATACATACAAACCAACTTAAGTCAAAAACAAATCAAACAAACAAACAAGCGAAGTCAAAACATAAACCCAAAACTCAAATTAACAACATATCAAAAGTTAATTCTTCATCAATTACTGTCAACGAACTCGGGTGATTAGGTGCGTGGATGAGAGGACCCAAATGCAGGATGCACCAGACGATAAGAATCGGGAGAGGAGGGTTTAGCACAGGCAGGAAATATTTAATGTCCGAATACTTCAGAACAAAACACAGTCGCAGCACAAACAGGGTTAAAGTAGAAGAAAAGGGTGAGGAGGATAGAACAGGCAGGAAAGCAATAATGTCCGAATACATTTGAACATACAGTCGTGGCACTCACTGGGTTAATGTTGAGAAAGCAATAATGTCAGAATACTTTTGAACACACACACTCACTGGGGTAATGTTGACCGTCCATGGTGCGGACAGTAACAGTGGTGGGAAGTATGGGGTCAGGGGGTGGTTCCTTCTCATCAGGGGAGTGCAAACGGGACAAGGCGTTAGGCTTCCCATTTAGCGACCCCGGCCGGTACGACAAGGAGAAGTTAAATCGCCCGAAGAACAGTCCCCAACGTGCTTGACATGGATTCAGGTGCTTGGCAGTCCGCATATATTCCAAATTTAAATGATCGGTCCAGACGAGAAATGGAACTTCGGACCCCTCCAGCCAATGACGCCACTCCTTCAGGGCCAACTTAACAGCCAAGATGTCACGATCACCAACAGGGTAGTTCTGTTCAGCTGGGCTAAGACCGTGGTGCAGGCCGTGGTCATGGGCACCTCTCTGAGACAGAATGGCCCCTACACCCAGATCTGAGGCGTCCACCTCCACCACTAATTGGCGGGTTGGATCCGGAAGGGCCAGGACAGGGGCTGAGGTGAAAAGACTCTTCAGTTTGGTAAAGGCCTGTTCAAGCCTCTGGGTTCCAGTTAAAGGCCTGATGTATGGAGGTGAGTGAGTGAAGGGGGGCCGCGACGGAGCTATAGACCCTGATAAACTGCTGATAGAAATTGGCAAAACCCAAAAACCTCTGTAATTGGGGCCAGTCCTTTACCGCCAAAATCCTGGCTTGGTCCATCTGGAAGTTATCGGCTGAAAGGACAAATCCAAGGAAGGTGGTGCTGGACATATGGAAATCGCATTTCTCCGCCTTACATTCTGGAGGAGCCACCCGAGTACCGAATGCACATGGTGGACATGTTTGTCTCTAGAGCGTGAGAACACGAGCATGTCTCAATATTATAACTGAGTGTGTTGAAGAAATAAGAGATTGGATGACCCATAACTTTCTGCTATTAAATTCTGATAAAACGGAGATTTTGCTCATCGGCCCAAAAAATAGTACACAGAAGCTCCAGCATCTCAGCCTGCATTTAGACGGTTGTTCTGTAACTACTAGTTCAACGGTAAAAGACCTGGGAGTTATTTTAGACAGCAACTTATCTTTCAAAAATCACATCAATCAAGTTACAAAAACAGCCTTCTTTCACCTTAGAAATATTTCTAAGCTAAGAAATATGTTATCTATATCTGATGCAGAGAAGCTCGTCCATGCGTTTATGACCTCTAGAATAGACTATTGTAATGCATTACTAGGTGGATGTCCTGCATCATTAATAAACAAGCTTCAGTTAGTTCAGAATGCGGCAGCAAGAGTTCTTACTAGGTCAAGAAAATACGATCATATAACCCCAATCTTATCGTCCCTACATTGGCTTCCTGTTAGGTTTCGAATATCACATCTTATATTACTGACATCACACTCAACACTGACCATCACACTGACATCACTGACCATCACACTCACATCACCGACCATCACACTCCCCTTACTGACCATCACACTCACATCACTGACTATTACATTCACATCACTGACCATCACACTCACATCACTGACCATCACACTCACATCACTGACCATCACACTCAACACTGACCATCACACTCAACACTGACCATCACACTCATATTACTGACCATCACACTCACATCACTGACCATCACACTCACATCACTGACCATCACACTACATTTATCCTAAATTAGATGCACCTGTTTGAGGTCGTTAGCTGCATAAAGACACCTGTCCACCCCATACAATCAGTAAGAATCCAACTACCAAGGAAGAAGAATGATGAGTACCATCCCAAGAACACCATCCCTACTGTGAAGCATGGGGGTGGAGCATCATGCTTTTGGGGGGGGGTTTCTGCACATGGGACAGGGCGACTGCACTGTATTAAGGAGAGGATGACCAGGGCCATGTATTGTGAGATTTTGGGGAAAAACCTCCTTCTCTCAGTTAGAGCATTGAAGATGGGTCGAGGCTGGGTCTTCCAACATGACAATGACCCGAAGCACACAGCCAGGATAACCAAGGAGTGGCTCTGTAAGAAGCATATCAAGGTTCTGGCATGGTCTAGCCAGTCTCCAGACCTAAACCCAATAGAGAATCTTTGGAGGGAGCTCAAACTTCGTGTTTCTCAGCGACAGGCCAGAAACCTGACTGATCTAGAGAAGATTTGTGTGGGGGAGTGGGCCAAAATCCCTCCTGCAGTGTGTGCAAACCTGGTGAAAAACTACAGGAAACGTTTGACCTCTGTAATTGCAAACAAAGGCTCCTGTACCAAATATTAACATTGACTTTCTCAGGTGTTTAAATACTTATTTGCAGCTTTATCATATAAATAAATAGTTTAAAAATCATATATTGTGATTTCTGGATTTTTTTTTTTAGATTATGTCTCTCACAGTGGACATGCACCTACGATGACAATGTCAGACCCCTCCATGATTTCTAAGTGGGAGAACCTGCAAAATAGCAGGGTGTTCAAATACTTATTTTCCTCACTGTATATCAACACTTTTCTACATTTATTAGATATTAGAAACTAAAACAATACAAAAGTCAATAAAAAGTCATGATTATAAAAAGATAAAAATGTAATCAACACGAATTTAATCTAACAAACAAAAGTAAAAAAATACAACTATAAAGTTCCTCCTCAGAACATTGATGCTGAACCTAAAAGCTCTGCTTCAGTCTCACTATTAGAGAATGTGTGTTACTGAGGAGCAGGTCATGTGACTCTCAAAGAGATGATCTTACCTCAGTATCTCCAGTGTACAGTGAGGATTCTCCAGTACAGCAGAGAGACACTTCACTCCTGAGTCTCCTACTTTATTCTTAGTCAGATTCAGTTTTCTCAGGTGTGAGGGGTTTGATCTCAGAGCTGAAGCGAGAGCAGCACAGCCTTCATCTGATACTTCACAATCACGCAACCTGCAGATACACAATGACACATACTTCACTCTCTCAGTTTATACAAATTACACATCCTGTGTGTTTTGAAATGAGTGTATATATTAAAACATTTTATTTAGTGAGAACTATCTGTTTCTTTTATGCAGTATGTGTGTGTGTGTGTGTGTGTGTGTGTGTGTGTGCGTGTGTGCGTGTGAAAGTATAAATACTACTCGAGTATTTATATCATTCTGCCCATTGACCTTTATCATTACATCAGCTGATATCTGATGTTGCAGGTTAACATGAGGTAACAGTAGGTCTTCTATATTAGACCATAATTTGTTTAATAATGATTCGATTGCTAAGGAGTAAAGCGTTCCAGAGAGTCACAACCTTGTCTTATGCCCCTGTTAACACTATGGCAGACAAACCACCATTGATTTTTAGCATACTCTCAATGTCTTTATATAACACTTTAACTTCTTCAATAAAACCTGGGCCAAAACCAAGAACATAACAGGTGTTCCAAAGATATTGGTGCTCAACCCTATAAAAAGCTTTTTCCTGATCAATGGAGATGAGCCCTAAATTAATGCCCAATAGGCCAGCAACCTCTATTACATCTCCAACAAGTAAAATGTTCTCAGAAATAGACCTACCAGGCACAATACGTCTGGTCAGGATGTATGATGTCCCCCATCACTTCCCTTAATCTATTTGCCAGAGTTTTAGAAAAGATTTTTAGGCTCACTGGTCTCCAGTTGTTAATTTCTTGAAGGTCACCTTTTTGGGTAGTAGAGTAATCACAGCTCTCCTACAGCTCACTGGTAAAAAAACACTCAGCTATGCTCTCAATGAGAACATCCAAGAGATCCTCACCCAACACCTCCCAAAAGGCATCAAGTACTGGAGCTTTTCTACTCTTCGTAATCTCCAATACCTTCCCTAGCTCTTGTGAACACAAAGGCTTCTCTAGTGCCTCCTTTGACTTTTTTGGAAGCTTCGGTAAACCTTGATAAAAACTGGCAGACATTTCCTCATCATCTTTATATTCACTCCCATACAGATCCTTATAGAACCTTACAGCCCTGTATCTTATTTCAGACAGCACTGTAAGCTCCTGCCAGTTCTCTGATCACAATGAGTGAATGTATCTACTCTGGCCATTCTTTCTTTCCAAATGAAAAAATCCCACCATTGTTTTACATTTATAAAACTCTTTCTTTTTTTCAATTCCTTTTTATTTAAATTCGAAAAACCTCTTTAAACTTTGCATCACTCAACAAAGAGACATTAAAATGCCAATAGGAACTCTTTACCTTATATTTGATATAAACACACTACAAATAACAATATCATGATCAGAAACCCCAGAAGGACTAATTACACAGCTCTGCACAATATTAAAAGAGACAAGACAAATTTCAGCATGTGAAGGCAGAGAAAACTACATTGTTTCAAACCCCATCCTCTGCCTGAAGTTCTGATCTTCATTTAGCAGGAATTTTTCTTCACCCTCACTTCTCATTAACATCCCAACAGAATCAACAAACATTTTGCGATCAGGAAAAGAATCTTTAGCCTGCACATTTTTCATCTTTATTGATCTTTGTAAAAAAAGATTTGACTTTACCAAAAGAATAGTCACTACCATAATTTCCAGACTATAAAGCGCACCCATATATAAGCCGCACCCACTGAATTTGACAAAGATTTTTATTTTAAACATAAATAAGCCGCACCTGTCTATAAGCCACAGGTGTCTACATTGAAACTAATGAACTTTACACAGGCTTTAACGAAAGATGGGTGAAATATGCTGCGCTTCCTTTAGGAGCATAGCGGGTATTTTGGGAATAGCCTGGCGCCGCATTTTTCCGCTATTACTGCATGTGTGAAGACCGAGGATTATGTCCTTTTTATTTTCTGATGCTCATTTCTAAGTTTCTTTGACTAACCCGTAACGCTGTTGCCAAGAAAAATAAAAATAGCACGAGTTTTGGAAACCTGTCTGTGCTTATATGATTTCTGTTGCAACTGGAGTTAGTGAGCTCTCCCTTCACCCAGACTCAACACGTTACAACGGCTTGTATCTAAACAGTAGCCGACCAAGAAAGTCATTGTTCACTGTCTTCCTCCTTCCTTTCACAACTATTTCTCTCGGGAGTTTATCTTTTGGCATCGTCGTGTGTTTAAAAAAAAGTTTTTTCTTCCGAAGCCGTGCAGCTCAGAACACAGGTGAGGTGCATTTTTTCATTTCAATTTGAAAATTTAATTGGTCTAATGTTATGGGGTTCAGTTTTTTGGCTTGAAGTTTGTGAAATTCATAAATAAGCCACTTCGTTGGTTAAGCCGCGGGGTTCAAAACGTGGGAAAAAAGTAGCGGCTTATAGTCCGAAAAATACGGTACATGTCTTCCCTCTGCTCTTATTGTCCAGAGTTTCACTGTCAGAATCTTCAACAGGACTTTCAACATCATCACATTCATTAGCTTGTGTTTCAGACCATTGTTTTAACTTTTCATTCCTCATCTTTACTTTATTCCTTTTTCAGGAGGTGTTTTAAACAGTGCATCCTCACTCACATAATCTGGATTCATTTCTTCTTCACTCACCTGTATAGCTGCTTTGACAGTATCTATTACTGTTTCCCCCTCTGTCACCTCGGGTTCTCCCCCTGGCATCACTCGTTCCTGCCTCTGGCACAATAGACGCACCTTCAGCCTGATCACATTCAACCGAACCAGTGAGAACAGTATCTCCAGCCTGATCCCATTCAGCAGAACCAGTGAGAACAGTATCTCCAGCCTGATCACATTCAGCTGAACCAGTGAGAACAGTATCTTCAGCCTGATCACATTCAGCCGAACCAGTGAGAACAGTATCTCCAGCCTGATCACATTCAGCAGAACCAGTGAGAACATTATCTCCAGCCTGATCACATTCAGCAGAACCAGTGAGAACAGTATCTTCAGCCTGATCACATTCAGCAGAACCAGTGAGAACAGTATCTCCAGCCTGATCCCATTCAGCAGAACCAGTGAGAACAGTATCTCCAGCCAGGTCACATTCAGCCGAACCAGTTAGAACAGTATCTCCAGCCTGATCACATCAAGCAGAACCAGTGAGAACAGTATCTCCAGCCTGATCACATTCAGCAGAACCAGTGAGAACAGTAATTCCAGCCTGATCACATTCAGCAGAACCAGTGAGAACAGTCGCTCCAGCCTGATCACATTCAGCCGAACCAAATGAGAACAGTATCTCCAGCCTGATCACATTCAGCAGAACCAGTGAGAACAGTATCTCCAGCCTGATCCCATTCAGCAGAACCAGTGAGAACAGTATCTCCAGCCTGTTCACATCAAGCAGAACCAGTGACAACAGTATCTCCAGCCTCTTCATCAGCCGCTACGTGAGCGCTGTTATCGGAGATCTGTAGACGACAGGAACTTCTAATGTGCTCCTCCTCTCCACACTTAAAACATCTTATAATCTCAGAACTTACATACACAACAAAGTCAAAGCCATCGATTCTGAATTTAAAAGCCACACTTAGATCCTCTACTTCACTTTTAAGGACCATAACAACTTGTGGTCTAAAAGAGACAAGTTTAAGTAAAGGGGATTTACAGCCTAGGGTTAGCCGGAACTTTCTTCTTTTGCTAAACATTTTTTCCATATCTAGACAATTCCATTATCAACAATTCATCTTTTATAAACGGGGGAACATTGGACAAAATGATCTTTTTTGCCGGTTGGACTGAGGGAATTACTGGAGTAAACGTCTCCTGAATAACAACTCCATTTTCACCATCCTGTTTACTTCCTCAATGTTCTCTAAAGAAATCACCACAGTGCTGATCCAGAGGCTGGTGTGTGAGTGTGAGTGTGAGTGTGTGCGAGTGTGCATGTGTGTGTGTGTGTGAGTGAGAGTGTGAATGTGTGTGTGTGCGAGTGTGCATGTGTGTGTGTGTGTGTGTGTGTGTGAGTGAGAGTGTGAATATGTGTGTGTGTGTGTGTGTGTGTGTGTGTGTGTGTGTGTGTGTGTGTGTGTGTGTGTGTGTGTGTGAGAGTGTGTGTGTGTGTGAGAGTGTGTGTGTGAGAGTGTGTGTGTGTGAGAGTGTGTGTGGTCAATTAACACTAATTTGAACTAACAAAAAAACTAAAAGTTCCTCCTCAGAACATTGATGCTGAACCTAAAAGCTCTGCTTCAGTCTCACTATTAGAGAATGTGTGTTACTGAGGAGCAGGTCATGTGACTCTCAGAGAGATGATCTTACCACAGTATCTACAGTGTACAGTGAGGATTCTCCAGTACAGCAGAGAGACACTTCACTCCTGAGTCTCCTACTTTATTCCCAGTCAGATTCAGATCTTTCAGGTGTGAGGGGTTTGATCTCAGAGCTGAAGCGAGAGCAGCACAGCCTTCATTTGATACTCCACACTTACACAACCTGCAGATACACAATGACACACACTTCACTCTCTCAGTTTCTACACATTACACATCCTGTGTGTTCTCCCTCGTTCCTGCAGTGTTGGTGTGAGAACCAGTCACAGACACTGATGGAAGTCCTCGTCTAGACAGTCATGTAGTGCGAGTTGCCCGACTACAAAATGGACAGATTTGATTTGTGTAAAATAAGTTGCAGCAGATTTCTCCAGGACTTACAAAGTAAATCAAAAATATATAATTTATCAATGAAAATAAATGAATTTAAAGATGATTTAATAGAGATAAATATTTGTACTGCACTTTGATTCATCTCAGACTGCTGACACAAGAAAACTGCAGTAAATGACCAGTAGGTGGCAGTGTAAGGTGTATTTCAGCTCATTTTCACAGCAGGGGATTAGAAGTAGAGCAGCACTAATGACCAAATGAATGTGGAGGAAAAAACAGAAGTAAATGTGGGATTTTTTACTCTTAGAAGAGCTTAAACATTTGCAGTTCAATAAAGAAGTTGTAAAAGAAGATGAGATGAAGGAGAGCAGCAGCACAAACACACGTCGCTCTGAGAAACAGAGAATGGAACTGGGAAGTCCAGAGCAATGCAAGCTGACACACACTTCATCATTCTGCAAACGGAGCAGAGGGGAATCTCTGACAATGAAGAATAATATGGTAAGACGTCTAGAAACAGGTTGAAAAAGCAATGATGATGATTTGAAGATGATGTGTGTGTTATGGTGGACCGTCTCCCTTCTCTTGTCCAATCACAAGATAATATTAAACCTGACCAATGATTATTGCTGTGATTGAGATTCCTGTCATTATGTGTACAAGAGGTGTAAAGGTATTGCTGCTTTCTGTTCAAAGTCATGAATCAGGTTCTTTCTCTCTGTTTAACTGGAGTTTTATTCACACATGGATCTAATTCTCAGTGCATTAATGATTAGTGGAAGTGAGAAGTTTCATTACTGATAGATTTGTTCTGGATGTTGTACTGCTACAGCAAATTTCACCTGAAAAACAACACTGTATACAACAATTCACTGCAGCTTTTAGTGAGTTCTTGTGTCTCTCAGAGAGATGATCTTACCACAGTGTCTTCACTTTACACTCAGGATTCTCCAGTAGAGCAGAGAGACGCTTCACTCCTGAGTCTTCTAGTTTATTCCAGGTCAGATCCAGTGTATTGACAGTCAGATGCAGTTCTCTCAGACTGGAGGTTTTTGAGTTGAGCACTGAGGTCAGAGCTTCTACAGAGCTTCTCTTTGTAATTTCACTGCATCTGATACTGAAGGAAATAAAAGATAATGAACAGAAATGCAGAAGATCAAACAAGTTCTCAAAGCTTCACTGCAGCGTCTCACTTTCAACATCACACACATCAGTTGAACACAATGATTAAATGGTGGAATAATAAGAATTGACAGTCTGAGATGTTCAGATTTGGCTTGGGGAGAGTTTCAGCTGAGGAACATCATCACACACACGTTGTATAAACATGAAGGATGAGATCTGGGAATCCAAATGGGAAAGTAAGAGAGTCTGATCTAAAAGGTTTCTAAGAGGAGAAAGGAAAAAGTCTAAAGAGTCCTGCAGAGTTCGATTCATCTGAACAGCTCAGACCTTTGATTTGTTCTCAACACTGTAACAGTAGAACAATTTCATTCAGCTTCACTTACATTGCTTTTCTGGATGCTGCAATCACAGGCATCACTCTCACAAGAATCTTATCTCTGATCTTATCTGGAGTGATGTATTTATTCAGGTCAAATTCCTCCAGATCCTGTGCTGATGTCAGTAACACAAACACCAGAGCAGACCACTGTGAAGGAGAAAGTTCACTTTGTGCTCCAGATTTCAGATACTGCTGGATTTCCTCCACTAGAGAATCATCACCCAGTTCATTCAGACAGTGGGACAGATTGATGGATTTCTCTGTAGAAAGATCTTTACTGATCTTCTTCTTGATGTACTGAACTGTTTTCTCTTTGTTCTGGGAGCTACTTCCTGTCTGTGTTACTAAGGAATGTAGAAGTTTCTGATTGGATTCGAGTGAGAGACCCAGAAGAAAGCGGAGGAAAAGATCCAGATGTCCAGTCTGACTGTCTAAAGCCTGATCTACAGCACTCCTGTGAACATCTGAAAGTGTCCTACAGACCTGATTCTGTTTAAGAACATTTCTCTGTTCCTTCATGAAGGTCAGGTGCACATACAGAGCTGCGAGATGTTCCTGAATGCTCAGATGAACAAAGCAGTACACTTTACTCTGGTGAAGCCCAAACTCCTCTCTGAAGATCTGCGTACACACACCTGAATACACTGCTGCTTCTGTCACATCAATGCCACACTCTCTCAGGTCTTCCTCATAGAAGATCAGGTTTTGTTTCTTCAGCTGCTGGAAAGCGAGTTTCCCCAGTTTGAGAAGCATTTCTTCATCGCTCTCCTGCTTCTGTAGGTACTTCTCTCTTATGATGTTGGTCTGAATGATGAGGACGTGTGTGTACATTTGAGTCAGAGTCTTGGGGATCTCTCCACTCTCTGCTTCACCCAACATTCTCTCTAGAACAGCAGCTGAAATCCAGCAGAACACTGGGATGTGGCACATGATGTAGAGGCTTCTTAATGACTTCAGGTGTGTGATGATCTTATTGGCCAGGTTCTGATCACTGATCCTCTTCCTGAAGTACTCCTCCTTCTGAGGGTCATTGAACCCTCGTACCTCTGTGACTCGATGGACACACTCAGAGGGGATTTGATCAGCTGCTGCTGGTCTGGAGGTGATCCAGATGAGAGCAGAGGGAAGCAGGTTTCCTTTGATCAGGTTTATCAGCAGCACATGCACTGGTGCTGAGTCAGTTACATCACACACTCTCACTGTCTTCTGGAAATCCAGAGGAAAACGACACTCATCCAAACCATCAAAAATGAACAAAACCTTCTCCAAACTGGAAATGTCCATTTCTTTCATCTCCTTAAAAAACACATGAAGGAGCTCCATCAGACTCAGTTTCTGCTCCTTCATCAAATTCAGCTCTCTGAAAGGAAGTGGGAATATGAGGTGGACGTCCTGATTTGTTTTTTCTTCAGCCCAGTCCAGAACAAACTTCTGCACAGAGACTGTTTTTCCAATTCCAGATACTCCCTTAGTCAGAACTCTCCTGATGGGTTCTTTATCTTGTTCAGATAAGGGTTTTGTTAGAACTCTCCTGATGGCTTTGTCTTGTTCAGGTAAGGGTTTGAAGATGTCACTGCATTCAATTGGTGTCTCCTCAGTTGGGTTCCTCCTTGATGCTGTTTCAGCCTCGATCTGTTTCACCTCATGTTCTTTATTGATGTCTCCACTGTCTCCCTCTGTGATGTAGAGCTCTGTGTAGATCTCATTCAGGAGTGTTCGGTTTTCCTGCTTTAGCATCAATCCATTCAAACACTCAAACTTCTTCATCAGATTGAACTTGAACTTCTTCTGGAATTCATCTGCAGCAGTGGATTCTGGGTCGTGTCTGTGACAGGGTGAAGAAGGAAGACATGGTGAGACATGGGCTCCAATGATTAGAGTAGAAGTTCACATTGTTCCTGCTAGATAGATCTTTATGATGTTCTCACTGTGGATTTACTTTATTCTACTGGAGGTTTTCTATCATCTAATCACTCTGTAGTTACTAACAGCAGAGAGCTTTAGAATAGCAGTGTGTCAGTCATGGTGTTGGTTTTGATCGTACCCTGTAGATGTGATGATGTTCTTCTCTCTTCTGTCTCCTGCCTTCTGTAGAACACTGGGAACAAAAACAACAAGTGTTAAAGATCTCAACGTTCCTCACTTTAATACTGGAGTCGAAACCTGAACACAAATTGTACTACAATAATTGTAGTGAGAGCAGGAACACTTGGAGAACACAGAGCTGAATACAACTCCAACATTGTGCACCTGGAGAATTAAATGTGCTCCCTGTTTTCATTTCCCACTTTTTCCTACTTTTCTATTCTTCCTACACAAACCTCCAAAAGTATTGGAACAGGGAGTCCAGTTCTTTGGGTTTTTGTTCGACACTGAAGACATTTGGATTTAAGAGTAAAAGATGAAAATGATATAATAGATCAGAATTCCAGCTTTAGTCATTAACTGTGACTGTAATTATGAGAATTATGGGATGTTACCTGTGTACAGGTGAGGAGATTCCAGTTCTGAAGTAGAGAGGAGGATTCATAGACTCATCACTCTTCATGGAGACACAGCTGGGTTCTGCTGAGTGTGATCTCTCTCTCTTTCCTTTACTGTTTAAAATGATAAAAATGGACATGAGACAAAATTTCATTGTTTAAAAATTTTTATTTGTATTATAATGTATCACAATATTTCTGGTAACTCTTCAAATTTATTACATTTAACTTGAAATAGTGTTGCACGATGAATTGTATCACAATTGTGATGTTTGTTAGTGCGATTGTATGGCGGACACATACTTTCTGAAAACAGTTTGCAGATTTCCCTTAACAAAACAAATAAAAACACCAGATAATCTCAGTTTAGGCAGTGCTCGTGCGGTGTGTGTGTGTGTGTGGTCACGTGATTTTAAGGTGTGCAGCGCGGAGACCAAGGTGCAGGTGAATACCTAACAGATCGACACTAAACTGGTGTCACACACTTGCGGTAACGCACATATTTCCTCGTATTCACGCCGACACACACACACAAACACACACACACACACACTCGGTAACGCACATCTTTCGTCGTACTCATGCCGGGACACACACACACAAACACACACTCACCAGTCAGCTTTGCATGCTCTCTCTCTCTCTCTCTCTCTCTCTCTCTCTCTCTCTCGTGCTGAGTTTCCCCGCTGGTTCCTGCTCCTTCTACGGATTGCCTACGGATTACCCTCACTTTCCGGATTTCCTTACGGACATTACCTACCTTACGGATAATACTTTCCTAAATGGATTATACTTCCTTAAAGGATTATACCCGCATCACAGACCAAACCAGCATTACGATTGGTAACACTCCCTGTCCTCTGTTTGTGTGCTGAATGATTCCATAAACATGATAGAGTTACTTTCGTTTCCGACTCGTGGTTGCCACCTGACAGAGATGTTACCTGTGTACAGGTGAGGGGTTTTCATTTCTGAAGAAGAGAGGACGATCCATAGACCCATCACTCTTCATGGAGACACAGCTGGGTTCTGGGTAGTGTGATCTCCTGCTCTTTCCTTTACTGTTTAAATTGATAGAGATGGACATGAGACATAATTTCGGTATAATAATAAGTTATAAGGTATAATAAGGTATAATCACAATATTTCTGTTTAAAATTTATCTCACTTCTTACACACTAGGAATAGTAGCATACAGAACACAGATTGTGAACAGGGAACAAACACCCCTGCAGTATAGTTCCTTAAAAATCCACAACCTTGTTTCATTTAACTTTAAATACAACAAAATGCTAATAGTAGCAGATCTCCATAGTGCTGCTTATATCCACATGCTACCATGCCTGGAATAGGCTAAGAGCAGAAACAAACAGGTCTTCACAAAGAGACAATGGAAACATGGAGTATAAATACAAAAACTAATTAAAAGGCAAAAAATAAGCAGTTGTGGGACATTATTTCATCAACCACTTTTTCAAGTGAGTGCTAAAGTTTTATTCTTACCATAAATATTAGTTATTATTTCTATAGAAACTCCATAATGCAGATATGAATAGTTCATTAGTAAAACACTAGAACATGGCAGGTTACCAGTCTTCTGAGGGTGAGGTCACATGATCTGTCCCCTGATCAGGGATCTCCATTTTTCAATGCTCGTGTACACGCAGAGTCCTGAAGACGCCGATCTCTTCTGCTGGAATCAATCACATTCCTAGAAAACACAAAAACAACATGCAGTTAAAACTGGGGGAAAATCTTCCTCTAAAGTCCCATTAGAGCTGAAAGCTATAGACATATAAGACACAGACGCCTCATTGGCCGCTTTGGTCCATTGCTGCAATACTCCAATGCTGCTACAATCTTGGTCCAGGTGAGAGTTCCCTGTAAACAAATGCACCTAAACAGCATATATAACAACATAACAATAACAGAATCATAACAGCAATAACCCTCCAAAAAAATTTAGATATTTTGATGATTAATAGAAATTATATAGTCTTTAATGTTAACCCAGTCATTAGGGTTGCACAAGACAGTGCACTCAAGCCCGGAAAAATGAGGATCCGGTATAAATCAGAAATTTATACCGGATCGGTCCAGGCCCAAGTTATGGGCATCTAGGTGAAGGGAACAGAGGTGATGAGGAGGTGATGGGTAGGTATGGCCTTAAGGAGAGGAATGTGGAAGGGCAGATGGTGGAAGATTTTGCTAAAAGGATGGAAATGGCAGTTATGAACTTATTTTAAGAAGAATGAGGAGCATAGGGTGACATAAAGGAGTGGAGGGAGGGGCACACAGGTGGACTATGTTCTATGTAGAAGATGTAACCTGAAGGAGATTGGAGACTGTAAGGTGTTGGCAGGGGACAGTGTAGCTAGACAGCATCGGATTGTGGTCTGTAGGATGGTTTTGGAGGTGAAGAGGTGAAGAGAAAGAGGAGGAGAGTGAGGACTGAAAGAAGAATAAGGTGGAAACTGAAGGAGGAACACTGTAGTGTGGGGTTCAGGGAGGAGGTCAGACAGGGGCTCTGTGGTGGTGAAGACGTGCTGGATGATTGGGCAACTACTGCATAAGTGATGAGGGAGACAGCGAGAAACATACTTGGTAAATATTTGTCGCCAAGTTCAAAATCAGCACTAAAATCTGGTAAAAAAAAAAAAAAGGTCCGACAAGTAAAAACCGCCTGTGTGGAAACAGAGAAAAAAAAAAAAAGTACCGCCCGGTGACAAGTTGCAATGTCTCATATTACCACCAGACGGTAGCATTTTACTACTTAAAAAATCGCCGATGTACAGTTTTATTTTATTTAACTCATTAAAATTACACTTAAACTGTACAAGAGTCTGTTATAATCAATATAATCTATCTATCTTTTTATCTTTTTATCTTTATATTTATCTATCTATCTATCTATCTATCTATCTATCTATCTATCTATCTATCTATCTATCTATCTATCTATCTATCTATCTATCTATCTATCTATCTATCTATCTATCTATCTATCTATCTATCTATCTATCTATCTATCTATCTATCTACATATTATATACTCGCCATGGGCGTAAATTTCATTGAACAGTAGGGGGGGACAATATAAAATTCATCATTTGCAATTTTTGAAGGGGTTTTCAAGTCAGCAGGGTTCAGTTCACAATGTCTGTCCTGGAAAAAACAAAATGAAAAATGGTTTAATAATAGGATATTGTTTGCAAACCTGTGTTCTTCTCCCCACTGGTCCTCTTACACACCAGTGACTGCACCTCCGAAGACCTGCCTTTTCTGCAGACACTAAAGATCTGTGAAATACATTGTCAAAATATATTATTTTAGCCATCATTTTACTGTAATAATCAACTTTCTACCATTAAAGCCATGCAAAACATGACATTAAAAAACATTTTATAAATGTAATTGTAATGATCTTTGTATAGGTCTTCCTAAACAGACCATGAAACACTTTCTGCTTGTTCTAAATCCAGCTGCTAAAGTCTACTAAAGGAAGTGAGTAAATTCATCAAATACAAGTCTTTACACAGGCTTTCACTGAGCAACATAACTCACTTTAAAGCACTGTTGCTCAAATGTATTAATACCCAGCATCATAACAAGACATCATTAGGTACACCTGTTCAACTTGTCTCGAGTTCTGTATTTCTCAAACTTTTTACACACAACCATCACTAGTGTTTACAGAGAAGGGTCTAAAAAAGAGAAAATATCCAGTGAGCAGTAGATCCCTGGGTGAAAATGCCTTGTTGATGCCAGAGGTCAGAAGAGAAGACTGGTTTGAGCTGATAGAAAGGCAAGCGAAACACAAATACCATCTGGTTACAACCAAGCTGTGCTGAACACTTGGAACCTTAAAGCAGATGGTCTACAGCAGCAGAAGAACACAACAGTTCCTCTCCAGTCAGCTAAGAACAGGAAACTGAGGCTACACTTCACATGTGCCCACTAGAATATTGTTGCTGACCATGTCGATCTCTTTTTGATCACAGTGTACCAATCTGCTGATGGCTACTACCAGCAGGATAAGACACCATGTCACAAAGCTAAAATCATCTCAAACTGGTTTCTTGAACATGACAATAGGTTCACTGTACTCAAATGACCTCCACAGTCACCAGACCGCAGTCCAATAGAGCGCCTTTGAGATGTGGTGGAACGGGAGATTTACATCATGAATGTGCTGCTGACAAATATGCAGCAAATGTATGATCCTATCATGTCAATATGGACCAATACCTATAAGAAAGATTTCCAGCACAATGTTGTCTATGACATGAATAATTAGGGCAGTTCTGAAGACAAAAAGGGGTCCAACTTGAATGGATGTACCTAATGAAGTGGCTGCTGAGTGCCCCTTTTCACCTTGAACCCTTCAACCATTTCTTTGGAATAGTCTTCCTGACAGTGTTCGGGGCTCAGACACACTCTCCCAGTTTAAGTGCAGATTAAAGATGTATCTTTTTAGCAAGTTCTACACATAACACATTTCACATCTCAGAACCTTGTGCTCCAGAACATCTGATCACATGCACATTATCAACTTGTGCTGTTAATATCATGAACAGCAGCTATGCTAATGCCTCTCCACTGCTTCTCTTTCTCTCCCCATCCTGAGGCATCCTGAGGTTGCTCCAGCCCCAGTCTCGTCCCACCTAATGAAGATTGTGGACCTTTAAAGAAGTAGATGCCCACAAACATTCCGAACCATCTAGAGACGTACCAGTGCAAGCTGGATCCCACTTCATGTGGAGTTTGGACACTGGACCTCCTGGAGTGTTAAAAGGCACTGGCATGGAGAAGCTGGATGGTTGGATCTGTGATGATCACAAATGTTGAGCTTTTTTATGAGTTGCTCAGTAGCTCCTAGTTTTATAACCATAATGACTGTATAAGACTGTAGAAAGATCATCACTCATAATCACACACTCCAGTGCTCATGTTAGTTCTCACTCTCCAGTGTTCTGTAGTGTTTAAAGTCTATAATCACACTCTTGATGTCAACCAAATGAGGATGAGGTTCTGTTTTTGAGTCTGGTTCCTCTCAGGGTTTCTTCCTCATAACATCTAAAGGAGTTTTTCCTTGCCACAGTCTCCATGGTGCTCATCAGGGATAAACACACACCATTCACCTTAACTGTTAAATTCTGTAAAGCTGCTTTGAGACAATGTCTGTTGTTAAAAGTGCAATAGAAATAAACTTGACTTTATTACCTTTGCATCAATTATAAACTCCACAGGTTCAGCAACACTGAAATGTTCCACAAAATATATTTTTCTTTTGAATGCACTGTTAAAGGGACCATCTACAAGTGCTGTACTTATTGTTCCTAACACCCACAGCCCCTTCACTAAATCCACAACTACACATGCAGCAAGAATGCAGTTGTGTTTCTCTAAAATTTGCACGACCTTCAGCTGATGCTACAGATAAAATTAATTGTAAGTCTTCTATTAACTCATCCATACAACTTGCTGATATGTGGAAGAGGCTTTCCAATGTATGCATAAATGTACCAAGCTTTTTCAAAGCAGCATTTAGTGAAGGTTCCCTTTAATCATTAAAATTCAAGAGAATCTTTTTTGCAATGTCTTCTGTGTCAATAAGACTATCAGTAAGATTACACACATCTGAAGCTCTCTCAAGAACTGCACATTTCACATCAGTGGCTGAATGTGGTGTATGTTTTCTGCTTTTGTGAGCTGCAAATGTTTCATACACATTTGTCCGAAAGTTACAATTGTGATATATGAAATAGAAAAATAGTTTTTCGTTTATATAGAGTGCTTTTTCACAGCACTGTATATAAAAAATGGTCGCAATTCTTAAATGTTTAATGCAAGTCTATTCAGCATTATCCACAAAAGATCAGTGTGAGAGCAGGATTACATTCTAACCAAACAGAAGTTTAACCCACCTCTTTAAATCAGATGATCTTTACTCTAAATAGAATCATGTGTGGCGCTTGCTCGGTTGGAATGAAGATCTGCACCTACACCTTTTCATATGTAAATATCATTTTTGACGCAAATCGATTTTCAGTAGTAATTATTTATTGCTCAATAGCAAACACATAGCAATTAAAAAATAACTGAGATTTTAAAAAACGTTAGCTAATTTCATGTTGTGTTTTAAATATGCAATCAAACCTGTAAGTGAAGTGGCATTGGCTTTAAGGTATCATACAGAATACAATACAATAAATAATCCAGAGAATGTATAAAATAAAGGGAATTTTTAAGGAAACTTATCTTATACAATCTTTGACACTGACCATGTGAACCATTTAGATATTCAGATGTTAATGTCTAAAAATGTATGTAAAATTTTTACAATTTTCTGCTTACAAATGCATCTGAATCTGTATCCCTATTGATGTTTTGGGAGACATGCAAAGTCGTTATTAGAGATAAAATCATACTGTACTCTGAATTCATTAATAAGTTGAGAAATAATAACTGCAATTGTTTTGACTGGTAAAATGCACAAGTCTTTTGTACAGTGGTAGAGGGTAGAGTAGGCTGACCCACTTTGAAGATCTATCAGAGAAATGTCTGCGTACACATTTTAATTTGTTTAGCAAGTCTCGTTAAATTTTTTGTGTCTGTCTTTCTACCCACTTACTACTAAGTAAGGTTTTACACATTATTCCATCCCTTACAATTTCAGATTTCAGTAAATATGAAATAATTAAGTTGACCGAATTAAAGGGAACTTAGTAAAGGTCATGGAGTTCAAAATAGCTGATGATTTATGTGATAAGGCTTTTAACAGAGTAAACAGATCATGCTCTTGTGCCTGCTTCAGTCTTATAGGATATAAGATTCTTCACTGTGCTTATTAAACAAAATATAGACATTTACTCTGATGTTATGGATGTGTGCAATTAATATTCAAAACACTAAACCAGGGATGTCAAACTCAAATTCACAGTGGGCCAAAATTAAAAACTGGGACGAAATCGTGGGCCAAACTCAATATTTATTGAAAAATCAACTGCAATTGTGCGTGTTTCCCTTCTCTCCAGATGTGTTATGTTGGACCTTTTCAAATGGAAACGAACTTTAGTTTTGCATAAAAACAACCAAAGTTTAACATGAGAAATTAAATTTGAAATAAAACACACATCAGTGTTATTCGTTTCTTATTATCTCTCTCTCTCTCTCTCTCTCTCTCTCTCTCTCTCTCTCTCTCTCTCTCTAGCCTTTCAAATTCTTTTTTAATTTAAAACTTTTCTATTTAAAACTATTAATTTAAAACTATTTTCCCTCAATAAAAAAGGCAATCTTTCAACTATTAACAGTCCATGCCTTGGAGTAGAAAAAGTGCATAAAGACAAGATCCATTCAAGCTCAGTTTGCTACACTCTGATTTACTCTGATGCACATTGGTTGAAGCCAGATACCTGCATCTTTTCTTAGATGCAAGTGCATCAATGTCTGGTTTTTGGGTTCTAAACTAAGGAAATCCTCAGGTTTGAGTGAAGGTTTTCATCAGTAAAACTCCTATATGGTGCTTTCAAACATAGAGAGCGTTTGAGCAGCTTGGAGTTGGGGAAGTGTGGAAACTGTGCATCACGCACAGAGTCGTACTTTGACTCGAGCATGTCACTGCACTGGAGTTCAATCAGCTCCATTAAGAGGTTGGTTGGTGCGATCAATCACAAACCAATTACTGAGCAGTTCAAATCTGCAATACTGGGCTTCAAAGTTGCCAAATCGGCAGGTAAATTCAGCGCTGAATAGGCAGAATTTTTCAGCGGTCTCGACTAATGCGCTAATGCACTAACAAAGCATTCTGGGATTTGTAGTATTAGCGGTGTATTCGCTATATACTGGCGGGCCAGTTTTAAACACATTTGATATGATCTCGCGGGCCAAATATAATTGACACCCCTGCACTAAACCATTCAACTTGGATCTGTAACAGTGTTGAAATCGGTTTCCCAGTGATTGGAGTAGCATAATCATACAATTATTAAAACAATAATTTCCTGCTTCTATTTGCTGGCAATGAAAAGTATACTGTAGAAATGCAGAATGGTCCCAAAAACACCCACCTAGATTTAACATAGATGTATGATCTAATATCATATTTTAATTCATATATACATTTTGATAAAGAAAGAAAAAAAAAATCTTAATTACTGACAACTGTCATGTCATGTTGTTTAAAGCTAAAAGTCAAGAATAAGATGTATTAGAACGACTGATGGGTGTTGTCAGAGCAGGTTGTTTTAACCTAATTTAGTATTTAACTATAAATAAAAGGAAAGACACAGAGCAACAAAAAAGCAGTCAGTTAGCTCTTAAAATAATAATCACCTTCCAATAGGGGCAATTATGAATAAGAATGAAGTTATGCTGTGTGAAGATCAGAGCGTGCATAGCAACAGCACATGGTCACATGGTGACGCAGTAAACCAGCAAATGCATCCAACTGAAAAGATTCCTCTTTTATTAAAAACAGGTGTGTTTTCTGTCAAAGGACAAAAAGGCAAAAAATATTAAACAGCATTATTTCAATTTATAACATTTTATTGTCATTCCTGGTATCAGGCAACTTAACGTTATTGTTTGTTCTATTAAATAAATAAATAAGTAAACATTGATCACATTAATCCCACTTGTATAAAAACCTCTATTTTAAAGAGGACATTAACTGCATACATCTACATATAAATACACACCATGAATAACCCATTTGGCAAAGGTACAAGGAAGAAATTATTTAGAAATGCCCCAGAACTGGTTTAGGCCATTGTTTAAGGGATTTGATAAGGTAATTATAATCCACCCACATAAATGTTAAATAAACAGTATATATAGTGTATGTAATGCTCAGTTTAAAGACAGCGCTACAGGGTGTACTGGTTGAGTGGTAGAGGCACCAGCACTAATAATCAGAGAAAGTAATCATTTGGTTTCCTTGCAGGAATATTTCCAGGTAATCAGATAAAACAGCAGATTTTTTTTTAGTGTTGAGTTTCTAGGGTTTCTATACATTGTATTGTATTGTTTTTTAACTGACAAGGTATTACTTTTTTTTAACAGCTCTTCAAAATGAGGACTCTAATTTTACTGTGCATGCTGATAATTTGTGGTAAGATTGTGCCCGTACAACAACCACCAGTTGTTCAAAAAGTCTCCATACATAAAAAACACAAAAATAACAAAATATAACTTTATGTACAAAAAAGGCAATCCTCTATAAGATTGCTTTTTCTTTGTACACTACCGACTTTGGTTCTCAGGTTGGCAACAATGTGGAGTGTGGTGTACAGGGTCCACTGCAACCTTGTAAAAGTTTTTTGATCCAGCCAAGACAATTATATCCATACATTCGTTTATTTAGTGTGTTTTTCCTGATTTTTTGGAATCTTTAACCCTTTCTTTTAAATAGAACTCTAAAGACAAAATTTGCAATTAGTGAAGGTCATTTGTAAGATTTTTCTGTATTTTATTAAATGTTAATTATTGTTCTTTATTGCAGTGGGTCTAACCACAGGACATCTGAGAGGTAAATAGACTTTAATTCAGACAGGGTTGATTATTCAGTAGCTGTGTGTATGATATCAGACAAACAAAACCTCTCTACATTATATTTTTGTTTACTGCAGGGAGACGTAAACCAAAAAGAAGAGGTAAATCAAAAATTTTTTTATATTGGTTCAGGAAATATTTCCAGCTATACAACATTTTTGGTTAAAAATTATTGTTAATAATAGTATATCATAGATCCTATTGTAGCCATTTGTGAGTAATAAATGTTCTATGTATTGCACATATACCACATATATGACCCCATATACCACCAACAACAGGTAAATTAATTTTAAATCCAGGCAGATGCGATTGATTTCTCAGTACTGATTTTGAAATGATATCTTTAAATATTTTGTTGCCAATTGAATTAAACTGTGACATGTAAAATAGGGCTGTTTGTGATCATTAATGTAGAGAGTATGTAAGCACATAAAGTAAAACTGGCAATAAAGTTCTTTCGTGTAATTAATACATTTGAATTCAGGGAAGCGGTAGCTCAGTGGTAGATGTTGAACTTCTGACTGGAAGGTCATGAGTAGAAGTGTGCAGCAGAGCCAAAACCTGTATCACTATACTGATTAAGGAACTATTTCCAGTTATTTTATTGATATTTTCTTGTGTTGTAAATTATTTTAAATTGAAAAGAATAAAGTTCTAAAAATACTATATATCATATTTTAGCCATCAGTGATGTTCTTAATGCAGTGAGACCAACTACAACACCAAAAACAGGTAAATGAATTTTAATCTAGACAGAGGTGATGCATTTCTCTAGGAAAGTTTTCTTTAAAATGTTTTGTTGTCAGTTGAATTATGGTCATAAAATGAAGTGTGCAGCAGAGCCAATGACAGTATCAGTATCTGTGTCTATCTGAAATTTTTATATGCATTCAGAGAAAACCAGGGTGTGCAGCTTAACCTCTTACTTGTCGGGGTTGCACCAGCACAACTGATATCCCATTGTTAGGTGTTAATGTTTAGCAATAGATTAAATAACAAGGAAAAAGAGTAACCATGACTAACTATACATCATTCTAAAGGTCTAAGCCTCAAGCAGTGATTTAGGTTTACTGTTTTTCAATGGAAATCGTAACAAATGTATTTGCTAAATTTGTGTAAGCAGAACAAACAAACAACATGATGAACAAAAACACATGCACTACTTACACATTATTGTAATAACGAGTCACAAAACACATCCACTGCTGCTAATCTTGGTTTATTAGGCAAGATAAGGCTCTACTGAATAACATGCCATAAAGCATTTTTGCTAGAAACAAAAACAAATATGGCTGGTAGAATATAGTGTTTCAAAACTCTTGAGACCACAAAATAAAAAATAATAAAAAAAAAGTAAAAAAAAAAGTAAAAGAGGCGGAATCTTTGGTTGAGTTTTCACTATAGGCAGGTGCCATGGCGTTTTTATTCTATCATTTCAAACCTTTTATTTACAGCAAGTAGCATTATGGGAACAAAATGATTGTTGGAAAATGTAGCCAATAAGTGCAGGATTCTAACGATATATGTGAGGGTTTCATTCCCCACGCGTGTCTCTTACTGGCCGAAGCAGCACGTGGTGTGACGATCCAGGAAGTGATGCAGCTCTCAGGTCATCACAACCAGTTGTTTATAGCTCGTGCTAACTGGACTTTGTTTGCAAAAAAAAAGAAAATAAGTAAGTAAAAAAAAAAAAAAAGGGCCAGTCAAAAAAGTAGTTTTGCAAAAAAAAAAAAAAAGCAGTAATGTGGAAAATATTCTTGGGGGCATAGTAACAACAGAGACTTTGAGATCTGCATGGAGATGCTATTTTACATGTGTAAGTTACACTATATCTTCCTTTACAGTTTTATACGATTTTATTGGTTTTGTTGCCCGTTTGTTTTTATAAGAGAAATGCTTAAAAAGTAATTGTGTGTGTGTGTGTGTGTGTGTGTGTGTGTGTGTGTGTGTGTGTGTGTGTGTGTGTGTGTGTGTGTGTGTATTGTTGAGATTGGAATGGCCGCACATCAATATGAATGGTAATCACTGTAGAACAATAGCTTGTCTGGCTACTTGGCCATCAATATGAATGCCAGCTCAATATCACTAGCCAAACATGTAGAACAAAAGTCTTTAATGGTCAGCAATTCATTAATATGCAGACTGTATGAATAGACACCTGAGTTTAGCAGGTGTCTCTCAAACAGGGGGAGGGAGAAAAGGATCAGACACAGTCTCAGAAAATGGTTGTATGAATCTTATTTGTTATTTAAAGATCTTCATAAAATGTTAAATATAAACTCATGAGACATGTGGCTTTCAACACAGTACTTTTTTTGGATTGCTCCAGAACTGATTTTATGTATTTATATATTAAATAAAAATAATGTTTAATGCAGGAAATGTATGTCCATTGCACTTTATCATCTATAACTTATCTTTTTGAGCAATATCTACTTTGATGATTGACAGTAAAGCTCAAACTGTCTTCTTTTCTAAGATATTTAAATTGTGTATGTAGCACGTTTTATCGGGAACTGTTAACATTTAAATTTAGGAATGTGTTTTCAGCTGTAAGTCCTAAAATTTGGGCTGGGTGGTGCTGGGAGGGGAGAACCAAACATAGTCTCAGATAAATGTTTGTAGGAACCTAATTTTTATGTTATCTTCTTTCAATTTAAAATATAAACTCATGAGACATGTGGCTTTTAACCCATTACTTTTTTTCTGGATTGCTACATAACTGATTTTATATATATATATATATATATATATATATATATATATATATATATATATATATATATATATATATATATAATATATTTCGCCCCCGAAAGCTAACCTCAGGAACCTCCTGTGTGCTGGAAGGATGGAGACGTGAAAGTACGTGTCCTTCAGATCTATAGTGTATACCTGATCTGCGTCCCGACCCCCTTCAGGGTGAGCATCCTGAACCGGAGCCTCCTGAGAGAGCGGTTCAAGTAGCGAAGATCTAGAATGGCAAGCAACCCACCATTCTTCTTCGGAACAACGAAGTACGGGCTGTAGAAGCCTGACTTTCGAAACAAGGGGGGAACCACCTCGATGGCCCCTTTCACCAGGAGTGTTCACACTTCCTGTTTCAGGACCAGAGCCTGTTCGGGACCCACCAGGGTGGGACACATCCTGTTGAAACGGGGAGGAGAGGATGCGAACTGAATCGTAACCTCCCTCTATCGTGCGCAGGACCCACCGGGAGACCTCTGGCAGCCCTCCCAAGCTGCCAGAAAGTTCCTCAGGGAAACCAGCCCCTTGGGACTGGCCTCTGACCCACTCAGAGCAGCTGATGACACCTTGAGGGAGGCGGCGGGTCTCCCTCTTCCTCACCGAGACTTGGGGCGGAAGTGGAGGGAGATGCCCACTGGAGGGAGGCCGTGCTCTGAAGCACATCCTGTGGCAGAGCCAACGGCCCAGCCTCCTGCGAGGGAGGGATGGGCACCGTAGCGTGAGGTGTACACCGCCTCCTCGACTGAAGATCGTCAGGATTTCCGCACCACAGCCTGTTTGCTGGAGGCGAGAGCATTTGCTGGAGGCGGGACGCACCCTGCTCTCTCTTAGGCCCAGAGCGACGCTCTGTTTCTGGGCTTCGCGGTGCCCGGAAGGACCAGGCTGGGGCTGCCACCGACCAGCCCCAGGTACTGCTGAAACGCAGCCAACTGCTTTTTAGATTCCTGAAACCTGTTTACGACCGCCGTCATGGCGTCACCAAGAGCACAGCTCGATCCTTGTCTGGGAGGTCGGACAGAGCCACAGATGCCTCTCTATACCGACCAACAGCCCGCGCCGTGTGTTTCGTGGCCCGAAGATTCAAGTCGGCAGCGTGACGCAACTTCTTAACGTCAGTGGCCCCGGAGCTAAGTCCCTCATCCAAATCACGTAGCAGGTCAGTCTGGTATGCCTGTAACACGCCCATGGTGTGGAGACAACCCGCAGCCTGGCCTGCTGCCGCGCAAGCCTTCCCCACTAAAGCCGATGTAGCACGTAGCGGCTTAGTAGGGAACACCGGAGCCTTCAGTGACAATGCTATGCTAGGAGAAAGATAGCTGGGTAGCGTCTCTTCAACACGCGGCATCGCCTCGTAGCCGCACACCTTAGCCCCAACCACGTCCGCATAGAGCGAGGAGTGGTGAGACGAAGTATGCGCCGAGTACGGGGATTCCCAGGATCTAGACACCTTGGCGTGCAGATTAGTAAAAAACGGCAGGCCCCAGCGCCGAGGAAGTGTCACAGGACGCAGAAAATGCTCATCCAGCTTACTGGGTGCGCGTTGCCTCTGCTGCTCCACCGGCCAAGCTAGATCCAGCTTAGCGACGGCTCCCGTCACGACCTCGAGTAGTTCCTCATACAGCACAGGCTGAGAGGAATCCACGGGCTCGCTAGCATCCATCAGCTCAGCCTTCTCGGAGAGAGAGACATGTAATGCCGTGCTGCTCGTACCGGGAGAAGAAGCAGCCATCGGGCCTGTCTCTTCGATAGAGCCGAAGCTCAATTCAGCAGACGAAGCTGAAGGGGACTCATTCGACTCCAACCCCGCCGCTAAATCAGCCTGCCAGCCCCACGAGCGCCGGCGCCGCTTCGCCTCAGCGTAGCCATGCGGCTACAATGCGAGCAGTCGTCTCTCTCGAGAGCTGATTGTGCATGCTCCGCTCCCAGGCAAACAACACACCGATCATGTGAATCCTTACCGGTAATAAAATGCAGACACGGATGAACACATTTACGATAATCCTGTCTGCCAGCCATCACTCGATCAGAAAACCACAGCGAAACAGTGCTTACCTGAACGAGCAGAAAGCTAGCGTCTGGTCCATCTCGCAGCCATTTGTAGCTTCCTGTTTACACGACGTCGCACGCTGATGACGTCACGTTCCAAACAC
Organism: Silurus aristotelis; assembly: GCF_946808225.1. Classification (NCBI taxonomy): domain Eukaryota; kingdom Metazoa; phylum Chordata; class Actinopteri; order Siluriformes; family Siluridae; genus Silurus; species Silurus aristotelis. The sequence goes on along the minus strand of NC_139588.1, from coordinate 2,040,675 downwards.
CTATTGGTCAGATTACACAAGTGGTTCAGAGCACGTTCACGCAGAGGCGTTCCCATAGCGTTTCAACGCAGCTCGAGTTCCTGAAGGGGAACCCTATTTCCCCGAGGAAACGAGACGCTACGGCGAAACACTTTGGGATCGAGTGTCCTATCACGCAACACTGATCAGCCCTGCCCAGCGTGTGAGAACCTCGGCAGGACAGAGGAGCCCGGAGTGGCTCCGGGTTGAGGCCACTACCCAACAAGTTCGGCAGGGGGGACCAGCCCGCAGCGTCACAATGTCCCGGAGTGATACTCCAGTAGATAAGGACGTAGAGGCAGCCACACTCCGGGGGAGCGAGCCCTGACCCCGAGCGGAGCGGAGACCAGGACTCGTAGCCGAAAGGATGGCATCCACTACCCATCCCGCTCAACGTGTTCCCATCGGCAAGGAAACCTTTCCCTTTTGGGGCCACGGTAGACAAACAGCTGCACCGACCGCCTCCATGGACTCGTCCTGTGGAGACAAGAGTCTAGTAATCACACTGGACACAGTCGGGTCTTTAACTCCTGGTCGGGGGCTATAAACGGAGGAGGGCAGAATGCCTGTAACATGCGCGTCGTGTGGAAGCCGTAGGCACCTTAGGTACGCACCCAGGTGTATTTATTGCAGAACCACCCACAGCTGCAAAAGGAGATCCCTCCTGGGAAGAATTTTCCACAGAGGGCCCTTGAGTAGGGATACCAGGTCCGCAAACCATGTTTTAACCCCAACAACACTGCCATCATCTCCAGGCAATTTATGTGCCACTCCCCACCCCGTGAGGGAAGCGTCCGTCGTTAGCGTTACGCGACGACAAGGAGTCCCTAAAACGGGCCCTCGGAACAGAAGGTTGGGTCCTTCCATGCATCTAAGGCTCGAAGGGCACACCGTGAGATCTTGATGGTACGATACGGACTCCCACTGGGGGAGAACCCTTCTGCCCCGGAGCCATCACTGGAGGGGCCTCATGTGGAGGAGGCCAAATGGGATTACACTGGATGCTGCCGCCATGGGACCCAGCAGCCTCTGGAACTGCCTTACAGTGAGTGGCTGTCCTGCTCCTACCCTTCTGACTCAGTGAGGATGACTTCAAACCGGGCGGGAGACAACCGTGCCCGCAACCTGGACGAGTCCCACACCACGCCAAGAAAAGTGTTTCTCGTGCTGGAGTGTTCTCAGCCCTTTTGGAGCGGCGAGGAAGTACCACTGAAATGCCACCGCGGTCTCCTGAACCCGCCAGCAATCGCCCTTACCTACAGCGTTACCAGGTCAAGGCAGGAGGGGTCACCGTGTCGCTCAGAAGGAATCCCACACCATCCCCCCTAGCAGGCCAGCCTGGTATGCCTGCAATACACTCATCGTATGGAAGCAACCCACAGCCTGACCTGCCGCGTAGCCCTACCTACCAGAGCCAAGCGGCTCTTTGTAGCCAAACCGATAGCCTTCATAGATGCAGCATTTGGGGAGAGATAGCTAGCTAGCGTCTCTACCCCAAGTGGCATCGTCCTTGTCGTCGTATATATATTTATATGTGAGCTATTCGAGTTGTCATCTTGAATCCTATAGACAAAATGTGCATTCAGCAAATCTCCCTGCTTAGCTGCTTTTTAAAACTCTACAAGTTCTATGTTTAAATATGTGTAAAATGTTCTTTATTACAGAACCACCCACAGAGCCACCAACAGGTAAAACCATTTTCTTTTACAGTAGGGTTAATTGACAACATGTAGAAGATATTTTGGGGAAAAGGGTATCTAAATTTTTCTAGTCTTTAGCTTTAATTCTAGAAAAAGAAACTGCATTTTCTGAAGCTCCTCGCTTAATTGCATTTCCAAATGTGCATCTTTTATGATTAAATATGAGTAAAATTTTATTTATTGCAGAACCACCCACAGAACCACCAACAGGTAAAACCATTTTCCTTTACAGTAGTTTTAATTGGCAATGTGTAGGAGATATTTTAGGGACAAATGTATATGATTTTTTCTAGATTTTGGATTGAATTATATGAAAAACAACTTCATTTTCTGAAGCTCCTTGCTAAATTGCATTTCCAAATGTACATCTTTTATGATTATATACAAATAAAAGTTTCTGGTTTTGCAGAACCACCCACAGAGCCACCAACAGGTAAAACCATTTTAATTTACTGTTAATTGGTATTTTGTAGGAGATTTTATGGGAAACGTGTATTTGAAATATTCTAATTGTTATATTAAATCATTTTAATAAATCCTGCATTAACTGAAGCTCATTGCAAAGTTGCTTTCCCAAGTTCTTCATCTTCTATATGTAACCACAAGTACCATGTTCTTTTATTGCAGAACCACCCACAGAGCCACCAACAGGTAAAACCATTTTCCTTTACAGTAGTTTTAATAAGAAATGTGTAGGAGATTTTTTTTTTTTGGATTCTACTTTTAATTCTAGAAGAAAAGCTTTATTTTCTGAAGCTCCTCGCTAAATGCAGTTCCAAATGTGCATATTTATAACTAATTACAAGTAAAAATGTTTTGCTTTTGCAGAAACACCCACAGAGCCACCAACAGGTAAAACCATTTTAATTCAGTTTTATTGTATATTGTAAAGGAGATTTTTTTTTTTTAAAACCATTTATCTTAGTTAATCCAGTTTTTTATCTTGAATCCTATGGACAAAATTTGCATTTACTGCATACAATATATTTGATAATATATTTAAATCACTTTCAGTTGTCAATGTGTATGAGATAGACAAAATGTGCATTTAGCGAATCTCCCTGCTTAGCTGCTTTTCTAAACTCTACATGTTCTATGATTAAATATGTGTAAAATGTTCTTTATTACAGAAACACCCACAGAGCCACCAACAGGGAAAATCATTTTCCTTTACAGTAGGTTTAATTGGCAATGTGTAGAAGATATTTTTGGAAAAAGGTATCTGAATTTTTCTAGTCTATGCATCTTTTATGATTAAATATGAATAAAATTGTATTTATTGCAGAACCACCCACAGAACCGCCAACAGGTAAAACCATTTTCATTTATTTTTTTATTTACATTGTGAAGGAGATTATTATTTTTTTTTAAACATTTATCTTATTTAATCCAGATTTTATCTTGAACCCTATGGACAAAATCTGCATTTACTGAAGCGCTTTGCTAAGTTGTTTTTCCACATTCTACATATTCTTTGTTTAAATACAAAGAATGTTTTTTATTGCAGAACCACCCACGGATCCCCCAACAGGTAAAACCATTTTCCTTTACAGTAGTTTTAATTAGAAATGTGTAGGAGATATTTTTGGGACAAATGTATATGAATTTTTCTAGATTTTAGCTTGAATTCTATGAACAACTTAATTTACTGAAGCTCCTAGCTAAATAGATTTTACAAATTGTACATTTTATATGCTTAATTACGAGTAAATGTGTTTTTTTGCAGAACCACCTACAGAGCCACCAACAGGTAAAACCATATTAATTCAATGTTAATTCATAATTTGTAGGAGATTTTTTGGGAACCATGTAATTGAAATATTCTAGTTGTTATATTAAATCATTTGGATAAATCCTGCATTTACTTTGTTGCAAAGTTGCTTTCCCAAGTTCTTCATCTTCTATGTTACCATAAGTAACGTTCTTTTATCACAGAACCACCCACAGAGCCACCAACAGGTAAAACCATATTAATTGAGCCAATTAACCAATTAGGATTATTTTAATTATTTCCTTTTAGACCAATCTGTACTATCAGCAATAATATTTTTTTAATACCGCTTTAAGCCATTTAAAATAAAGAAAATAAAGATTATCATCTATTTCTCCTTTAATTAGTGACTCCAAGTCCCTGTGAGCTTCTGAGCTGTAGTGAGAATGAATATTGTGGGGAGAAAAATGGCATCTATGGCTGCTTCTGTATTGTGAACCATCCCAAACCAAACCCTGATTATTACGGTACATATTTTCTAAAACATTACTGCTGTGGAAACAAACGCTATGATTAATGCTTTAATTCCCACAAAACCATCCCTGACCAACTACTTTTTCTTCCATCAGATGCCACTGAAAAGTGTGATGGCAGCTCTGGCACCATGTCTCTGTCCCGCTGTCAGCTGTTTGAAGCTGGATTTCCTAATAATGAACTTTACTTGAATGACCCCAGCTGCAGAGGAACAATCCAAAATGACCGACTTATTTTCCACTTTGATAATGATAACCACATCTGTGGCACACATCTCACGGTACACCTAGCTGTCAAAGCAATTGGGATTAAGTTAAATTTGTTAATCAAGAAGTCAGAGATGTTAAAAACATGAATTTAACTTTTAACTATATTTACAGGCCAACGGCACCCATATCATCTATGAAAACCAAATATACGGGGAGGTGGACACAGCAGGGGGCATTATTAACAGGAAGAAAACACTGGAGCTTTCTTTTTCCTGCGTGTACCAGATTAGTGAGACATCCAGCATGAACACAGAGCTCAACCCTATTCAGAGGTAGGAGTTCTGTTGAATAGTAAACCTTTATGTAAGGCATTAGAGTGTAACACTTTGCATGCATTAACACCAAACTTGTATACACATTTCTAATTAATCTGTGGTTGTACTTTTTTAAAGCATTCTTAACAGGCATAATCCATATGGAGTGGGCATGTACCAAGTCACAATGATTCCCTATATGGATGCTGGCTTCTCTCACCCTTACACTGGCAGTGCGAATATAATGGTGGGCGATCCAATCTACATAGAAGTCTCTGTTCAAGGAGTGGACAGCACTCAGATTGCCCTGGTGATGGATACATGTTGGGCCACACCTGTAAATGAGAAGCACTACCCTGTCTACTGGGAGCTGATTACTCAAAAGTAAGTAACTCTTTCCTTCTATAGATACCTTAAAAGCTTATCTTAAGCTGCCTGTGGTCCTAGTAGAATTAAACACTAAATAGCATATAATGTTTACTGTCCTTTACTAATTTCTCACGCTGCTTCAGCTGTTGTCTGATATCTGACTTTACTAAAACACACATTAAAATATTTGTTTTAAGAGCTTTTTCTGTTGCTTATTCTGGTCACATAAAAAAAATACACCCTCTTTAAATTGAACTCCTTAAAATCAAGACATACAGTGGCCCCCTGCTTATCCACCTTAATCCGTTCCTTAAAATCGGTTGAAATGCGAAAAGGTTGAAGAGCGAATGTAATTATTCTATAAGAAATAATGGAAAACCAATTAATTCATTCCCGACCTCCACCGATACCCATTTATTAACAATTTTTGCCCTTTTTTTACTGTAAATACTAAATAATACAAGTACATAAATAATACTGTATATAATTGTTATGCGGCGAAATGAGCGGAGGCAACGCTGGAGCACAGTTTGCTTGAGTTTATGAAAAACAAAAGAATAATTGTTTAATTTACGATAGATGCTCTATCCACGAAGGCTGAGGTGAGACAGGTAAGATTCTTTCCCTCACTCCACGTGGGTCGGGGTAAAAAAAGGTAGATAAGCAGGCATTTGGTCATTCAGCGGGTGCAAATTTTGGTCAAAAAACTGTTCGCTAAGCGAAAGGTTCGATGTCCGAGCCGTTCGATAAGCGGGGGACCACTGTATTAAATTAACTGGTCCTTAGAATTAAGTACATTAAATACAGTCTCAGATATAACAAAACATGACATTATTTTACAAAAGCAAAACCGTGGAGAGTACATATAATGATTCAACACTTTTAGCAGTAATAACTAATCATCTTCTTTTTGACTATCAGTCACTCACATCATGTTAGAGAAATTTTGGCTCTAATTTCCTTGTCACGTTGCTTCAGTTCATTAAATTTTGATTATACACAGCTCATTTAAGGCCCTGCCACAGCATTTTAGATGGGTTAAGGTCTGGACTTTGACTGAGCCATTGCAACACCTTGAATCTATTCTTTTTTTTAGCCATTTTGTTGTAGATTTGCTGTTGTGATTATCCTGTAACCTGATCGACTGCTCAGAAGATAAGATTATTTCCATTGGATAAATGGAACTATAAATATAAAATATAAGAAAATATGAGAAAATATATTAGATAATGATAAAGTTGTAGGTACAAATAGTACAGATATATTTAGATATTTTTTCCAAGCTTTAGCTATCACACAAATAACCTCAATTTTGGCTCTAGAATCTGGTATACAGATAAAATCATTAATGACTAAATGACTGCAAGGTGCACAGGTCCAGTGGCTGCAAAACCAGCCGAAATCATCACCCCTCCCTTAGAATGATGTACCATAATTGTTTAAAAATGCCTTATAACATTTCCTAGAGCAGCAGCTTTTGCTTCTCTAAAGTCAATGCTGAATTTCACACATTGTTTTTTATTTTGGCCTGATTTTAATCAATAAATGTGCATGTCATGTGTTGTTCATCTGAGGTTTTATTATATGTTTATATATTTTATATTTATAAAATGTTTGTGAATTAAATATTTTCAGATGTCCTAATCCAAATGATGGCACAGTGAATGTTCTTCAGAATGGTTTATCCACAATTGGACAATTCTCCTTCGGGACGTTTTCATTTAGTGTAGACCAGTCCAGCGTTTTCCTTCACTGCAGCGTTCACCTTTGCCTGCTAGAAAATAACTGTGCAGTGGTGAGTCAATACATTCCTGAACTAGAGAATATTGAATAGGCAACTTGCATGTAAGATAAGCCTTCAGTGTGAAAATCTAATAATGACATCAGCACTACTTAAACCTCACACACAAACACACACACACACGCACGCACGCACATTCATACTTTCCACATTTTTCATACTTTTTGATAGGATGGTGAGAGGGGTGCCAATACTAAGTACAAAGTATATATGGTTGGCTAAGCTGACTGGAGGCACCTTATTTAAATTATCATGATCCCCAAAAACAGGAGACATTAAACATTGCTTAAAGCAGGAACAAAAAAACAAATTAGCTCAAAGTCAGTAAATAAAATGATTCATTAGCTCATTACATTGTAAAATAAACAAAAACTATTTGTTAAAAAAATAAAAAAATAAAATCTCTTTTGTGTGTTTTGTACAGGATTGTTCTTCTGAAAATCCCCAACATGTAGTCAGATTTGTGGACAACCATGATAGTGCCTCCATCTCCATGGGGCCTTTTAATCTGGTCAACTAAAAACAGAGGTAAAAAAGAAAGAAAAAAGGCACCATGTTTGCAGAGATTTAGTTGTAGAGCTATGACATCAGTGACCACAGTGTTGCATTTTTTATCTACAATCTACAGAACATTGTCAGATCACTGACCTTTATTTATTTTTTCTGCTCTCTAACACACTGGTTTTTATTTTTACTTTACAGACTTTTAGCCCCAAAAGGAATAAAAACTTTCATTTACTGGATTTCCTGAGCATTGGAACCGTTCTCTGAAAGGAAAACATTAAGACCAATGATTTACTGCTTTTAATTTATCTGTTATTGAATTTCTGTCTTCTGAATCATAAAGTAACTTTATAATCATTGTTTAAACCACATGTCTGTATTTATGATTATTTTTATTCCTATTATTATTAAATGAGGTCAATGAAATGTGGGGATTAATAAGAATTTATGATGAATTCATTTATTGATTTAATTATTGCTTTAAATTTAATATTTTAGGAAGTAAGAAAAAGTAAGAAAGAGATTTTATTCTTGCGGTTTGAATGAGTATTTGTTCTTCGGCCTGATGATTCGATGGTAAACTTGGATAAATATTTTTCATGTCTGTATTCTTTTACAGTTTCAATAAATTTCTCTCTTTAAAGTCAGTCATTGTAGCATTGTTTCCTGCTTCCTTTTTTGTGCACACTGTGTGTAAGAGTGAGAGAGGCAGGACATTCAGAGAAAGAGACAGGACAATAAGACATGATTAATGTTTATCAAATAATATTGTTATAATATTTAGAACATTGTGAAGATCATTTTGAACATGTAGAATATTTGTTCTCCATAATGTCTGTATGTAATACATGTTTCTCCCTTTAAGCAACTTGCGTAACATTACAATAGAGAAACTGAACACACAGCCAGTACCTCTGATCAGGAGTTTAATGTAATGTGTTTAACAGAAATGTGAATTAAACCAAACGAATATCTACTCTAAAATGAAGTGAATTCTCCTGGGTACAGTTCTATACACCAGCCCCGTCTAAATGGCAGAGGAGGAATCCGAGGGGAGCTTTGGAAGAGAAGCGCAGCTGTGGAGTGCGCGAGGAGTCCGAAACGGAACGTACGTAGCGGGATAACTGGACGTACGTAGCGGGATAACTGGACGTACGTAGCGGGATAACTGGACGTACGTAGCGGGATAACTGGACGTACGTAGCGGGATAACTGGACGTACGTAGCGGGATAACTGGACGTACGAGCACACCGACATGAACCAACACGAACATACAATAACGGACCAGGAGTGTGGGTGAATGTGGGGTCTTTATAGGGGCTGGGAATGAGCGCGTGAAACGAGCCCCAGCTGTTCCCCATGAAGCCTGATTGCGCGCAAATCCGTGCGGGCGGGGCACACACGGGAGAAGGAGCGAGGTGCTTTGGGGAAACCCGAGGTTTGACAGCCGCCGAAGGGGGCATGGCAGGGGGATTCCTGACATCTGGTCAGTCAATTCCATTAATTATTATTTATTAGACCCCAGGAACCCTACTCTGATTTTCTTTTAGAATGTGCGGATTTGATCACAAATCTCGCTTCTACTTCTTTATACAAAGCATTAATTGTTGCTGACTTTAATATTGATTTTGATAATCAGGGAGACGCTTTAAGATCAGCAGTTGTGTTCATTCTGGATTCAGTAGGAATTAATCAGAATGTTATAGGACCCACTCATAGTGGTGACACAATCTTAATTTATTACTAATAATTTGATTAAATATTAAAAAATATAGTCACAATATCACAGTCTTCACCACGTTACCGTGTTAAACATACATTCACATCAACTACAGCAGCATGGGTTATTGATATTAATTATATATCCCTCTGACCTCACAGAACTCAACTCTGCAACTGAATGTCTGCAATCAACTTACTGTTATACTTTAGACTTTTAGAGCTCCCATTAAAATAAAATGATCAGAGAGAAAAAATGTGTACCATTGTACAATGATCATCTGCTATGCTATGCTAGCTGCTGTTAAAAAGTGTAATGTATTCAGAAAGATGTAACAGTAAGCAGCTTTCAGAAGTTAATAAAATTAAACAAATAAATACATAAATTATTTAATAATTAATCAGTGTTTATTTTTATTTATTTATTTATTTATTCATTTATTATTTTATTTTATTTTTTATTTATTAAATATTGTTAGATTTTTATTATGCCTTAACAAAAAAAATATTTTTGGAATCTTGGAAAGGTTTCCCATGTGATCCAAGATGCCGGTGGTGTCTTTTTTGATCAGGGAAGAATCACACAGCACACAGAATATATATATATATATATATATATATATATATATATATATATATATATATATATATATATATATATATATATATATATATATATATACAGTAGACTCTGGAAAACCCCTGAGCTAAAACTGATTCTGATTGGGTAAGAAGACACAGTAACCAGAGATGTGTGAGTTCAGACAAAGACATTCCGTGTACCTTATATATACAGTGGGTACGGAAAGTATTCAGACCCCGTTAAATTTCTCACTTTTGTTATATTGCAGCCATTTGCTAAAATCATTTAAGTTCATTTCTTTTCCTCATGAATGTACACACAGCACCCCATACTGACAGAAAAACACAGAATTGTTGACCTTTTTGCAGATTTATTAAAAAAGAAAAACTGAAATATCACATGGTCCTAAGTATTCAGACCCTTTGCTGTGACACTCATATATTTAACTCAGGTGCTCTCCATTTCTTCTGATCATCCTTGAGATGGTTCTACACCTTCATTTGAGTCCAGAAATTTTTGATTATACTGATTGGACTTGATTAGGAAAGCCACACACCTGTTTATATAAGACCTTACAGATCACAATGCATGTCAGAGCAAATGAGAATCATTAAGGTCAAAGGAACTGCCTGAAGAGCTCAGAGACAGAATTGTGGCAAGGCACAGATCTGGCCAAGGTTCCAAAAATTTTTTTGCTGCACTTAAGGTTCCTAAGAGCACAGTGGCCTCCATAATCCTCAAATTGAAGACGTTTGGGACGACCAGAACCATTCCTAGAGCTAGCCGACCGGCCAAACTGAGCTATCGGGGGAGAAGAGCCTTGGTGAGAGAGGTAAAGAAGAACCCAAAGATCACTGTGGCTGAGCTCCAGACATGCAGTCGGGAGATGGGAGAAAGTTGTAGAAAGTCAACCATCACTGCAGCCCTTCACCAGTGGGGCTTTATATAATTAATATAATTAATTATAATTTATATAACATAATTAATATATATATATATATATATATATATATATATATATATATATATATATATATATATATATATATATATATATATATATATATATATATATATATAGTTAATATATAGGTGGAGTGGTGGCTCCAGCGGTTAAGGCGCTGGGTTACCGATTGGAAGGTCGGGGGTTCAAGCCCCGGTATCGCCAAGCTGCCACTCTTGGGCCCTTGAGCAAGGCCCTTAACCCTCTATGCTCCAGGGGACCCTTACGAGGAAAATAAATCAAGGACCGTGACGTCGGAGTGACGTGGGGCCGCCTTCCCGTGGGCTCACCACCTGCAGGAGGGACCGTAAGGGACCGGTGCTGAGAGGATTGGGCTGCAGTCGAAGGCGGGGGCCTTGACAGCCCGATCCCTGGACACGGAGAAGTGTCTGGGGAATCTGCTTAGACTGCTGCCCCCGCGACCCGAATTATGGATAAGCGGGAGAAGATGAATGAATGAATGAATATATATCTCCTCCACCTCTTCTCACTGCAACTGCACCACTTCACTGCCCTCCCTCTCATTCACACACATGTACTCTGTCTTACTTCTACTGGCTTACATTCCTCTTTTCTCCAGCACATATCTCCACCTCTCCACGCTCTTCTCCACCTGCTCCTTACTCTCACCACAAAGTTCATAGTCCATAAGATGAGGTCCTGTCTGACCTCGTTATTCAACCTGTCCATCACCACTGCAAACAGGAAAGGTTTAGAGCTATTTATGTGAAAAAGGTTATCAAAATGGGTCGCCTACTAAAACAGAATCTGTTTTATTAGCCAATGTATTTGGTTTAGTCCTACGACAAAGTTTTGATTCTCATAATTTCATGGACACTACTTTTCCCAGGCTCCTTCACAAAATTGTGTGACATGGCCAAATGTTTTACTTTATTTTCATGATGGCAAGCAAGATCTATGTTTTCAGCCTCAACCCAAGTATTTCAGGCCGTCCCCCACCTCTCTCACAATAATGCACTTTTTCATTTAAAAGGTGATTCATTTTGCTCACTTTTTATGTAGGTTCATTAAAAGGATAAACCCCTTGAGATGAATCATCTAGTTTTTAAGGGGGTCCTTACATAAAGGCAGAAACTACTGTACATGAAGCAAAATAGACAAAACAATTCAAATACACTCACACATACACAGACAAAAACTCTCCCAGGCCCAGCCAATCCCCACCACACCAACTTGTTCCCCTAAGAATGTTCAAATACATGCAGTAAATGTACAAATACTAATACAAAGCTCTGCATGCATTAACATGCATAAACACCTTACTATACACATTACTTTCTATATCTCAGATGTAATTTTAAGCAAGATCAGATTGTTTGAAGTTGAGTAAAAAGACATGCCATAAATGATGAATTAATAATGCAGTGTGATGTCAAATTAAACAAGATTCCACATATAAATATGCTTAATCTATACACTATATTGCTAAAAGTTTGTGGACCCCTGGCCATAAGATTTATATGTGATTTTTAAACATCCCATTCCACATTCAGTCTCCATTTGCTCTTATAATAACCTTCCCTCTCTGGAAAGATGTTCCACTAGATTATGGATTGTGTTTGTTTAGATTTGTGCTCATTCAGACAGAAGGGTCTTAGTAAAGTCAGGTACTGATGTAGGTGAGGTGAAGAGGACTTGGGTTCAATAGGGTTGAGGTAAGAGCTCTATTGCAGGAGATCTTCCACTCAAACCAATGCAAAGCATATCTTAATAGAGTTTGCTTTGTTCACAGGGGTATTGTCATGCTGGAACATGTTTAGGTCTCCTGGTTCAATTGTGTGTCTTCAGCTTTGCGATAACAGTTTAGGATAAACCAACTATGGCTGTGAAAGTCAGGTGTCCCAATGCTTTTGTCCATATAGTGTATCGCTTTCATTTTTCCTTCAGCTATTACCTTGTATCAACTATAAAACTATCACCTTTTTAAATAACAAAGTATGGAAAAGTAAAAACATAAAATGCTCATCTTTGGAAATACTTAATTTTCTGCCATTCACAACAATAGCAGTGAAATACACCACATTATGTGTGTGCATATTTGTCAAAAACACCATAAGGCTGTATTTAATAACACTGGATCATGTGGTTAAGTTCACTTGAAAAGCACCAACAGAACAGGGAATCAAGTTATTTGTAACTTGTAATAACATACAACATAAATTGTGTTTTCTTCTTCATCCTTACTGGTGTCTGGACTGCTGAGGCCATTTTGGTAGGTGCATGTCCACTGTGAGAGACATAATCAATTAAAAAAAATCCAGAAATCACAATGTATGATTTTTTAACTATTTATTTGTATGATACAGCAGCAAATAAGTATTTGAACACCTGAGAAAGTCAATGTTAATATTTGGTACAGTAGCCTTTGTTTGCAATTACAGAGGTCAAACGTTTCCTGTAGTTTTTCACCAGGTTTGCACACACTGCAGGAGGGATTTTGGCCCACTCCTCCACACAGATCTTCTCTAGATCAGTCAGGTTTATGGCCTGTTGTTGAGAAACACGGAGTTTGAGCTCCCTCCAAAGATTCTCTATTGGGTTTAGGTCTGGACACTGGCTAGGCCACGCCAGAACCTTGATATGCTACAGAGCCACTCCTTGGTTATCCTGGCTGTCTGCTTCGGGTCATTGTCATGTTGGAAGACCCAGCCTCGACCCATCTTCAATGCTCTAACTGAGGGAAGGAGGTTGTTCCCCAAAATCTCGCAATACATGGCCCAGGTCATCCTCTCCTTAATACAGTGCAGTCGCCCTGTTCCATGTGCAGAAAAACACCCCCAAAGCATGATGCTACCACCCCCATGCTTCACAGTAGGGATGGTGTTCTTGGGATGGTACTCATCATTCTTCTTCCTCCAAACACATTTAATGGAATTATGACCCAAAAGTTCTATTTTGGTCTCATCTGACCACATGACTTTCTCCCATGACTCCTCTGGATCATCCAAATGGTCATTGGCAAACTTAAGACGTGCCTGGACATGTGCTGGTTTAGGCAGTGGAACCTTCCGTGCCATGCATGATTTTAAGCCATGACGTCTTAGTGTATTACCAACAGTAACCTTGGAAACGGTGGTCCCAGCTCTTTTCAGGTCATTGACCAGCTCCTCCTGTGTAGTTCTGGGCTGATTTCTCACCTTCCTTAGGATCATTAAGACCCCACGAGGTGAGATCTTGCATGGAGCCCCAGTCCGAGGGAGATTGACAGTCATGTTTAGCTTCTTCCATTTTCTAATGATTGCTCCAACAGTGGACCTTTTTTCACCAAGCTGCTTGGCAATTTCCCTGTAGCCCTTTCCAGCCTTGTGGAGGTGTACAATTTTGTCTCTAGTGTCTTTGGACAGCTCTTTGGTCTTGGCCATGTTAGTAGTTGGATTCTTACTGATTGTATGGGGTGGACAGGTGTCTTTATGTAGCTAACGACCTCAAACAGGTGCATCTAATTTAGGATAATAAATGTAGTGGAGGTGGACATTTTAAAGGCAGACTAACAGGTCTTTGAGGGTCAGAATTCTAGCTGATAGACAGGTGTTCAAATACTTATTTGCAGCTGTATCATACAAATAAATAGTTTAAAAATCATACATTGTGATTTCTGGATTTTTTTTTTTAGATTATGTCTCTCACAGTGGACATGCACATACGATGACAATTTCAGACCCCTCCATGATTTCTAAGTAGGAGAACTTGCAAAATAGCAGGGTGTTCAAATACTTATTTTCCTCACTGTATATGTTTACATGAGACGATCTTGCATAATAGCATGGCACTGTTTTGTAACTACAAACACATACTTTTTTAATCCAAGTTAAATCTTAGTTCATTGTACTCGATATAGCTGACCTGTAAATACATTCTTGTGAAGCATCTGAAAGCTGACATACCACTGCCATGAACACCACTACAGCCATATTTGAGACATGGTGCTCTCTCCAGTAAGGGAATGCTCCACCACAGCTACATCAGTGTTTGTTTCAGAGTATAGTACAAGACTATTGTGGTCCTTGATCTCCTGAAGAAGGAGCGTTTTGTCTTCTGCCAGCTTCCTTTAAAGGCGGTGGAAGCGTGCTGCTGTCTAGAAAGACAGGAAGTAAAGGGGTAGAGGTTTTTTCACAGCACTGTTCAACAAGTAAAAATATATTGCACCCAAAAAATGAAAGCAAAGCTGCAATAATTATAGTATGTGGAAAATTTCAATTTAGATTGATAAACAGGTAACTCATTGGTCCAGTGTGTAACATTCAGTGGTACACATATTCCTAAAAATAAAAATTGTGCTTTAATTATGTGACAAATAAAATTTGAATTGATTTGATTTGCTTTAGAATGGGCAGTTTTTATCTAAATATGGTCCCCTTCCACGAAGTGCCATGTTCTTATGGTAACCCACAATGAAAAAACAAACTACTGGTTCTAGATAGAACCACTCACTTTTTCTACTTCAGCTTGGAGGAAGCTGGTTGCAATCTACAACCACACAGCTATTTATCACTAAATCCTACAGACTGGACATTTAAAGAACTGAATTCAAAGATTGATCTTAACTGCTACTAAATGATGTGCTGATTTGATGTTTTGGTTGAGTGGGATGCATACAGTAGCTTAAATTTATCAACCAATTATATTCTATACTTTTATCATTCTGACAGTAAAGCGTCTAGCACTAAGGTAAAGCCTCTCAATCGACTGTTGAAGTCCTCTGTGTGTGGTGCCTTGACTGGAGATAAATCAGGTGTCTGTAGAATAAATAGTGAAAAATAAATCCCTGTTAAAACAACAAGAACCATTTCAGTGTTTGAATTTGTATTTAAAACCCCTTTTAATCCAACTTCATTGAACTTTGAATGTGCACTTCCTGAAGGAACACTGGAGTGGTGACATGTAGTTTGCTGTAATCCATAGATGAAAACTGAAAAATAAAACTTGCATTTCTTACTGCTTTCTGTATGATGTTAACAAATCTAGACACCGCTCTGTCTTCAGCCACAAAGAGCCCCTCAAAAAAAAGGCAGGAACATCAATCAGAGCTAAGGAAAAAGAAAAATAGGAATAACAGTCATAAAATGTATATATATATAAATAAATCAATAAAAACAATTTCCATTGAAACAATTTCCACTGTTTCTATCTGCTGCAACAGCCAACATTTCTGGCGTGCAGGTGAAAGGAGCACTACAGCAGAGCTGGTTTTTCTGAAAACTCTGAGAAGCTGCGCTGTAGTGTATCGCCGTTGATATGTCCAGACTGGAAGATATACATATATAATAGAATATGTGATGTCTGTTTACAGAAAGAAGTTTTATAATATGGTAAAACAATTACAGTTACTCTTCCTTCAATCGTAGTGCGATGTTTCAGCTGCTTTGTGAAGGCTTGTCTGGAGAATCCCGGAGAGATGACCTTGAGTTCCTGAAAGCAGCTCAGGAGGTCCAGTGTATAAAGTGTGGAACTGTTGACAGAAGCTGGCCAATAGCCACTCCGAAGGATGTCCTTCAGTCAGGGGTCCACTGATGATGGCATGTTTGACAAACATATAGCGGCTGATGCAAGTCAAAACGCACTTGAAACAAAATAAATTTATAAAAAATAAATAAATAAATAAATACAGATTTACTACATGCTTACTTTTACAACAGTTCAGTAACTCTGCATATTGTGAATGGTTGAAAGACATAACACAAGTTCCTATAATCCCAGTAGAGCACTCATACTGAACTTCTTGAGTAGAATCACACATTGTTTACATTTCTCTAACTCGCTAAATCGGAAACAGATGTGTTGATTGGACTTCACACAGGAAGTGCTTTGCAGAAGTGTACTATTTTTTTTGTTTGTAAAGAACAATAATAAAAGATGTCTGTCTTGGTTTGGGTTAATAATAATACCATGTACTAAACAATAGATTTTGACACAACTGCAATTGTAAGCACAATGCCACAACACACTTGTGTGAAAATCATAAAAATAAGTTTTTACCATTGATTTTACCAAGAAAATACAAAATAAAGCTGTAGGACAATTTAGATAAAGACCAATTAAAAGTCAACTGATCAATATTTAGAAAAAAACACACCATCATTCAGTATCAAACTAAATCTTAGTCTAAATCTTTACTAAATTCTGTTCTTAATGCATCTACTGGACTGTCAGTTTTGTCTAAAGAGTTTCTTTAATTACACATGGGGTTTGGATTTAAACTTAAATTCATCACTGTGATTTACCAAATTGCTGTTGAGGATGCAGACAAACAGTCACGATCATCAAACACTAATGTGAGTTTCCCACATTAGTTTTTCAAATAACCATGTCACAGATACCAATTGGATGAACATTGCTTGTTGCTTTCCCATGAAGCACAATGTAACAGGGGCTTTAAAAGAGGACTTACTGAAACTGTTAAGGTTATTTAGTGGGGATGCTGCAAGCGTCCCACGTAGCAAGTACATTCTAGAAAAGGTGTTTAAATTGGTTTTGTCTACAAATCAGAATATCCTCATTATTGTGGCATTTGCAGCTCTTACATTGGCTTTTCAGTGTCTAAGGGCAGTGGATTAAAATGCCAGATTTGCTCATCAACACAAACTGTAAGACAAAGTGTAGAATTTGGTCAGTTTTTTATTTGTATACCATTGAGGGATCCATTTAAAGCTCTTTTGGAGAATGAATTCAAAAAGATTTACAATGACCAAAACAGGGATGAAATAACGGATATTTCTGATGAGAAGTTGTACAAATATCTGAAAGCAGTTAGCGATTCTTTCTTTTCACTGTCATTTAATTGTGACAGAGTGCCTGTGTTCCAGTCATAAAAATTCAGCATTTGGCCCTTGCAATGCTTTGTTAATGAAGTACCCCCTGAGGAAAGAGATAAAAATGTTCTACTATGTGCCTTGTGGTTTGGCTCTAAACCACTGATGACTAGCTTCCTCACACCTTTTGTGGAGGTATGCTAAATTCTTGGATAAACGGGACCTTAATGGCAGGATCAAGTAGATCAGTCAATAAAAACCACAAAGGTCTATGCATTATGTGCTGTATGTGATACTGTTGCACGACCTTTGCTGCAAAATTTTAAACAGTTTAATGGAGAGTATATGTGTGGACACTGTCTTCATCCAGGTGTTCAAGTGAGAAAAGGCACTGGGACTGTGTGAGTGTATTCTTGTATGGAGGAGATGCCAGACCTTAGAGATCACAACACAACTGTGCAAATAGGTGAGATTGGCAAAAATAACAAACACAGCATTTTGGGCATATAAAAGGGGCATCTCTAACTGTGGACTTGCCCAATTTAAACCTGATCAATGGTGTGGTCCCTGATTACATGCATTGTGTGTTGCAAATAGGCACTTAATGGCTTGATTTCAAAAGCTACAGTCAACCATGTTATACTGGTTTGAACACTTCAATAGTGGATGAAAATCTTTTAGCAATCAAGCTTCCAAGCTTTTTTTCCAGAATCCCACGGTCTATTGTTGAGTGTAGGTTTTGGAAAGCTCCCAAATGGCAGAAATGGCTTTAATATTACAGTTTGCCAGTCCTGAAGGGGAAACTTCCAAACAAGTATCTGTGCCACTGGGCTTTACATGTTCATTTTGCTAGGTTCAGACATTTGTCAAGAAGATATTGACCATGCTCATGAGGCTCTGGAGCTTTATGTTAAATCAAAGTCATTCACAGCCAAACATATACAAAGACAAAGAAAAGGAACAACTCTGTTGTGATATTGAAAGATGGCAGTATTTTTAAGGTTTTATACCTTCTCTGTGTCAGTGATGACCAACATCGCCTATATGCAGTCAGAAAAATGTGGAAACTGTACAGTGCAGAAGCTGGTTCGAGGATCTACTGTCAAAATATCATTGACCTTCATAAAGACTGTTTATTTTCCTACAGGATTTGAAAGAGCAGTTGACAGCAATGACATTATGAGACCATGTATTTACATTCATTGTGAACAGTCTGGTCCTGTTTTTTGTGAACAAATTAGAACATATTGTTGTAAATAATAAAAGTTAAATCAAAATTAATTAAAACTGTAAACAATGCAAAAAAATATATATGTTTATGTTTTTTTTTCTGTAAAGTTTAAATAACATTGTATTTTTTTATTTCTTGAATTTGAACTGTTCTTAAGTTTTTTTTTTTTTTTTTTGCTCTTGTTGTGAAGTGAAGTTTGTGTCATTGCTGCTACACTGTGCATCTGTGCATCATTCATGGCTCAAATCTTACAATAAACTTTAGGCTTTTAATCACATTTTCTACTTTTATTCATCTGATTATCTCCCAGTGTCCAACTGCTCCATGACTTTGTGTATCATTCACCTCACAACTATAGGAAAGATTTACCCTAATCTCTTTCTTAATTCAATCTCTCAGTTAGTTTCTACTCACTCAGGGTGAAACCTGGAGCTGTTTAGATGAACACAACGTTGATTTCCTGGCAGGAATTGAGAAAAGACACACGGTTACTCAGACCACATCTCTGTTATGCTAATTCCAGCATACAGACCGCTCATCAGACGCTCTAAACCCTAAAACCACGGAGGTCTACTGGATCAGACAAGGTTCCAGGCAGAGTGATCAGGGAATGTGTAGAGCAGATAGCGGATGTCTTCACCGACATCTTCAACATCTTCCTAAGCTGCAACTTTGTTCCTACATGCCTTTGAGACTTGGCGCATCAGTAAAAACAAATATTTAATGTTTATTTTTCTGTGGCTTTATTTTTTAAATATCCGACTGAAGCAAGAACGTCTTTAAACGTTTAAAGTTTTATTTTCACTCTTTATATATATATATATATATATATATATATATATATATATATATATATATATATATATATATATATATATATATATATGTATATATGTATATATATGTTTAAAAAATGGACAAGTTCTCAGTGAATCATGAATAATTAAGCAAATAATAACATAAATGAAATCGTTGTGACTTTTATATATTCTTCATTCTATTATATATTTTTAAATTTTATAATAGCTATCTTTTTTTTATATATGTAGAATATTGTTAGATACAAAATACATTACTAGATTTATTACTATTATTATTATTATTGTTATAATAATAATCATTCATTTTCTCCCGCTTATCCGTAATTCGGGTCGCGGGGGCAGCAGTCTAAGATTGCTGCCCAATCCTCACAGCACCGTCCCTTATGCAGGTGGTGAGCCCACAGGAAGGCGGCCCCACTTCACGGACCTTGATATTTCCCTCGTAAGGGACCCCCGGAGCATAGAGGGTTAAGGGCCTTGCTCAAGGGCCCAAGAGTGGCAGCTTGGCGATACCGGGGCTTG
The DNA here is from genome assembly GCF_946808225.1 of Silurus aristotelis. Classification (NCBI taxonomy): domain Eukaryota; kingdom Metazoa; phylum Chordata; class Actinopteri; order Siluriformes; family Siluridae; genus Silurus; species Silurus aristotelis. The sequence goes on along the minus strand of NC_139588.1, from coordinate 2,020,865 downwards.
AACCCCAGACCTTCCGATCGGCAACCCAGCGCCTTAACCGCTGGAGCCACCACTCCCCCGTTATAATAATTATAATAATTATAATAATAATAATAATAATAATTATTATTATTATTATTATTAGAAAGATGATTATATTGATAATAACAGACTCTTGTACAATTTAAGTGTAATTTTAATGAAATTTGAAGTAAAATAAAAAAAATCTGAACATCGGCGATTTTTGTAGTAGTAAAATGCGACCATCTAGTGGTGATATGAGACATTGCAACTTGTCGTCGAGCGGTACTTTTGGTATTTTTGCTCTGTTTCCACACGGATGGTTTTTACTTGTCGGACCTGTGCTTCATGCCAGATTTTATTCAGTAAAAAGAAATGTTTAATATTTATTTCTCGGTGGATTTATTTTTTTATATCCGACTAAATGAAGGATGTCGTGAATAAGTTTTTAAGTAAAGTTAACATTTTTGTCCTTTTTTATATTTATATTCAATAACAATGAACGAGTTCTGAGTGAATCATGAATAATTAAGTAAATAATAAACTGAATAATAATAAAAATCGTTGTTACTTTTATATATTCTTTATTAAATTATATATTAAAAAATTGTATAATAGCTATCCTATTTTTTATATACGTAGAATATTATTAGATACAATTTACATTGCTAGATTTATTATTATTATTATTATTATTATTATTATTATTATTATTATAGATTTATTATTATTATTATTATTATTATTATTATTATTATTATTATTGTTATTATCATGATAATCATTATTATTATTATTATTATTATTAATTATTATTATTTTTATTAATAGGATCATTATATTGATAATAACAGACTCTTGTACAGTTTAAATGTAATTTCAATTAAATTTTAAGTAAAAAAAAAAAAAAAACTAGAAATCTGCGATTTTTGTGGTAGGAAAATTCTAGTGGTCTAGAATTTATAGTCTAGAATCTAGTGGTGATATGAGACATTGCAACTTGTCGTCGAGCGGTACTTTTGGTATGTTTGCTCTGTTTCCACACGGTCGGTTTTTACTTGTCGGACCTGTGCTTCATGGCAGATTTTATTAGTAAAAACAAATGTTTAATGTTTATTTTTTGGTGGATTTATTTTTTAAATATCCGACTAAAGAAAGGAGTAAGCAAATAATAAAATGAATAAAATCGTTGTTACTTTTATATATTATTTATTCTATCATATATTTTACAATTGTATAATAGCTATCCTACTTTTTATATATGTAGAATATTGTTAAATACACAATACATTACTAAAACGTTCTTTCGGCTTCTCCCATTAGGGGGCGCCACAGCGGATCATCCACATGTTTGATTTGGCACGTTTTTACGCTGGATGCCCTTTCTAACGCAACCCTCCCCATTTATCCGGGCTTGGGACCGGCACTAAGGCTTGTGCAACCTTAATGGCTGGGGTTGGTTCCCTGACCGGGGATCGAACCCGGGCCGCAGCGGTGAGAGTGCTGCATCCTAACCTCTAGATTATATTGATAATAACAGACTCTTGTACAATTTAAGTGTAATTTTAATCAGTCTTTTACTTTATTATTTATTTTTTACAAAACTTTTTACTTTTACTCATTATTTTTTCCCCCATAAATATCTGTACTTTCTACTTCTTACATTTTCAAAAACAGACTCGTTACTTTAATTTTATTCCATCTGGTGAAAAGTGTTGAACACATGAAGAAAGGCAGGTGAAAAAAGGCATGGAAGCCGAGACACCAGCTGAAATCAATCAGTAATTAGAAAGCAGTCCTGCCCCGTGTCAGTGAAAATCAATATCAGCTGCTTCAGTCCCAACTAATGGCCTGTATAAAGATGTCTCATTACCAAGGTGTCACACAAGAAACATCTCATGATGGGTAAAAGTGAAGAGCTCTCTCAAGACCTTCACAACCTTATTGTTGCAAAACATACTATTAGCATTGGTTACAGAAGGATTTCTAAACTTCTGAATGTTCCAGCGAGAACTGTTAGGATCATAATCCAGAAGTAGAAAGAACATCATCTTACCATAAAGCAGCCATGACCAGGTGCTCCTCACAAGATTTCAGACAGAGGAGCAAAAAGAATATCAAAAGAGTTGTCCAAGAGACAAGGACCACTTGTGGAGAGCTTCAGAAAGACCTGGAATTAGCAGCTACAACTGTTTAAAAGAAAAGCGCCTGCTGCCAAAGAAGGGAGACCTGACGCAGCTGAAGAACTGGCGCCCAGTGTCACTACTGTACTGTACTGTACTGTATAGGTATGTTGTTCTCTATTTCCAATATGAAGTATGTAAAAGTAGGAACTCTTAATCTAAATGCTGCTAGAGCTGGTCAGAAAAGAATGGTGTTGTTTGAGTTTATAAAGCTGAAACGGATTGATGTCATGTTTATTCAGGAATCACACAGGGATCATAAAACTGAAGTGGATTGGATGTTCTCTACTAGTGGAGGAGTAGCAATACTCTTTTCAAAACACTTTCTACCAACCTCTTACAAAATGGAAGAAATAGTTAAAGGGCACATTTTAAAAGTACAGTGGAACCCGGTTATGTCGAGGGCCTAGGGGACGCCAAAAAGTGGCGAGATAACCGATGATCGAGACAAACGAAAACCAATATGGCGGCAATATATTAACATGCTTGAAATTTCTTTATGTACAGTTGAAACCAGATATTTACATACACTTCATAAAAGAACACAAAAACTTTTATTTCTTTACTGTCATACATTAAATCAGAGTAAACTTTTTCTGTTTTAAATCAATAAATATTTCAATTTTTTGCATTTGTTAAATGTCAGAATCGAGCGAGGGAGAATTTTTATGTATTTTTATTATTACTTTTATCAAAGTCAGAAGTATACATACATTAAGTTTATCGTGCCTTTAAACAAAAAAAAAACCCCTCCAGATGATTCCATTCTATGGGTTAAGAAGCCTCTGATAGATTAATTGATTCCATTTGAGTTAATTGGTGGCACACCTGTGGATGCATATAAAGGCACACCTCAAACACAGAGCCTCTTTCTTTGACATCATGGGAAAATCAAGAAAAATCAACCAAGACATCAGAAAAATAATTGTTGACCTCCACAATTATGGCTCAGTCTTAGGTGCAATTTCCAGATGCCTGAAGGTCCCACGTTCATCTGTCCAGACAATAATACGCAAGTATAAAAAACATGGGAATCTCAACCATCATACCGCTCAGGAGGGAGACGGATTCTGAGTCCCAAAAAGGAATGTTTTTTGTTGTGAAATGTGCAAATCAACCCCAGGACAACAGCAAAAGATCTTGTGAAGATGCTGGCTGAAACTGGTAAGACAGTGTCATTATCCACAGTAAAACAAATACTGTACCGCTATGAGCTGAAAGGTTACTCTGGGAGGAGAAAGCCATTACTTCAAAACCACCATAAAAAAGCCAGACTACAGTTTGCAACTGCACATGAGGGAAAAAATCTTAATTTCTGGAGACATGTCCTGTGGTCTGACGAAACAAAAATTTAACTGTTCGGCCATAATGATAAACGGTATATTTGGAGAAAAAAGGGCGAAGCTTTGAATCCTCAGAACACCATCCCAGCTGTCAAGTATGTGGGTGGTAGTATAATGTTGTGGGGCTGCTTTGCTGCAGAAGGGACTGGTGCACTTCACAAAATAGATGGCATCATGAGAAAAGAAAATGATGTGGATATATATTAAAACAACATCTGAAGACATCAGCCAGGAAGTTAAAGCTTGGGTGCAAATGGGTCTTCCAAATGGACAATGACCCCAAGCATACCTCCAAATTAGTTACAAAGTGGCTTAAGGACAACAAAGTCAAGGTATTGGAGTGGCCATCACAAATCCCTGATCTCAATCCCATAGAAAAAAGGCGAGTGCGAGCAAGAAGGCCTACAAACCTGACCCAGTTACACCAGTTCTGTCAAGGGGAGTGGGCCAAAATTCCAGCAAACTATTGTAGAGAGCTTGTGGAAGGATACGCAAAACGTTTCGGAGCAATTCAACCAAATACTAAGGAAGTGTATGTATACTTCTGACTTTGATGAAAGTGATAATAAAAATACATAAAAATTCTCCCTCGCTCGATTCTGACATTTAACAAATGCAAAAAATATGTTAATATTTATTGATTTAAAACAAAAAACTTTTACTCTAATTTAATGTATGACAGTAAAGAAATAAAAGTTTTTGTGTTCTTTTATGGAGTGTATGTAAATATCTAGTTTCTACTGTACATAATGTGCATTAATAAATGAGAATGTACAAGCACGTGCTTTTGGAGCTTTTTTACACAACAGCGTTGCCACGATTTGTTTGATGAAGGCATGCTATAAAAATGTACATACATGTTTGTTAACTGTCAGGAAACCACCTGCCACGCCCCCTTCGGTGCTTTCTCAGCTGCTTTCTCTGAAGCTCCCGGCTTCAATCGCGCAAACCTGGGACTCGTTTAGCATCATCACCAGCTCCTATTTAAACCCCTCAGTTCCACACTGTCACCGTCCGTTATTGTTGGTATATGTTGGTTCACGGCGGTCGTTGTTATCGTTCATGCGTATCCCGGTACGTGTCTTCCCACCGGCACTCTCTCAACGGCTGCGCTTTTCTTTCCATCGTGCATCCTGGATTCCCCCGATCCTGCCGTTGTTGTATTCCCCCGATCCTGCTCATCCCACGTTCTCCCGTGTGCTGTTCAGCGCGTGGATTATATATACAGACTGCCTCTTTTCAGTTTGCCACTTAGTGGACCGCGCTCCCAGAGCGCACCAGCGGAATATTCACTTTCAAGGCGAGTGTTTGTGTTTGGCTTTGCCCTGTGTTGCAATAAACTGTTTTGCTTTCACTTCGGCTTTCGCCTCCCATTCATCGCATAACATTTAACAACAAAAGGCATATGTGCATCAACTAACAGCAGAGATTCACCAGTATACAATACAAACCACCGTCGATTCTCGATACAAACCTTTATTATATTCTCCAACATTGTAAACACAAAGATCGCTCACAAAATCACACAAATGTGCGGGGTGTAGTTCGTTTTTACAAAAAGCTAACCAGTGTCAACATTAAATTCTCGAGTCATTTCACTCTGACACACAGCTCTGAAAAGTGCCGATCGAGATAACCGAAGTTCAGTGGCAAATTTGCCCCCCTTGTGCTCGAGATATTAGGGTTCGGCGACATAAAAGAATCGACATAACCGATAAAAAATGCTAAGACAAAGCGAGAATTTGTCGGTTCCACTTCAAAAACGTCGACTTAATAGAGTTGGCGAGTTAACCGAGGTCGAGATAAGTGATATAAAGGTAAAAAATATATTTTGGAGACATGTTGTAGTTTGCCAAATATTAGAAAATGGTTTGAGGAAGTGCTGTTTGGTCGTGTCTAAAGCTAAATTAATATTTAAAAAGTTGAATTGTATTAAGAGACCCAGTATTGTGCTAACACACTCTGTGTTGGTTATATAAAAATGGAAACCTCTCCTAAGTTTTCACTGTCAAGGAGGTTAGGAGTTTAAGGCGATGAATTCAAGTTTTAGGGGGGAGCCGTCCCTTTAAGATTTAAACGTTGATGCAAATATTTGCCATACTTAACACAAGTTGTGAACTGTGACTTTAAGAATGCAGTGCTGCATCTTACCTTGACAAAGGTATTCATAAAGTGAACCCATCTTCTGAAGGTAGTCCTGGGCATAGTTGGTGAGTGTGCAGCGAGGGGTTAATATTTCACACTTGACTTCATTCTTTTTGGTCTCCTTGCCAAGAAGCAGAACAGGCTTGTATTCAATGGCATGGAGTTTCTCAAGCTGCAATCACAACATTGTGTATTTGCTGTTTAAGTAACAGAAAAACAACAGCAAAAAAGCTAAACATATTGTTATTAAGAATGTATTACATTATTGCTGAAGCATCCAGGTCAATGCGATTCAGGATTTTTAACTTCATGGTGTATAAACAAGTATGTGCAAACAGGAAAGGCTCCTCCAGCCCCATCACCAAAAAAGCCCAGCACCATCTCTACTTCCTGAGAGCACTTAGGAAAGCTCCTCCATCTCCCCCCATCCTGACCACGTTCTACAGAGGGACCATTGAGAGCATCCTGAGCAGCTACATCACTGCCTGGTTTGGGAACTGCACAGTCTTGGAGCGCAAGACCCCACTAAGGATAGTGAGGACCGCTGAGAAGATCATCGGAGTCTCTCTCCCCTCTATCATGGACATTTACACCACACGCTGCATCCGCAAAGCAAACAGCATTGTGGACAACCACACACACACCTGTCACACACACTTTTCACTCTCCTACCATCAGGGACAGAGGGGTTGACTTGAAATCCATTGGGGTCTCCCCACGCAGGTTCGAATCCTGCCGACTACGATTTGTTTCCTATTAATTACCCCGATAAAGTTAGTTTACAGGGTGTTGTGTTTGTTTAATGTTTACATTTCCAGTTAATTATACAGATATGGTTAAATTTTGTTTTCTTGTGTTAATAGGGCTTCCAGTATAAGTAGGGGATGATAGAAAATTGTGTAGTAGTTGTGGCCGAGTGGTTAAGGCGCTGGACTAGAAATCCATTGGGGTCTCCCCGTGCGGGTTCGAATCCTGTCGTCTACGATTCGCTTTCTGTTCACATTTTGTGTTAATTATACAGATATTGTTCATTTTCGTTTTCTTGTGTTAATATGGATGTCAGTTTAAGTAGGGGGTGGCAGCTAGCTGTGTAGTAGTCGTGGCCAAATGGTAAAGGTGCTGGACTTGAAATCCATTGGGGTCTCCCCCCGTAAGGTCGAATCCTGACAACTGAGATTTCCAGTTGTCCAGTTAATTATACAGATATGGTTCAATTTCGTTTTCTTGTGTTGTTAGGGCTACCAGTATAAGTAGGGGATGATAGAGCATTGTGTAGTAGTTGTGGCCGAGTGGTTCAGGCGATGGCCTAGAAATTTATTAGGGTCTCCCCGCGCAGTTTCCTAGGGTAGCTTCCTGTGTTTGACTTGTTTGCCGCGAGTTACGTGTTTGTATCTCTCGGCGTCTTTCAAACAAACTTTGCTATCTATCTATCCGTTTTTCCTCTTTTAATAATCCTTAATTGTTTTTGTCTTCCTGACTTGTGCCTGTAGTTAGTTAACTCGACTATAACTAGTGTTGTTTATATTTATTTTCTCTCACTCACATCTCTGTATAATAAATCTGTTCGTGACGATAAGCACTATGCCGGTTGTTTGTCTGCATTCGAGCACAGGTGAGGACTCGTTCGAGTTGCAAACGGTGGCGTTGGAGATGGAGGCATTGGAGAAACAGATTCGCGAGCTGCATGTAAAGCATGACCGGCTGCGAGAGCGGAAAGCGGCGCTGGAAACATCCCGGGCGGACGCGCACTCATCCCAGGTAAACTCCCAGGTTGAACCTAACGCTCCCAGCACATCAACTCCGCGTGCTTCTATGCCCAGGCCCAGCGCACCTACAACTCCGGCACCGGTGCAACATGGACCCTGGATGCGACCGCGGCGGAAGAGACAAGCCAAGCCCCGATCGAGGACGTCTCCACCTCCACCACCGGCCTTCGAGATCTCGACCGAGAACCGCTTCGTCCCCCTCCGCGAGACGGAACGCGACACTGTTATTCTCGGAGATTCCATCGTCCGGCATGTCCGCGCTACCCGAGCTAAAGGTAAGGTGCACACTCGCTGTTTTCCTGGTGCTCGTGTTCTGGATGTCGCTGCGCAGGTACCCGCGATCCTGAACGAGAACTTCGGAGCGGTTGTTCTCCATGCCGGATCAAACGACACCAGGCTGCGGCAAACGGAGATCTTAAAGAGGGACTTCAGGATCCTGGTGGAGACGGTACGCAGCACATCACCCACAACGAGGATCATTGTGTCAGGACCTCTTCCCACTTACCAGCGAGGGGCTGAGAAGTTTAGTAGACTTTTAGCTCTAAATGAATGGTTACAGTCATGGTGTCGAGAACATAAACTTCTCTTTGTTAATAACTGGAACTGTTTCTGGGAGCGTCCTAGGTTCTTCCGCCCTGATGGCCTGCACCCCAGCAGAGTTGGAGCAGCAGTGCTATCAGATAACATCTCTAGGATACTACACACCATCTGACTGGTAAGACATCAAGAAATCTTCAACTATAAGAACACGCATACTACAGACCAAATAGTTACAAGTTCACACACAGCCCAGTTTATAGAAACCGTATCTATTCCTCGGGTAGTAAAACCAAGAATTACATACACAAGATCCAGAAATAATCTTATTGCAGTTAAAACTGAAAAATGCCAGATAAACAAACACAACAAAGTTCTAAAGTTCGGTCTTTTAAACATTAGATCACTTGCACCCAAAGCACTGATTGTAAATGAGATGATCACAGAGAATAATCTCGATGCACTCTGTCTCACTGAGACCTGGATTAAACCAGGTGATTATATGGGTCTAAACGAGTCGACACCGTCAGGATATGTTTATAAGCATGAGCCCCGTCAGACTGGTCGTGGGGGGGGTGTAGGAACCATTTATAGTGCTTCTCTTAATGTTAGTCAAAGATTAGGATTCAGCTTTAAATCATTTGAAGTGCTCGTTCTTAAAATTGCACTTTCAGAGATGCATAGAAAACTCGCTCTGGTCACCGTGTACAGACCCCCAGGACCCTACGCTGATTTTCTTCATGAGTTTGCTTGTTTTCTCTCAGACCTCCTGATCAGCTTTGATAAAGTGCTGCTTGTAGGAGATTTTAATATTCATGTAGATGATGAAAACGATGCCCTAGGATTATCATTTGTCGATTTACTAAACTCTTTTGGAGTTAAACAAAACGTCACCAGACCAACCCACCGTTTTAACCACACACTAGACTTAATAATATCCCACGGAGCAGAAGTCACTGATATAGATATTTTACCCCAGAGTGATGACATCACAGACCATTATCTCCTACTGTACACACTACCGGTAGAGCAGATTAACCGTGTTTCACCACGTTATCGACCTGGTAGGACTATTATTCCAACCACTAAGGACAGATTCATAAATAACCTGCCTGATTTATCTCAGTTTCACATTAAACCCATAAATGCTGATCATCTTGATGAGATGGCGAACAACATAGACCTTATCCTCACTAGCACTTTAGACACTGTTGCCCCCATCCGGTTAAAAAAGGTTAGAGAACAAGCACCTGCACCTTGGTATAATAGTCATACACATGCCCTAAAGAGAACAACACGTAATCTGGAGAGAAAATGGAGGAAAACTAAATTGGAGGTATTTAGAATTGCGTATAAAGACAGTATGCTTAGCTACAGACAGGCGCTAAAAGCTGCTAGAGCTAAACACCTGAGCAAACTCATAGAAAATAACAAAAACAATCCCAGGTTCCTTTTCAGTACAGTCGCTAAATTAACAACAAATCAGGGATCTAAAAAATGTGTTCCATCACAGTTTAGTAGTGAAGACTTTATGAATTTCTTCACTGAAAAAATAGATAACATTCGAAAAACAATTGTGGCAGTTCAACCTCTGACAGCATCTCCCGACACAATCGTACTTACAACCCCACAACTACACTGTTTTACATGTATAAGACAGGAAGAGCTGTATGATGCTATTATGAAAGCTAAATCAACAACATGTCAGTTAGATCCAATTCCCACTAAACTACTGAAGGAAGTGTTATATACAGCTGGTGAGCCTCTTTTAAATATTATTAACTCCTCACTATCGTTAGGTCATGTCCCTAAATCCCTCAAGTTAGCAGTTATTAAGCCCCTCATTAAAAAACCTAATCTGGATCCAAACACGCTATCGAATTACAGACCAATTTCAAATCTCCCATTTATGTCTAAGATTTTAGAAAAGATTGTCGCTGCCCAGCTATGTAACCACTTGCAGGAGAACAATATCTTTGAAGAGTTTCAGTCAGGTTTTAGGCCCCATCATAGCACAGAAACTGCTCTAGTTAAAATCACTAACGACCTGTTTTTAGCTTCAGACCAAGGCTACATCTCCCTATTAGTTTTACTAGATCTTAGTGCTGCGTTCGACACTATAGATCATGATCTTCTCCTCGATCGCTTACAGAATTACATCGGTATTCAGGGACAGGCATTAAGCTGGTTTAAATCCTACCTGTCCAATCGTTACCATTTCGTAGATTTAAATGGAGAGCTATCCAGGATAATGCTAGTAAATTATGGCGTGCCACAAGGGTCAGTTCTGGGACCCCTGCTTTTTACAATATACATGCTTCCATTAGGAAATATTATTAGAAGGCATGGAATTAGCTTCCATTGTTATGCTGATGATACCCAGCTATATATTTCATCCAAACCAGGCGATACAGCTCAATTAGCTCGCATAACTGAGTGTGTTGAAGAAATAAGAGATTGGATGACCCATAACTTTCTGCTATTAAATCCTGATAAAACTGAGATTTTGCTCATCGGCCCAAAAAATAGTACACAGAAGCTCCAGCATCTCAGCCTGCATTTAGACGGTTGTTCTGTAACTACTAGTTCAACGGTAAAAGACCTGGGAGTTATTTTAGACAGCAACTTATCTTTTAAAAATCACATCAATCAAGTTACAAAAACAGCCTTCTTTCACCTTAGAAATATTTCTAAGCTAAGAAATATGTTATCTATATCTGATGCAGAGAAGCTCGTCCATGCGTTTATGACCTCTAGAATAGACTACTGTAATGCATTACTAGGTGGATGTCCTGCATCATTAATAAACAAGCTTCAGTTAGTTCAGAATGCCGCAGCAAGAGTTCTTACTAGGTCAAGAAAATACGATCATATAACCCCAATCTTATCGTCCCTACATTGGCTTCCTATTAAGTTTCGAATAGACTACAAACTACTGCTACTCACTTATAAAGCACTAAATGGTTTGGCTCCCATGTATCTATCCAGTCTCTTAACACGCTACAATCCGTCACGCTCCCTGAGATCTCAAAACTCTGGGCTTCTAGTAGTTCCTAGAATAGCAAAGTCCACTAAAGGCGGTAGAGCATTTTCACATTTAGCTCCTAAACTCTGGAATAGTCTTCCTGACAGTGTTCGGGGTTCAGATACACTCTCCCAGTTTAAGTGTAGATTAAAAACATATCTTTTTAGCAAAGCCTACACATAACACACATCACACACATCACATCACAACCTTGTGCTCCAGAACATCTGATCACATGCACATTATCAACTTGTGCTGTTAATATCATGAACAGCAGCTACGCTAATTCCTCTCCACTGCTTCTCTTTCTCTCCCCATCCCGAGGCTTTCTGAGGTTTGGCCAGCTCCAGTCACGTCCCACCTCGTGAAGATTATGGACCTATGGATGATCATGGAGAAGTAGATGCCGAGTGTTTAAAGGCCCTGGCATGGAGAAGCTGATGCTGGATCTATGATGATCACAAATTGTTCTGTATTGTTGAAAGATTTATGACCAAACTTTTGATGTCACCCATATGAGGATGGGTTCCCCTTTGAGTCTGGTTCCTCTCAAGGTTTCTTCCTCATATCATCTAAGGGAGTTTTTCCTTGCCACTGTCGCCACGGCTGCTCATCAGGGACAAACGCACACCATTCACCTTCACTGTTGTTTTCTGTAAAGCTGCTTTGAGACAATGTCTGTTGTGAAAAGCGCTATACAAATAAACTTGACTTGACTTGACTTGGCAGTTTCGAATTCTGCCGACTGGGATTGACTTTCTGTTTACATTTCCTATTAAGTACCCTGATCCAGTTAGTTTACAGGTTGTTGTGTTAATAGGGCTTCCAGTTTAAGTAGGGGATGATAGAAAATTTTGTAGTAGTCGTGGCTGAGTGGTTAAGGTGATTGACTTGAAATCCATTGGGGTCTCCCTGCACAGGTTCAAATCCTGCTGACTACGATTCGCTTCCTGTTTACGTTTCCTTTTAATTACACCGATCCAGTTAGTTTACAGGTTGTTGTGTTTATAGGGCTTCCAGATTAAGTAGGGGCTGATCAAGACTTGTGTAGTAGTTGTGGCCGAGTGGTTAAAGAAATGGACTAAAAATCCATTAGTGGGCTCCCTGCGCAGATTTGAATCCTGCCGACTACGATTCACTTTCTGTTTACATTTCCTATTAATTACGGCAATCCAGTTCGTTTACAGGTTGTTGTGTTAATAGGGCTTTCAGTTTAAGTAGGGGATGGTAAAGGTTTGTGTAGTAGTCGTGGCTGAGTGGTTAAGGCGATGGCCTAGGAATCTATTGGGGTCTCCTCGAGCAGGTTCGATTACTGCCGAATACGATTTTATTTTTGTTTACATTTCCTGTTAATTATACCGAGTGTTCATTTGCGTTTTCTTGCGTTAATAGTGATTCCAGTTTAAGTAGGGGTGACAGCTAACTGTGTAGTAGTCGTGGCTGAGTGGTTGAGGCGATGGTCTAGAAATCCTTTGTGGTTTCCCCCCACAGGTTCGAATCCTGCTGACTACGATTTGCTTTCTGTTTACATTTCCTATTAATTATCCCGATTCCAGTTAGTTTACAGGTTGTTGTGTTAATAGGGCTTCCAGTTTAAGTAGGGGAAGATAGAGACTTGTGTAGTAGTCGTGGCCGAGTGGTTAAGGCGATGGACTTGAAATCCATTGGGGTCTCCCCGCGCAGGTTCGTATCCGGCCGACTACGATTCGTTTTCTGTTCACATTCCGTATTAATTATTCAGATATTGTTCATTTGCCTTTTCTTGTGTCTTAATAGGGATTCCAGTTTAAGTATGGGTTGACAACTAACTGTGTAGTAGTCGTGGCCGAGTGGTTAAGGCGATGGACTTGAAATCCATTGCGGTCTCCCTGCGCAGATTCGAATCCTGCCGAATACGATTCACTTACTGTTAACATTTCCTATTAACTCTCTTCTCTAACTTTACCATTCACTTCACTGACCATTACACTCATATTATTGACCAACACACTCACATCAATGACCATCACTGATCATTACACTCATTACTGATCATCACACTCATCACTGTTCTATACAATCACATCACTGACCATCACATTCGCATCACTGACCATCACATCACTGATCACCACACTCAACACTGATCATCACATTCACATCACTGACCATTACAATCACATCACTGATCATCACAATCAACACTGAACATCACATTCACATCACTGATCATCATGCTCACATCACTGACCATCACACTTATCACTGACCATCACACTCATCACTGACCATCACACTTATCACTGACCATTACACTCACATCAGTGACCATCACACTCACATCACTGACCATCACACTCATCAGTGACCATTACACTCATCACCGATCATCACACTCATCACTGACCATTACACTCACATCACTGATCATCACACTCACATCACTGACCATCACACTAATCACTGATCATTACACTCATTACTGACCATCACATTCACATCACTGATTATCACACTCACATCACTGACCATCACACTCACATCACTGACCATTACACTCACATCACTGACCATTACACTTACATCAGTGACCATCACACTCACATCACTGACCATCACACATCAGTGACCATCACACTCATCACTGACCATTACACTCATCACTAATCATCACACTCATCACCGACCATCACACTAATCACTGATCATTACACTCATTACTGGCCATCACATTCACATCACTGATCATCACACTCACATCACTGACCATCACACTCATCACTGTCCATCACACTCACATTACTGACCATCACACTCACATCACTGACCATTACACTCACATCACTGACCATCACACTCATCAGTGACCATCACACTCACATCACTGACCATCACACTCATCACTGATCATTACACTCATCACTGATCATGACACTCACATCACTGACCATCACACTCATCACTGACCATTACACTCATCACTGATCATCACACTCATCACCGACCATCACACTAATCACTGATCATTACACTCATTACTGACCATCACACTCACATCACTGATCATCACACTCACATCACTGACCATTACACACTCTTCACTGACCATCACACTCTCATCACTGACCATCACACTCACATCACTGACCATCACACTCACATCACTGACTATTACACTCTCATCACTGACCATCACACTCACATCACTGACCATCACACTCTCATCACTGACCATCACACTCACATCACTGACCATCACACTCACATCACTGACCATCACACTCTCATCACTGACCATCACACTCACATCACTGACCAGGTCTCCAGCCTTGATAAATGTGGAGGGTTGTGTTATAAAGAACATCCAGTTTAAAACATGTGGCAAATCTGATATGCGGATCACGAATCAGAATTTTAGAGACTGGTGTAAATCCACCAGGTATGTTGATGAAGTTCATCACGACTTTGTATCATGGTAAAGTCATGGAATGTTATTGCTTAAAGCCTCTTTTCTCTCTCTCTCTCTCTCTCTCTCTCTCTCTCTCTCTCTCTCTCGGAATATCAGATATGTATGGAAGCCTGTTTCCGGCAGTGAAAAAACTAAGGTCACAGTTCTGTAATTTTTTTCGCGGATTTGCGGCACATCATCATAGTATTAATAATAATGATAATATAATATTATAATATAATGATGTTCTCCTCTGTGCTCCTGCAGTAAAGAGGAAGACTTAATCAGATTTAAAATTAATAACAAAAATACAAATAAACCCTGGGCCTCTTTCACTAATATATACATCATTTTGAAATATTATTTGTACCTTTTGTGTGTTTGCATCTATTATATTTTATTATTTGACATTTTTGTAGATTTTCCGGTAATCAAAATTAAATGTTTTATTGTTCATATAACAGTGACTTGTGAATTTTTCTGTTAACCCGCATCATCTTCTGTGTTGCCTGTCCAGAGTAAAAACAACCCTATGTATTCACAATTCAAGTTTCAGTGACACGTCAAATAACGTCACAGTTAAAGTATGTTAGAACCAATGATATTTGCATGGGAGGATCATAGGAATATCTTTCGGGTTATTGAAAACAAAGATGACTATTGTCAGAGCTATAGGTTGGTCAAAATTAACACCATAAAGCAGGGGTCACCAACATGGTGCCCACGGCCACCAGGTCACCCGCAAGGACCACATGAGCCGCCCGCGAGCCTTTTCTAAAAATAGCTGTTTCCTACTTTGTTAAATCATTGTTGATAATTATTGTGAGAAATCATTTAGATCATCAGTGTCTTCACATAGATCAGGGGTGTTAAACTCAGGCCCGCGGGACAAATCCAACCCGACGTACAATTATATACGGCCCGCGAGATAATTTTATAAAGATCTATTATTATTATTATAAATGGCCTGGCGATATGTAGCTCTGATAACACAAACTACAGATCCCATAATGCAGCGCTTCAGCTGTCTTACCGAACTCTAGACCACCTGGGAACATTCCAGCGTCAATCAAGTCGAGCTTCTGTTGATGTATTTAACCCTATTGTAAAGTTATTGTGAAACAGCGCCTCACAGTGGCGAAGAGAAAAGTTGATTCTGAAAACCGAGTCGCCCTGTTTGAGATAAAGAACATGAGTGAAAAACAGAAGAATCCAGAAATAATGTGAGATGATGCTTTAAAACAGGATTCACAGGAAACTTACCAAGTAGCCTGAAAATTGCTGCTACAGAGACGTTTCTGAACTTTGTTTCCTCTGTTTGTGTTTGTTTCAGCAAAGTATTCAAGATGAGCCACACACTTTTTCTGATGAATAAAAAATTGGACATATTAAGTGTTTTTGTGACAGTAATAGAATACCATCAATTGTACATTAATGCAACAAAAATGGAAAGTTTGCAGTATTTGGGACACACACACTGGGACACACACACACTGTCTCATATGAGTCTCACATTTGCCGGTTTGCAATTTATCTAATGTTTAAAAATCTAGAAAGATGAGAATTAAACATGTTGAAGCAGTTTCACATTCAGTACCGTATAACATGGGAGACCCTCCAAATCCAGCCCAGTTGTGCACAGAGAAGGTCCAGGCTGAATACGTAGTCCCAGGCAGCAGGACGGAGATCATCACCATACCAACTGCTCTTCTGGAATGTCAGACTTTTGTCTTTCAGAAGAGCCTTCAGTGTGCTGGTGATGGCTCTGTAGGGGTCTCCAGGAGGCTCCTAGCAAAAAATACATCATTTATTTAAAACCCAGATCAATGAAACAATGTTTATAATAATATGATCATAACTGTAAGGTCACAAGCAATCACAAGTGCAGATGATTGAAATACTGAGGTGGAGCTCTAACTGTGCATTCTGCTCTTTTTATAACCTCCATTTATTACTCTTATGTAAGGAGGAGTCCTAGAAAATGACCTCCAAATGACCCCAAGATTTTAAATACACATGAAAAATAGCACACAGCGTTACTGAAGGGTTTATGTATCAGACAGTAACAGGGGTAAATAATGATCTAGAATACTACATGAGTGTGTTATTTGAGGCACAAAGTTAGTTTGTTTATTCAGTAGTGAGCACAGTGTCACATGGTTCTATATCACTTCCTTTATTAGTATATTATGAAACAGATTTATTTGCTTGCATCTTTATTGCACTGATCTGATTATTTTTGTCATAAACAGCATCATTAACGCTGGAGTTAAGTGCAGTTTAAGGCAATCTTATTTATAAAGATAAGATTTTATTAATAAAAAAAGAAAGTGTCCTGTAACACTTTTAGCTTGAATTTTGAAGTAAGAAATTAAATACTTATTAATTTAATTCAACATGAATTTATAATGAATTTGCTCCATAGATCACATGGACATTGGAAATGAAAAGTAGATTAAGATTGCAGTAAAACACATGAAAGGTCCAGTTGAAAAATGATGTTTAATGACTGTTCTGATGACTGTTGTGATGAGAATCAGCTACTTACCGTATCCCAGTGCAGATATTTGCTGAGCAAGTAATAAATCTTTCCGTATGCCTTCATTTTGCACACGATGTGAACGGCTCTGCATAAAGGGCTGTTATGGGAAAAAACACTTGGCCATGCTGTCACCATGACCATTATCAGTTTTGGGGCTTCAGAAGAGTCTGCAAAGGAAACAAAACGATACCACAGATTTAAAATACACTGTATAGGAAGAAATACAAAACCAAAAACAGAACACAATTGCCTTATTTATATCACTGTCCAGATCATTTTTAGTAAATATATAATGACATGTCAATATAATCTCACCTTCTTTAAGAAGTCTGTAGGCGAGAGCATGTGCTTTATGAGAGTCTCCTCTTTTTTAACACAATCCCACATAAACCCTACAGAGAGACTGCAGGAGTTCATGTCCCATAGACTCTTTCTCCACCTTGATCTTCTCCAAAACCACTTTCAGAAACGTCTCTGCTAACGACTAAATGAGACGGAAGAAAAAGATCAACCAACATCCAACTAAATCAAACATGTATTCAAGTCATGCATGAAAAATAAATATTAGGGAGTTAAGACTTGACTGTAGATTAGGTTTAGAAAAACTACTAGAATTTGCATTAACCAAAACCTGGAGTAAAGTTTTTACATGACAAATCAAATCTACTGTTCAATTTCAGAACATCAGGAACAGTGAATTCTGGATTGACTATTGAAAAAGAGAAAACTCAAATCCACAGATAAAGAATTGCATGTACACTAAATAAAATGCATGCGTGTGAATTGAATGCACACTAAATAAAACAGAAGATAATCACTGACCTCGTTTACACTAAACTTGGAAATGAGAGATTTTTCTTGATCTGTCAGAGAAGGAAGTTCACATTTCCCTTTAAGTAGTGCATCAATCCAGTTTGGAGATAAAACATCATCACAGGAATGCTGCAGTGTTTTTAATGCACTAGTGATGAGGGATTGTTTTGTGTGTTTGTGAGCTGCAGCATCAAGTCGAGGCTTTTTAGCAGCACTGGGTGGTGGCATGTTCTGATGCAGATCTCTTTGCTCTCAGGATGGTCTGGGTTTGATTTCCTGGGAGAGGAGATTTGACAACTGACACACAAGCACACAGTTTTTCCAGACTCAAACTCCTGACTGTTATCACACATGTACCTACCTGACACATGTAGGTTGATTAGAATGTTTACATTGGTGATTTATGCTGAGATCAAATTGATTTGACAGAATTGTATCATGCAGTAATAATGTGCTTTTACTCTCTTACACACTGAAGGCAGAAGCTGGTTTTTAATACATAAAGCATTTAAAGCATTTCTGTGGAAAAGAAAGAAAAAGATTGAGATAGAACACTAGATTTTCCTGTGCAGTTTATCACATGTTGATTTTGTTTACAGAGATTTACATGGATCAAATGTGATCAAATCACATGACAGACAATTCTACAGTATAGATAATACATTGGGAATGTTATATTACAGGGAAATAATCAGCATAAATAAAGTAAAATCAGTAATAGAAACTTACTTGTTTTTTGTATATAAAGTGTGTTTTTATTAAATATTTCGAAAAAGATCCACAAGCAGTCTTGATGTCGGTCACCAGAAAAAGAGATTTTGCTGCACCAATCAGGGATGCGGACGCAACCAGAGAGGCGGAGCTTCTAGTATCAACACGCCTTTGCTGTAAAAGTGATGGGAAGATCGGATCATTTTAGTGACTCGGTTCTTTGAATCTCATTAATGAAAATGAAATTAGAAAATAAAGAATCACTCTTAGAGACGAATCGTTCTTCTGAGTCACATTGAAGACTCGTTCAGAATCAAGGAATCGTTCATAACCGACTCATCACTACTCTGAATCATCAGTAATGAGCTCCGGGAGAAACTCCGTGTTCCAGGTGGAGGATGAAGACCCTCTGCCGGGATGGAGCGACTGTAAGACCCCTGTAACGGTGACTTTCTAGTCTTTATGGGGTTTATTCTCTTTGCAACACCGAGTCTCACACTTTAAGATCCATGAGCTAGGCTAACTAGCCGGCTAACTAATCTTAGCTTCAATAGGTTTCATCCGCAGGTTAAATATTCTACATTTAGTGAGTTATAAATAAATATAAATATATTCTGTAGAGTAATGAAATTATCTTTGCATAAATTAAAAATACAAACATTGAAAACAAGCATTTGAAGGTAGTAAAGTGGCAGTAAATCACGTTTGAAAACAGATGAGAGAATGAAATAGAGAAACACAGCAAAATAACAGACTTAATGAAAAAGAAAGGAAAAATATGCGTTGGTGTATAAATGCTGTTATTTGCTGCTTTTAGATTTAGTGTTTGTTCTCAGCGTTTTAATTAAATCATCACGATGTCCAGTGCGACTCCCGAAGTTACAAACAAACAGTTTACACAATAACACTTCATTAAACTGCACCATTTTCACATGATGAATAACAGCATTCACTAACAACCAATTTCATTATCCATTATTATCCATTCCATTAGTTATTGCAGAATAAAAACCCATAAAGTTTGGAAACTCACTGTTCCAGCAGTCGTACAGTCGCTCTATTAAACATTTTTCTACTATTGAACATCAGGTAGCTGCTGAGTGTGTAAGTAGTAGTAGAATATAGTAGACCCTTTAGACCAGGGGGGTCCAAACGTTTATTTACTAAAGTCCTGTATTAGATCTGTTACATATGAATTGTGTGTGGACACGACGTCTCTCCTGAAGGTTGTCGGTTACAAGACGGAGACAAAAAGTTATGGACGGCAAACTTTTTTTAATGACCATAAAGTGTAATCTATTAATATAAAGTGTGGGTTTGGTCATATGAGGGGATTTCAGTCAGCATCAGGGGGTAATTTTGCTGGTGTCGGCATAAAGACTAACAGCAGTGTGTAAGAGCAGTGTCTCTGTTGTGTTACAGCTCCATCAACACTTTAATCTCGTAAGAACTGCGAGACTGAGAGGAACCACCACATCCAGAGTCCACCCACATCCAGCTCAAGTTCCAGCTGTGGAGGAGAAACCAGCTGCAGCTCAAGTTCCAGCTGTGGAGGAGAAACCAGAATGTCGTTCTCTTCTGTCTCTGGTGTTCTCTTCTCCTTTATCAGATTAAGAAATGAATCCAAATCTGCTGCTACTTTCTCTATGTGTTTCAGTGCCTCCTTCTTTTCAGCAGCCTGTTTAGATTTCTTTTCTCTTATGCTTTGAAAAATCTCTTCCACTTCCATTCTTAACTTTATGTCTCGTTACTCACAGTAACTGATCAGAGAAATGAGAAATACTGACTGTTCTGACTTATACAGACTTGTCCTACTGTGACGTCACACAGTGAAGCCCCGCCCTTATTTTGCGACGTCACATCTGTGCTTTCCTGCGCATGTGCTGAATGTTGCAGAATCATAAATGACCAGTAGGTGGCAGTGTGATGTGTATTAGAGCTCACTGTCACAGCAGGTCATTAGAAGTAGTGGAGCTCTAATGACGTCATTAATAGCGAGGACAAGACACACAGCAGTTTGGGATTCTTTTATTGACTTTATTGATTAATTGATTTGGAGTATGATTGTGTTTCTGATCAAAGTAAGTTCATGTGTATGGAGTAAAAACAACCTGTACATTTCTCACTTCCAGACAGTATTATGAGATGTTCATCTGCTGGAAGTTCATGTTTAATGCTGCATGTTTTATAGGATTTATGAGCTGGAAGAAATGTTTCTATATTGGTTTTGTTTTAAACGACTGGTGCATTTTTAGCTTCTTTTTCCCCTCAACTGAAAGGAGGCAGAAGTTGGAAAACATTTTAATTGTGATTATTATAAAACCTGTATGTGAGTATTTTAGGAAAAATGCTGTTTATTGTATTTATTGTAAAACTTTATGCTTCAGATGAGTTTTAGAAAAATTTTTTTTACTTATTAAAAAATAAAACGTCATTCTGAGTGAAACCAACGGTTTATTAAATGCTTTATTCACTAAATAAACATCAATAAAACTGGATGATTTGTTTTTATTGAATGTAAAAAAATTAATTTGAGGATAATTGAACTTAATGAATGGAATAGTTTTGGATTAAATGAAGACTTTACTGAACTAAACAGCACTGAATTCTCCTTTAAATCAACTAAAGTTTACTGAATTAAATACTTATATGAAAATAAACCCGGTTTCTTCAACCCTGTTCGGTTTCAGCCCCACTTTTGGGCCTCACAGCTGAAAATGACCTTCCTAACTTTCAATGGTAAAAGTTCCTGACAACAGTGTGCTACATACACAATTTACATCTCTTTTAAAAAAACACACTTTGGGCTTTACATCATCCAAACATGCTGAAATTCCTTAATGAAAAAATGTGTACGTCATAAAACATTTATATATAAATACATGAATTCGGTCCTGAAGCAATCCAGAATAGTGACGGGTTAAAAGTCACATGTGTAATGAGTTTATATTTCAGCTTTGAAGAAAATACAATAAAAACGAGATTCCTATAAACATTATTCTGAGACTGTGTGTAGTCCTTTTCTCCCTCCGTCTGTTTGAGGAAAAGCAGCCTGATAACCAAATGTACCGAAGGTGAATAATATTATGAATAATAACATTCACACAATAAGCATAAGACTGGTATTTGAACATTAGAAAAACAGTAGAAGAAGAAAGTAATGAAAATAAAAGTAGCACAATGCTTCCTTCAGTGCCTCTGTGAATGATGGAGCACATCTGGACCTTCCTTTTATCCTTCCATTCTACAAACAGCACATCCTCTTCTCTCAGCCAGTGATGAGGCCTCGAGGAGCTTTATTCAGAAGCTTGTTGGTGATGGTTTGAGGGTTTGTGGACTGAATTTTCCCACATGCTCAGATGTTATTTTTTAGGAGATCTCTAAACAGTGCTGGACTTGTGTAGAAGTCGTCAACAAACAGTTTGTAGCCCGTTCCCAACATCTTCTCATCAACAAGTGGCATGACAGATGGGCTACAGACTGGCTGGGGTGTAAAATCCTGATTCCACCTCTCTTCAGGTGTGTTGGGGGATACAACCAGCGAAGACTGGGATTTTCTGTCTCTCACTCTTACTGGTAGAGCTGAAACAGGTGCTGAGTTTGGAGACTGCTTGAACCTCTTTTCTGGTTGATGGCTGGTGTGTGGAACCCACTTCTCCTCAGAAGATTCAACTAAATGTCTGTTGGAGCTGCTATCATGGGCCCTCAACTGCTCAGTTGTATGAATGAGATAATTATAACTTATAACATAGGAAATTGTTTATTTAGTTATAATTTTTCCTATAAAACTTCATTATAATGAACGTAATATCTAATAATGTGTTAGTTATAACAATAATAATAATAATAATAATAAAAAATCTGATAATAATGTTAGCAACAGTGTTCGTTCAATTGAGTCTGAATCAAAAGATTCACTGGTAAATGACTCGATTCCACAGTTGTAGAAAAATCTGTAACATAAAACATTCTGTCTCCTTAAAAATATTTCTTTCAGCAGTCTCACTCAAGTAAAGAAACTTTTGTTCTGTTTGTACAAAACCAGCAGCTGGTCAGAAAGTTCCTACTCTGTTCCTGGGTTAGTTTGAGGGGTTCACCTCAGTCAGCTTCGTCTACGTGGTTTGGCTCGTCATCTTACATCATCGTCTCATTGTAATGAACGGTGTTCCAGCATGAAAAACCCCTGACCTGCATATATACAGACAATAATCAGTTCCCAAACATCTCAACATTCACTGTTTCTAGTTCAATAACAGAACAAATAGCATTCGTACAGTTTAGAGTCTGATTTGAGGTTTGATCAAGTTTACATTGGATTCTAACATGTTTGATTGAGTTCTTGCATGTAGATGATACTTTTAATACATTTAATACTAACTTCATGCAGGTTCTCGCCATAAAGACTGGATTTTATACAAATCTTTTAGACAAAATAAATTGTTTAACTGTAATTAAATCTGTACCCGTTATTTCTACATTATTTATTACATTCATTTTAATCAGCTTCATTTAACTTCAGTTTCATTTATTTATATCACAAAAATGCAGCTTAAAAATTATACATGTAAAACAGTAAACAGTTTGAGTTTAAGACAGTTTAATATTATTAAGAAAAATATGTTGCTTTGTAAAAGATCAACATCACATATAACTAGACAACAAAACCCCATTAATAATATTTGTACAGAATTAAGTAAAACGAAAGTCGTCACAGGGCCACTAGAGGGCAGTGTGAGATTTCATATATGTGTAAATCTGCATATAATAAAAATAAAGATTATTATTATAAAATCATAAATATGATTAAATGTAGACCTTTAGGTACTGAAGCACCTCAGTGCAATAAAGTATTACATTCTAAAGTCCAGCAAACACGACATGGGAGTCAATTACTTGTAGCATTTTCTTGAACTTGGTTTGCAGGAGAAAATCTGGTTTTGTTGAAATAACAGGTTAACAGATGATAACTGGATAAATAACTAATGAATAAATGCTTCATCCTGCTCATTAACATGCAAACTGATGATGAGTTCCATCACCTGCTGTATGAACCTGAACAGAATCCACATTGTATTTCTAGTTGGAGATGCTGAGATTCTCTTTTTATTGAAATCTTTTGATTAAAACAGCAGGATGAGTTACTAAAGCTGAGCTTTTTCTCTCACTGAGACGTGAATTTTGTAGAACTGCTACTGCAATTTTTACATGAGATGCAATAAAATCGTCCACCTACAGAACCTACAGAAACCCAGCGTGACTTCCTGTAACTCAGCGTAACTCCCATGGAGGAGTCTCCCCCGTGTGGGTGGAGGAGGAACTGCTACAGTTTAGAGGCTGATTTAAGGTCAGAGCAAGTTGAGTTGTAACATGTCAATGGTACATTTAATAAATTTAGTACCACCTTCATGCAGGTTCTCAGCATAAATAGTGAATGAACCACATCTGACTCGAAAAGACCGATGTCCAAATACCTTTGACCCCACAGTGTGTATCAGTTGAAAAGCAGCAGCTTCAGATCAGTCGCTTTTCCACACTGAGGTTAAGGCCACATCTTGAAAATACACGGTTAAGCAGCCGCACTTTGTGTTGCGCGTCTAATCGTACACGTACGGTACGGGTGCTGGGAGCGGTCAAAATACATGTAAAAACGCTTCAGAACGGCGTTTCCGTTAAGAAACAGAAAAATCAGTGCATTTTATTCACCATATTCAAACATTTAAAAATCAATTTTTAGGTTTGCTCAATCTTTCAAATCATTTTTATTTAGAGTCTCCCTGTTTATTATATTCTTATTTAAAATTTTAATTCATTTTACTGTGGAGTTTTGGAGAAAAGTAAAGGCAAAATCACTCTAAGCATCAGTGCATCTTCAATCATGTCACATATTCAAACATTTACTGGACTTTGGTTTGACAAGTAGTTCTGGAAATCTAACCAGATTTTTTTATGAAATCAACACAACTGCAAAATTCAAACTCTCAGCATTTATTTTTTAAACAGATACACTGCATCCAAAAACACAGACATGAAGAAACCTCTTACAAAGCTATAAAAACACTCGACAAGAAAAACCTTCACATATACACAGCTCACACAAACAGGGGCAAACTTCTGTATGAACAGACCCACATCCTCCAGCCAAAATAGTACAAATAACTCTCCTTGTCATCAGATATATTCATTGCAAAAACAAGTGTACATGAATAATTCACAATAAAGTTTCTTTCGGCGTCTCCCGTTAGGGGTCGCCACAGCGGATCCTCCGCACGTTTGATTTGGCTCACGTTTTACGCTGGATGCCCTTCCTAACGCAACCCTTCCCAATTTATCCGGGCTTGGGACCGGCACTGAGAGTGGCTGGGGATGGTTCCCTGACCG
The DNA here is from genome assembly GCF_946808225.1 of Silurus aristotelis. Lineage (NCBI taxonomy): Eukaryota > Metazoa > Chordata > Actinopteri > Siluriformes > Siluridae > Silurus > Silurus aristotelis. The sequence continues at coordinate 1,995,995 of NC_139588.1, read as the reverse complement.
GGAATCGAACCCGGGTCGCAGCGGTGAGAGCGCTGCATCTTAACCACTAGACCACCAGGGGACCACATGAATAATTCACAATAAGCCGTGTTAAACTTTACATTCAACTGTTCAAAAACTGTCTTCAATTCCCAATCATAGTAAAAATTCAAGTAAAGAGGAAGCAGTACAAGCGAACAAGAAAAGTCAGTTTGAACAGATTTCAAGAATCCCAATTTCCCACTTAAAACAATGAGATCTAAAAACAACAATGCTCTTACACTTTAAAACAGTACAACCATTAAACAGTAGCAAAATGGAAAAAAGCTTTTGTTTGTTTTCTGTCTTATCGCAGCAATTTGGTATTCAAAGAGTCTGATCCAACTCCAATAAACAGCTGCTGTATCACTTCAAAAGGGAATTTTAGTTCCTTTGTGTAGTGAAGATGTAATGCATACACCAGGCCCATCAGGTTCAGAAAAGCATCAGGAATGTCAGTCAGGTGACGCATTACCACTTCTTCCTCAATCACCAGGGCAACGTCATTGTAGAATGCTGGGAGAGGTTCCATCACATTTTCCACCACCACAAGAATTCCAATCACCACACCCTGGATCACATCCTCTTAACGGTCACTGGGCTTTATAGAATGTAAACAAAACAAGGTATTATTACTTAAAAGCAATTACACAAATATAGTCCCAGTTCCCTGCAAATTGAGAGATCTAATGTTTCATTTTCCCTGGTTTTGCCTTCCATGTTTTAGCTTACCTCGCATATCTTCATGAATTTTGAAGGAGTCTCTCGCATGTACCATGGCAGATGCAGCAATGCTGCTGTCCTCATCTTTTGCTTTGTTGTCTGTAAAATATAATAGTTAAAGTACCAGGTTTATTCTTTCAATCCTTTGTTTTTCTTTATCATTTCTCCCCCTCCCTCATTCTTTGATGCTTTTGAAAAAATGTAAACTTTTTTCAAATTTGCACATTTACACTTGTATACTTTTATTGTAAATAAATTGACAATGATGTGTGCAACAACATTTGCTTGTAAATTTTTTTTTTAACCAAAATAAGATTTCATAGTGGATGTAACACGCTCATGCCACTTAATTCAGGGGTGTCTAATCCTGCTGGATAGGTTACCAAAGATATTATCATTTACTCATCAACATGCCACTCCAAACATTCATTCAATAAAATGAAAACGAATAGTGGCTAGGCTGTTCAGCTCTAAAAAGCAAAGAATTCTGTTAAAGTAGTGGATCACTCATGTTACCATTTTTTAACATTTTTTTAAAGATAACTTTGTGTAATAAACCGATCATATCAGTTTTTATGTTACCATGACATAATACATCAAACCTCAGTTGTTCTTGTGTCACAACATTTGATCAAAAGAACCAATGAGGTTTGATATTAATCTAGTAGCGAATACAAACTTTATTCTAAACAAAGACTGAACTTTTTATGTTTTCATCATACAAAGAGAATGTATGTTTACAATGTTTACTAAATGTGCATACACAATCTTTATAGATGCATGGGAGTGGACAGTGACTTGCCTGATGGCAGTGTCTCAGCTTGTAATGTGTGATTAGGGCACGCTGGTTGGATGAGGAAAATCTACAAATCTTGCAACACCACCTCATTGATATGGAGTTGTGCTTCCACTCTACTTGCACTGTACTGATCCTACAAATAAAAAAAACAATAAACTCCATCAAAGTACACATACACGTTAAACACAGAAATATTCACTGAACATCTTACTTACCAAATACAATGAGGATAAAAGTATAAACTTCTATGACTGGGTGATACATTCAATATTATAGTGATGATATTGCTGGCATTATGAAATTAAGCGACGCTGTAAATAAAGCTTTTATTAGCTGAAAATGTTTCTACAGTTCATGATTCTTCAGGGCTTCATAGATAACACAAATGACAAAAGTTTAATGATGTGATTATTAAACTACAAAAAGTTGTGATGTTACATTAATGCAAGATCAACACGCAAGTTAGCTATACAGAAGACACCGTTTGCACGTGCTCAGGTGTATGTCTGTTTCTTAAACGATCAGTCGTTAATTTTTAAATAAATTTTTTTACAAATAATTGACTGAGCGTTTAAGAAACATAAGTCAATCAAGCATTTTGATCAATCAAACACGAATCATCACGTCCAGAGTCATCACTGTTACACAATCAGTCATTTTCCGCGAACCGGTTCTTTCGGACAGTTCGTTTTAATGAACCGATTAAAAAAAACGGTTCACCAGTTCTTTTACATCCTCAAGTAATGAAGTTGTTTCTATCGTCCCATGAAAATACAATTAAAGACATTTAAATAAACAAATGTGTAATCATAGTGTTCTGATGGGCAAACAGATTTTTTTCTTATAGTCTTATAAATTAAACTAGTCTCCATTACCTTTTAACAGAGACGAGGATTAAGCTCATAAAGCTTAAACTAGAACATGCTCAACACAACAGGTCTCACTTCAGTGAACTGTATTCAGTATTAATGAAGGTCGCAACATGTGATTGACTACGGTGAGCGCTAACGAAACAAGTCTTAATTAACATTAAAGAAAATATACTTACTCTTTACATTATTTGCAGTGAATAAAGTTCATCTGTAATCGCGAGCTCCTTCATCTTTTCTGGCATGATCAGCAACTTCAAGTGCAGAAAATGGTGGATGGTGCCTCTGTCTCAACTTCGTTAAAATAGTACGGTTTAATGACGTAGAGTTTCTGGCACATGCACATTACAGAGAAAATTGATAGAACTTATGTTTTATTGTTATATGAACTTGTTATTTAAAGTTTTCCATTTCCCATCAAGTCGAGGTTGTTAGAACTCATCCAGTTGTGTAGTGAAGAACTGCAAGTTGACAGGACATGATTTTACTTGTTCACCTGACTAAAACTCTTAATCATTTTTACAGTGTATTACTTTCCTCTGACCTCTGGTATAACTGTTATTAATTTACTCTGATCTCTGGTATAACTGCTATTAATTTACTCTGACCTCTGGTATAACTGCTATTATTAATTTACTCTGACCTCTGGTATAACTGTTATTAATTTACTCTGATCTCTGGTATAACTGCTATTAATAATTTACTCTGATCTCTGGTATAACTGTTATTAATTTACTCTGGTCTCTGGTATAACTGTTATTAATTTACTCTGATCTCTGGTATAACTGTTATTAATTTACTCTGACCTCTGGTATAACTGCTATTAATAATTTACTCTGATCTCTGGTATAACTGTTATTAATTTACTCTGACCTCTGGTATAACTGCTTTTAATTTACTCTGATCTCTGGTATAACTGCTATTAATTTACTCTGACCTCTGGTATAACTTTTATTAATTTACACTGACCGCTGGTATAACTGCTATTATTAATTTACTCTGATCTCTGGTATAACTGCTATTATTAATTTACTCTGATCTCTGGTATAACTGCTATTAATTTACTGTGGTCTCTGGTATAACTGTTATTAATTTACTCTGACCTCTGGTATAACTGTTATTAATTTTTTTCTGATCTCTGGTATAACTGCTATTAATAATTTTCTCTGATCTCTGGTATAACTGTTATTAATTTTTAATGGGCTCTGGTATAACTGCTATTACTTTACTCTGACCCATGGTATAACTGATATATCAATAATTATTGTTTATTATTATGATTATTATTATTATTATTAGCAGAAGCTGAAGTATGGGATTACACAATGGAAAGTCAAAAGCGGAGTCACACAGTATAATAGGGATTCTGGGGCTGGTTCTTCCTACAGTCTATCAACATGATCCGTGAGTCAGACATGTCTTGTGTCACTGTGGTGAAATCATGTCATTTACATTCGGTTTGACAGCAACTTCATTCAGTTTCTATTTATGGGCTCTGGTGCGATACTGTACCTCTTTTGCAAGAAGTTTTGGTTTGGAGCATAGGTCCTGCTTTATTTGTTTAAAGGATCAATTCCTCCAAGCCTTATTGCTTCTCTTTTCTCATGGGATTTCAGCAGAATACACATCTGCCACATTCAGAAAAGAAAATAATAAATGTGAGTGCAGGCAGAGAGCAGAGCTGTATATAAGTGTACAGAGATCTGATACTTCAGTAGAAACTTAACTGTAATGGACGGTGAAGATGGAGAGTCATGATTTCAGCAGGTTCAGCATGGTTTGTAGGTGTGCTGGTGCTATACAAATATAAAAAACTATAGAAACGTGGCCTTTTATTCTCATCTAATCTAAGTGTGTGTTGCGTTGTAATCTATTGGTGTGAGAGTGTGCATGGAAAGAGAAAGAAAAGAGGAGAAAGAAAGAGAACCACGTGATGCTCGTCAACATTTTCATTGCTTGTGCTACATAAATATCACTGCGAAACGATTTAAAAGCGGGACCTCCAGAGCGCCTGCAAACTGCGCTGCCAAAGACATTGCCAAAATGCCTTAGTGTAAGAGAATGTCCTGGTTCTACCACCTGGTAGGGGAAAGTGGATTGGATCTCTGGAGCATGAAAAAAAAAGTTTAAGGACCCATGCTCTGGAGCTCAGCAGAGCCTCTGTGCTCTTTTGGTCTTGAGATGTTGCATGGTGAGCCTCTGGTTCTTCTGTTTTTCAGGGGGATTTCATCTAAGGAACATTAGACAAATTTCAGGGACTCTGAAGCTCAGACAAGCCGTGGCACATTGTTCGGCATGTGCGACGTCGGATGGTGATGTCCTGGATCTGCTGCACTACAGCCACAGCACGAGCCGGCAAGTGCATAATACCGTAAGGTTTTATCACAGTATTCAATTCTGTGAAAAAATGTTTTTATATGGTGTACGACACAGAAATAAGAATTAAAATGACATTTATCTTCCTGAATCGCACTGGACGGTTGTGTGGAAGATGGGTGTTGCTGTCAAACCGAATGTAAATGACATGATTTCACCACAGTGACACAAGACATGTCTGACTCACGGATCATGTTGATAGACTGTAGGAAGAACCAGCCCCAGAATCCCTATTATACTGTGTGACTCCGCTTTTGACTTTCCATTGTGTAATCCCATACTTCAGCTTCTGCTAATAATAATAATAATAATAATAATCATAATAATAAACAATAATTATTGATATATCAGTTATACCATGGGTCAGAGTAAAGTAATAGCAGTTATACCAGAGCCCATTGTAAATTAATAGCAGTTATACCAGAGATCAGAGAAAATTATTAATAGCAGTTATACCAGAGGTCAGAGAAAATTATTAATAGCAGTTATACCAGAGATCAGAGAAAATTAATAACAGTTATACCAGAGATCAGAGAAAATTATTAATAGCAGTTATACCAGAGGTCAAAGTAAATTAATAGCAGTTATACCAGAGATCAGAGTAAATTATTAATAGCAGTTATACAAGAGGTCAGAGTAAATTAATAGCAGTTATACCAGTGATCAAATTAAATTAATAGCAGTTATACCAGAGACCAGAGTAAATTATTAGCAGAGTAAATCAATAACAGTTATACCAGAGGTCAGAGTAAATTAATAGCAGTTATACGAGAGGTCAGAGTAAATTAATAGCAGCTATACCAGAGGTCAGAGTAAATTAATAATAGCAGTTATACCAAAGGTCAGAATAAATTAATAACAGTTATACCAGAGGTCAAAATAAATTAATAACAGTTATACCAGAGGTCAGAGCAAATAGCAGTTATACCAGAGGTCAGAGTAAATTAATAGCAGTTATACCAGAGATCAGATTAAATTAATAATAACAGTTCAGAGTAAATAGCAGTTATACCAGAGGTCAGAGTAAATAGCAGTTATACCAGAGGTCAGAGTAAATTATTAATAACAGTTATACCAGAGGTCAGAGTAAATTAATAACAGTTGTACCAGAGGTCAGAGTAAATTAATAATAGCAGTTATACCAGAGGTCAGAGTTAATTAATAACAGTTGTACCAGAGGTCAGAGTAAATTAATAATAGCAGTTATATCAGAGATCAGAGTAAATTAATAACAGTTATAGCAGAGGTCAGAGCAAATAGCAGTTATACCAGAGGTCAGAGTAAATTATCAGCAGTTATACCAGAGGTCAGAGTAAATTATTAATAGCAGTTATACCAGAGATCAGAGTAAATTAATAGCAGTTATACCAGAGGTCAGAGTAAATTAATAACAGTTTCACCAGAGATCAGAGTAAATTATTAATAGCAGTTATACCAGAGATCAGAGTAAATTATTAATTGCAGTTATACCAGAGGTCATAGTAAATAGCAGTTATACCAGAGGTCAGAATAAATTAATAACAGTTATACCAGAGGTCAGAGTAAAGTAATAGTCAAGTCAAGTCAAGTCAAGTTTATTTGTATAGCGCTTTTCACAACAGACATTGTCTCAAAGCAGCTTTACAGAAAACAACAGTGAAGGTGAATGGTGTGCGTTTGTCCCTGATGAGCAGCCGTGGCGACAGTGGCAAGGAAAAACTCCCTTAGATGATATGAGGAAGAAACCTTGAGAGGAACCAGACTCAAAGGGGAACCCATCCTCATATGGGTGACATCAAAAGTTTGGTCATAAATCTTTCAACAATACAGAACAATTTGTGATCATCATAGATCCAGCATCAGCTTCTCCATGCCAGGGCCTTTAAACACTCGGCATCTACTTCTCCATGATCATCCATAGGTCCAAAATCTTCACGAGGTGGGACGTGACTGGAGCTGGCCAAACCTCAGGAAGCCTCGGGATGGGGAGAGAAAGAGAAGCAGTGGAGAGGAATTAGCGTAGCTGCTGTTCATGATATTAACAGCACAAGTTGATAATGTGCATGTGATCATATATTCTGGAGCACAAGGTTGTGATGTGATGTGTGTGATGTGTGTTATGTGTAGGCTTTGCTAAAAAGATATGTTTTTAATCTGCACTTAAACTGGGAGAGTGTATCTGAACCCCGAACACTGTCAGGAAGACTATTCCAGAGTTTAGGAGCTAAATGTGAAAATGCTCTACCGCCTTTAGTGGACTTTGCTATTCTAGGAACTACTAGAAGCCCAGAGTTTTGAGATCTCAGGGAGCGTGACGGATTGTAGCGTGTTAAGAGACTGGATAGATACATGGGAGCCAAACCATTTAGTGCTTTAAAAGTGAGTAGCAGTAGTTTGTAGTCTATTCGAAACTTAATAGGAAGCCAATGTAGGGACGATAAGATTGGGGTTATATGATCGTATTTTCTTGATAATAACTTAATAGCAGTTATACCAGAGATCAGAGTAAATTAAAAGCAGTTATAGCAGAGATCAGAGTAAATTAATAATAGCAGTTATACAAGAGATCAGAGTAAATTAATAATAGCAGTTATACCAGAGATCAGTGTAAATTAATAGCAGTTATACCAGAGATCAATGTAAATTAATAATAGCAGTTATACCAGAGATCAGTGTAAATTAATAGCAGTTATACCAGAGACCAGAGTAAATTAATAACAGTTATACCAGAGGTCAGAGTAAATTAATAACAGTTATACCAGAAGTCAGAGTAAATTAATAACAGTTATAGCAGAGATCAGAGTAAATTAATAATAGCAGTTATACCAGAGATCAGAGTAAATTAATAATAGCAGTTATACCAGAGATCAGTGTAAATTGATTGCAGTTATACCAGAGATCAGAGTAAATTAATAACAGTTATACCAGAGATCAGTGTAAATTAATAATAGCAATTATACCAGAGATCAGTGTAAATTAATAATAACAGTTATACCAGAGATCAGAGTAAATTAATAGCAGTTATACCAGAGGTCAGAGTAAATTAATAGCAGTTATACCAGAGGTCAGAGTAAATTATTAATAGCAGTTATACCAGAGATCAGAGTAAATTATTAATAGCAGTTATACCAGATGTCAGAGTAAATTAATAACAGTTATACCAGAGATCAGAGTAAATTAATAATAGCAGTTATACCAGAGGTCAGAGTAAATTAATAAGTTATACCAGAGATCAGAGTAAATTAATAATAGCAGTTATACCAGAGATCAGAGTAAATTAATAATAGCAGTTATACCAGAGGTCAGAGTAAATTAATAGCAGTTATACCAGAGATCAGAGTAAATTAATAACAGTTATACCAGAAGTCAGAGTAAATTAATAACAGTTATAGCAGAGATCAGAGTAAATTAATAATAGCAGTTATACCAGAGATCAGAGTAAATTAATAATAGCAGTTATACCAGAGATCAGTGTAAATTAATAGCAGTTATACCAGAGATCAGAGTAAATTAATAACAGTTATACCAGAGATCAGTGTAAATTAATAATAGCAATTATACCAGAGATCAGTGTAAATTAATAATAACAGTTATACCAGAGATCAGAGTAAATTAATAGCAGTTATACCAGAGGTCAAAGTAAATTAATAGCAGTTATACCAGAGGTCAGAGTAAATTATTAATAGCAGTTATACCAGAGATCAGAGTAAATTAATAATAGCAGTTATACCAGATGTCAGAGTAAATTAATAACAGTTATACCAGAGATCAGAGTAAATTAATAATAGCAGTTATACCAGAGGTCAGAGTAAATTAATAATAGCAGTTATACCAGAGATCAAAATAAATTAATAGCAGTTATACCAGAGATCAGAGTAAATTAATAATAGCAGTTATACCAGAGGTCAGAGTAAATTAATAGCAGTTATACCAGAGATCAGATTAAATTAATAATAGCAGTTATACCTCTCAGCACCAGTCCCTTACGATCCCTCCTGCAGGTGGTGAGGCCACGGGAAGGTGGCCCCATGTCACGGTCCTTGATTTTCTCGTAAGTGTACCTGGACTGCTGCCCCCGCGACCCGAATTACGGATAAGCGGGAGAAGATGATGAATGAATTCAGTTATACCAGAGGTCAGAGTAAATTAATAATAGCAGTTATAACAGAGATCAGAGTAAATTAATAATAGCAGTTATACCAGAGGTCAGTGTAAATTAATAACAGTTATACCAGAGATCAGACTAAATTAATAATAGGAGTTATACCAGAGGTCAGAGTAAATTAATAGCAGTTATACCAGAGGTCAGAGTAAATTAATAGTAGTTATACCAGCGGTCAGGGTAAATTAATAACAGTTATACCAGAGGTCAGAGTAAATTAATAGCAGTTATACCAGAGGTCAGAGTAAATTAATAACAGTTATACCAGAGGTCAGAGTAAATTAATAACAGTTGTACCAGAGGTCAGATTAAATTAATAATAGCAGTTATACCAGAGGTCAGAGTAAATTAATAGCAGTTATACCATAGATCAGAGAAAATTATTAATAGCAGTTATACCAGAGGTCAGAGAAAATAATAACAGTTATACCAGAGATCAGAGAAAATTATTAATAACAGTTATACCAGAGGTCAGAGTAAATTAATAGCAGTTATACCAGAAGTCAGAGTAAATTAATAATAGCAGTTATACCAGAGGTCAGAGTAAATTAATAGCAGTTATACCAGCGGTCAGAGCAAATAGCAGGTATACCAGAGGTCAGAGTAAATTATCAGCAGTTATACCAGAGCTCAGTTTAAATTAATAGCAGTTATACCAGAGGTCAGAGGTAAATTAATAGCAGTTATACCAGAGGTCAGAGTAAATTAATAATAGCAGTTATACCAGAGGTCAGAGTAAATTAATAATAGCAGTTATACCAGAGCTCAGAGTAAATTAATAGCAGTTATACCAGAGGTCAGAGTAAATTAATAGCAGTTATACCAGAGGTCAGAGTAAATTATCAGCAGTTATACCAGAGCTCAGAGTAAATTAATAGCAGTTATACCAGAGGTCAGAGTAAATTATCAGCAGTTATTCCAGAGCTCAGAGTAAATTAATAGCAGTTATACCAGAGGTCAGAGTAAATTAATAATAGCAGTTATACCAGAGATCAGAGTAAATTAATAGCAGTTATACCAGAGGTCAGAGTAAATTAAAAACAGTTTCACCAGAGATTAGAGTAAATTATTAATAGCAGTTATACCAGAGATCAGAGTAAATTAATAACAGTTATACCAGAGGTCAGAGTAAATTAATAGCAGTTATACCAGAGATCAGAGTAAATTATTAATAGCAGTCATACAAGAGGTCAGAGTAAATTAATAGCAGTTATACCAGTGATCAAAATAAATTAATAGCAGTTATACCAGAGACCAGAGTAAATTATTAGCAGAGTAAATCAATAACAGTTATACCAGAGGTCAGAGTAAATTAATAGCAGTTATACAAGAGGTCAGAGTAAATTAATAGCAGCTATACCAGAGGTCAGAGTAAATTAATAAGAGCAGTTATACCAAAGGTCAGAATAAATTAATAACAGTTATACCAGAGGTCAAAATAAATTAATAACAGTTATACCAGAGGTCAGAGCAAATAGCAGTTATACCAGAGGTCAGAGAAAATTAATAATAGCAGTTATACCAAAGGTCAGAATAAATTAATAACAGTTATACCAGAGGTCAAAATAAATTAATAACAGTTATACCAGAGGTCAGAGCAAATAGCAGTTATACCAGAGGTCAGAGTAAATTAATAGCAGTTATACCAGAGATCAGATTAAATTAATAATAACAGTTCAGAGTAAATAGCAGTTATACCAGAGGTCAGAGTAAATAGCAGTTATACCAGAGGTCAGAGTAAATTATTAATAACAGTTATACCAGAGGTCAGAGTAAATTAATAACAGTTGTACCAGAGGTCAGAGAAAATTAATACCAGTTATACCAGAGAACAGAGTTAATTAATAATAGCAGTTATACCAGAGGTCAGAGTAAATTAATAACAGTTATATCAGAGAACAGAGTAAATTAATAATAGCAGTTATACCAGAGGTCAGAGTAAATTAATAATAGCAGTTATACCAGAGGTCAGAGTAAATTAATAACAGTTATACCAGAGGTCAAAATAAATTAATAACAGTTATACCAGAGGTCAGAGCAAATAGCAGTTATACCAGAGGTCAGAGTAAATTAATAGCAGTTATACCAGAGATCAGATTAAATTAATAATAACAGTTCAGAGTAAATAGCAGTTATACCAGAGGTCAGAGTAAATACCAGTTATACCAGAGGTCAGAGTAAATTATTAATAACAGTTATACCAGAGGTCAGAGTAAATTAATAACAGTTGTACCAGAGGTCAGAGAAAATTAATACCAGTTATACCAGAGAACAGAGTAAATTAATAATAGCAGTTATACCAGAGGTCAGAGTAAATTAATAACAGTTATATCAGAGAACAGAGTAAATTAATAATAGCAGTTATACCAGAGGTCAGAGTAAATTAATAATAGCAGTTATACCAGAGGTCAGAGTAAATTAATAACAGTTATACCAGAGGTCAGAGCAAATAGCAGGTATACCAGAGGTCAGAGTAAATTATCAGCAGTTATACCAGAGCTCAGAGTAAATTATTTACAGTTATACCAGAGATCAGAGTAAATTAATAATAGCAGTTATACCAGAGGTCAGAGTAAATTAATAACAGTTATACCAGAGATCAGAGTAAATTAATAATAGCAGTTATACCAGAGCTCAGTGTAAATTAATAACAGTTATACCAGAGATCAGTGTAAATTAATAATAGCTGTTATACCAGAGATCAGTGTAAATTAATAATAACAGTTATACCAGAGATCAGAGTAAATTAATAGCAGTTATACCAGCGGTCAGAGTAAATTATTAATAGCAGTTATACCAGAGATCAGAGTAAATTAATAATAGCAGTTATACCAGAGATCAGAGTAAATTAATAATAGCTGTTATACCAGAGGTCATTGTAATTGAATAACAGTTATACCAGAGGTCAGAGTAAATTAATAGCAGTTATAGCAGAGGTCAGAGTAAATTAATAGCAGTTATACCAGAGACCAGATTAAATTTATATCAGTTATACCAGAGGTCAGAGTAAATTAATAGCAGTTATACCAGAGATCAGAGTAAATTAATAACAGTTATACCAGAGATCAGAGTAAATTAATAACAGTTATATCAGAGGTCAGAGTAAATTAATAGCAGTTATACCAGAGGTCAGAGTAAATTAATAACAGTTATACCAGAGGTCAGAGTAAATGAATAGCAGTTATACAAGAGATCAGAGTAAATTAATAGCAGTTATACCAGAAGTCAGATTACATTAATATCAGAGTAAATTAATAGCAGTTATACCAGAGATCAGATTAAATTAATATCAGAGTAAATTAATAAGTTATACCAGAGGTCAGAGTAAATTAATAACAGTTATACCAGAGGTCAGAGTAAATGAATAGCAGTTATACAAGAGATCAGAGTAAATTAATAGCAGGTATACCAGAAGTCAGATTACATTAATATCAGAGTAAATTAATAGCAGTTATACCAGAGATCAGATTAAATTAATATCAGAGTAAATTAATAACAGTTATACCAGAGGTCAGAGTAAATTAATAGCAGTTATACCAGAGATCAGAGTAAATTATTAATAGCAGTCATACAAGAGGTCAGAGTAAATTAATAGCAGTTATACCAGTGATCAAAATAAATTAATAGCAGTTATACCAGAGACCAGAGTAAATTATTAGCAGAGTAAATCAATAACAGTTATACCAGAGGTCAGAGTAAATTAATAGCAGTTATACAAGAGGTCAGAGTAAATTAATAGCAGCTATACCAGAGGTCAGAGTAAATTAATAAGAGCAGTTATACCAAAGGTCAGAATAAATTAATAACAGTTATACCAGAGGTCAAAATAAATTAATAACAGTTATACCAGAGGTCAGAGCAAATAGCAGTTATACCAGAGGTCAGAGAAAATTAATAATAGCAGTTATACCAAAGGTCAGAATAAATTAATAACAGTTATACCAGAGGTCAAAATAAATTAATAACAGTTATACCAGAGGTCAGAGCAAATAGCAGTTATACCAGAGGTCAGAGTAAATTAATAGCAGTTATACCAGAGATCAGATTAAATTAATAATAACAGTTCAGAGTAAATAGCAGTTATACCAGAGGTCAGAGTAAATAGCAGTTATACCAGAGGTCAGAGTAAATCATTAATAACAGTTATACCAGAGGTCAGAGTAAATTAATAACAGTTGTACCAGAGGTCAGAGAAAATTAATACCAGTTATACCAGAGAACAGAGTAAATTAATAATAGCAGTTACACCAGAGGTCAGAGTAAATTAATAACAGTTATATCAGAGAACAGAGTAAATTAATAATAGCAGTTATACCAGAGGTCAGAGTAAATTAATAATAGCAGTTATACCAGAGGTCAGAGTAAATTAATAACAGTTATACCAGAGGTCAGAGCAAATAGCAGGTATACCAGAGGTCAGAGTAAATTATCAGCAGTTATACCAGAGCTCAGAGTAAATTATTTACAGTTATACCAGAGATCAGAGTAAATTAATAATAGCAGTTATACCAGAGGTCAGAGTAAATTAATAACAGTTATACCAGAGATCAGAGTAAATTAATAATAGCAGTTATACCAGAGCTCAGTGTAAATTAATAACAGTTATACCAGAGATCAGTGTAAATTAATAATAGCTGTTATACCAGAGATCAGTGTAAATTAATAATAACAGTTATACCAGAGATCAGAGTAAATTAATAGCAGTTATACCAGCGGTCAGAGTAAATTATTAATAGCAGTTATACCAGAGATCAGAGTAAATTAATAATAGCAGTTATACCAGAGATCAGAGTAAATTAATAATAGCTGTTATACCAGAGGTCATTGTAATTGAATAACAGTTATACCAGAGGTCAGAGTAAATTAATAGCAGTTATAGCAGAGGTCAGAGTAAATTAATAGCAGTTATAGCAGAGGTCAGAGTAAATTAATAGCAGTTATACCAGAGACCAGATTAAATTTATATCAGTTATACCAGAGGTCAGAGTAAATTAATAACAGTTATACCAGAGATCAGAGTAAATTAATAACAGTTATATCAGAGGTCAGAGTAAATTAATAGCAGTTATACCAGAGGTCAGAGTAAATTAATAACAGTTATACCAGAGGTCAGAGTAAATGAATAGCAGTTATACAAGAGATCAGAGTAAATTAATAGCAGTTATACCAGAAGTCAGATTACATTAATATCAGAGTAAATTAATAGCAGTTATACCAGAGATCAGATTAAATTAATATCAGAGTAAATTAATAACAGTTATACCAGAGGTCAGAGTAAATTAATAACAGTTATACCAGAGGTCAGAGTAAATGAATAGCAGTTATACAAGAGATCAGAGTAAATTAATAGCAGGTATACCAGAAGTCAGATTACATTAATATCAGAGTAAATTAATAACAGTTATACCAGAGGTCAGAGTAAATTAATAGCAGTTATACCAGAGATCAGATTAAATTAATATCAGAGTAAATTAATAACAGTTATACCAGAGGTCAGAGTAAATTAATAACAGTTATACCAGAGCTCAGTGTAAATTAATAACAGTTACACCAGAGGTCAGAGTAAATTAATAGAAGTTATACCAGAGCTCAAAGTAAATAGCAGGTATACCAGATATCAGGGTCAAATTTCTTTCGGCGTCTCCCGTTAGGGGTCGCCACAGCGGATCCTCCGCACGTTTTTGATTTGGCGCACGTTTTACGCTGGATGCCCTTCCTAACGCAACCCTTCCCAATTTATCCGGGCTTGGGACCGGCACTGAAAGTGGCTGGGGTTGGTTCCCTGACCGGGGATCGAACCTGGGTCGCAGCGGTATGAGCGCTGCATCTGAACCACTAGACCACCAGGGGTATACCAGATATCAGAGTAAATTATTAATAACAGTTATACCAGAGGTCAGAGTAAATTAATAATAGCAGTTATACCAGAGGTCAGAGTAAATTAATAGCAGTTATACCAGAGGTCAGAGTAAATTAATAACAGTTATACCAGAGGTCAGAGGAAAGTAATACACTGTAAAAATGATTAAGAGTTTTAGTCAGGTGAACATGTAAAATCATGTCCTGTCAACTTGCAGTTCTTCACTACACAACTGGATGAGTTCTAACAACCTCGACTTGATGGGAAATGGAAAACTTTAAATAACAAGTTCATATAACAATAAAACATAAGTTCTATCAATTTTCTCTGTAATGTGCATGTGCCAGAAACTCTACGTCATTAAACCGTACTATTTTAACGAAGTTGAGACAGAGGCACCATCCACCATTTTCTGCACTTGAAGTTGCTGATCATGCCAGAAAAGATGAAGGAGCTCGCGATTACAGATGAACTTTATTCACTGCAAATAATGTAGAGTAAGCATATTTTCATTAATGTTAATTAAGACTTGTTTCGTTAGCGCTCACCGTAGTCAATCACATGTTGCGAACTTCATTAATACTGAATACAGTTCACTGAAGTGAGACCTGTTGTGTTGAGCATGTTCTAGTTTAAGCTTTATGAGCTTAATCCTCGTCTCTGTTAAAAGGTAATGGAGACTAGTTTAATTTATAAGACTATAAGAAAAAAATCTGTTTGCCCATCAGAACACTATGATTACACATTTGTTTATTTAAATGTCTTTAATTGTATTTTCATGGGGTTTTTAATCGGTTCATTAAAACGAACTGTCCGAAAGAACCGGTTTGCGGAAAATGACTGATTGTGTAACAGTGATGACTCTGGACGTGATGATTCGTGTTTGATTGATCAAAATGCTTGATTGACTTATGTTTCTTAAACGCTCAGTCAATAATTTGTAAAAAAAATGTATTTAAAAAATAACGACTGATCGTTTAAGAAACAGACATACACCTGAGCACGTGCAAACGGTGTCTTCTGTATAGCTAACTTGCGTGTTGATCTTGCATTAATGTAACATCACAACTTTTTGTAGTTTAATAATCACATAATTAAACTTTTGTCATTTGTGTTATCTATGAAGCCCTGAAGAATCATGAACTGTAGAAACATTTTCAGCTAATAAAAGCTTTATTTACAGCGTCGCTTAATTTCATAATGCCAGCAATATCATCACTATAATATTCAATGTATCACCCAGTCATAGAAGTTTATACTTTTATCCTCATTGTATTTGGTAAGTAAGATGTTCAGTGAATATTTCTGTGTTTAACGTGTATGTGTACTTTGATGGAGTTTATTGTTTTTTTTATTTGTAGGATCAGTACAGTGCAAGTAGAGTGGAAGCACAACTCCATATCAATGAGGTGGTGTTGCAAGATTTGTAGATTTTCCTCATCCAACCAGCGTGCCCTAATCACACATTACAAGCTGAGACACTGCCATCAGGCAAGTCACTGTCCACTCCCATGCATCTATAAAGATTGTGTATGCACATTTAGTAAACATTGTAAACATACATTCTCTTTGTATGATGAAAACATAAAAAGTTCAGTCTTTGTTTAGAATAAAGTTTGTATTCGCTACTAGATTAATATCAAACCTCATTGGTTCTTTTGATCAAATGTTGTGACACAAGAACAACTGAGGTTTGATGTATTATGTCATGGTAACATAAAAACTGATATGATCGGTTTATTACACAAAGTTATCTTTAAAAAAATGTTAAAAAATGGTAACATGAGTGATCCACTACTTTAACAGAATTCTTTGCTTTTTAGAGCTGAACAGCCTAGCCACTATTCATTTTCATTTTATTGAATGAATGTTTGGAGTGGCATGTTGATGAGTAAATGATAATATCTTTGGTAACCTATCCAGCAGGATTAGACACCCCTGAATTAAGTGGCATGAGCGTGTTACATCCACTATGAAATCTTATTTTGGTTAAAAAAAAAATTTGTTGTTGCACACATCATTGTCAATTTATTTACAATAAAAGTATACAAGTGTAAATGTGCAAATTTAAAAAAAGTTTACATTTTTTCAAAAGCATCAAAGAATGAGGGAGGGGGAGAAATGATAAAGAAAAACAAAGGATTGAAAGAATAAAGCTTGTACTTTAACTATTATATTTTACAGACAACAAAGCAAAAGATGAGGACAGCAGCATTGCTGCATCTGCCATGGTACATGCGAGGGACTCCTTCAAAATTCATGAAGATATGCGAGGTAAGCTAATACATGGAAGGCAAAACCAGGGAAAATGAAACATTAGATCTCTCAATTTGCAGGGGACTGGGACTATATTTGTGTAATTGCTTTTAAGTAATAATACCTTGTTTTGTTTACATTCTATAAAGCCCAGTGACCGTTAAGAGGATGTGATCCAGGGTGTGGTGATTGGAATTCTTGTGGTGGTGGAAAATGTGATGGAACCTCTCCCAGCATTCTACAATGACGTTGCCCTGGTGATTGAGGAAGAAGTGGTAATGCGTCACCTGACTGACATTCCTGATGCTTTTCTGAACCTGATGGGCCTGGTGTATGCATTACATCTTCACTACACAAAGGAACTAAAATTCCCTTTTGAAGTGATACAGCAGCTGTTTATTGGAGTTGGATCAGACTCTTTGAATACCAAGTTGCTGCGATAAGACAGAAAACAAACAAAAGCTTTTTTCCATTTTGCTACTGTTTAATGGTTGTACTGTTTTAAAGTGTAAGAGCATTGTTGTTTTTAGATCTCATTGTTTTAAGTGGGAAATTGGGATTCTTGAAATCTGTTCAAACTGACTTTTCTTGTTCGCTTGTACTGCTTCCTCTTTCCTTGAATTTTTACTATGATTGGGAATTGAAGACAGTTTTTGAACAGTTGAATGTAAAGTTTAACACGGCTTATTGTGAATTATTCATGTACGCTTGTTCTTGCAATGAATATATCTGATGACAAGGAGAGTTATTTGTACTATTTTGGCTGGAGGATGTGGGTCTGTTCATACAGAAGTTTGTGGCTGTTTGTGTGAGCTGTGTATATGTGAAGGTTTTTCTTGTCGAGTGTTTTTATAGCTTTGTAAGAGATTTCTTCATGTCTGTGTTTTTGGATGCAGTGTATCTGTTTAAAAAATAAATGCTGAGAGTTTGAATTTTGCAGTTGTGTTGATTTCATAAAAAAATCTGGTTAGATTTCCAGAACTACTTGTCCAACCAAAGTCCAGTAAATGTTTGAATATGTGACATGATTGAAGATGCACTGATGCTTAGAGTGATTTTGCCTTTACTTTTCTCCAAAACTCCACAGTAAAATGAATTAAAATTTTAAATAAGAATATAATAAACAGGGAGACTCTAAATAAAAATGATTTAAAAGATTGAGCAAACCTAAAAAAGATTTTTAAATGTTTGAATATGGTGAATAAAATGCACTGATTTTTCTGTTTCTTAACGGAAACGCCGTTCTGAAGCGTCTTTACATGTATTTTGACCGCTCCCAGCACCCGTACCGTACGTGTACGATTAGACACGCAACACAAAGTGCGGCTGCTTAACCGTGTATTTTCAAGATGTGGCCTTAACCTCAGTGTGGAAAAGCGACTGATCCGAAGCTGCTGCTTTTCAACTGATACACACTGTGGGGTCAAAAGTATTTGGACATCGGTCTTTTCGAGTCAGATGTGGTTCATTCACTATTTATGCTGAGAACCTGCATGAAGGTGGTACTAAATTTATTAAATGTACCATTGACATGTTACAACTCAACTTGCTCTGACCTTAAATCAGGCTCTAAACTGTAGCAGTTCCTCCTCCACCCACACGGGGGAGACTCCTCCGTGGAAGTTACACTGAGTTACAGGAAGTCATGCTGGGTTTCTGTAGGTTCTGTAGGTGGACGATTTTATTACATCTCATGTAAAAATTGCAGTAGCAGTTTTCACGTCTCAATGAGAGAAAAAGCAGAGCTTTAGTAACTCATCCTGCTGTTTTAATAAAAAGATTTCAATAAAAAGAGAATCTCAGCATCTCCAACTAGAAATACAATGTGGATTCTGTTCAGGTTCATACAGCAGGTGATGGAACTCATCATCAGTTTGCATGTTTATGAGCAGGATGAAGCATTTATTCATTAGTTATTTATCCAGTTATCATCTGTTAACCTGTTATTTCAACAAAACCAGATTTTCTCCTGCAAACCAAGTTCAAGAAAATGCTACAAGGAATTGACTCCCATGTCGTGTTTGCTGGACTTTAGAATGTAATACTTTATTGCACTGAGGTGCTTCAGTACCTAAAGGTCTACATTTAAACATATTTATGATTTTATAATAATAATCTTTATTTTTATTATATGCAGATTTACACATATATGAAATCTCACACTGCCCTCTAGTGGCCCTGTCACGACTTTCTTTTTACTTAATTCTGTACAAATATTATTAATGGGGTTTTGTTGTCTAGTTATATGTGATGTTGATCTTTTACAAAGCAACATATTTTTCTTAATAATATTAAACTGTCTTAAACTTAAACTGTTTACTGTGTTACATGTATAATTTTTAAGCTGCATTTTTGTGATATAAATAAATGAAACTGAAGTTAAATGAAGCTGATTAAAATGAATGTAATAAATAATGTAGAAATAACGAGTACAGATTTAATTACATTTAAACAATTTATTTTGTCTAAAAGATTTGTATAAAATCCAGTCTTTATGGTGAGAACCTGCATGAAGTTAGTATTAAATGTATTAAAAGTATCATCTACATGCAAGAACTCAATCAAACATGTTAGAATCCAATGTAAACTTGATCAAATCTCAAATCAGACTCTGAACTGTACGAATGCTATTTGTTCTGTTATTGAACTAGAAACAGTGAATGTTGAGATGTTTGGGAACTGATTATTGTCTGTATATATGCAGGTCAGGGGTTTTTCATGCTGGAACACCGTTCATTACAATGAGACGATGATGTAAGATGACGAGCCAAACCACGGAGACGAAGCTGACTGAGGTGAACCCCTCAAACTAACTCAGGAACAAAGAAGGAACTTTCTGACCAGCTGCTGGTTTTGTACAAACAGAACAAAAGTTTCTTTTCTTGAGTGAGACTGCAGAAAGAAATATTTTTAAGGAGACAGAATGTTTCATGTTACAGATTTTTCTACAACTGTGGAATCGAGTCATTTACCAGTGAATCTTTCGATTCAGACTCAATTGAATGAATACCGTTGCTAACATTACTATCAGATTTATTATTATTGTTATTACTAACATTATTAGATATTACGTTCATTATAATGAAGTTTTATAGGAAAAATTATAACTAAATGAACAATTTCCTATGTTATAAGTTATAATTATCTCATTCATACAACTGAGCAGTTGAGGGCCCATGATAGCAGCTCCAACAAACATTTAGTTGAATCTTCTGAGAAGAAGTGGGTTCCACACACCAGCCATCAACCAGAAAAGAGGTTCAAGCAGTCTCCAAACTCAGCACCTGTTTCAGCTCTACCAGTAAGAGTGAGACACAGAAAATCCCAGTCTTCACTGGTTGTATCCCCCAACACACCTGAAGAGAGGTGGAATCAGGATTTTACACCCCAGCCAGTCTGTAGACCATCTGTCATGCCACTTGTTGATGAGAAGATGTTGGGAACGGGCTACAAACTGTTCGTTGATGACTTCTACACAAGTCCAGCACTGTTTAGAGATTTCCTAAAAAAAATAACATCTGAGCATGTGGAAAAATTCAGTCCACAAACCCTCAAACCATCACCAACAAGCTTCTGAAAAAAGCTCCTCGAGGCCTCATCACTGGCTGAGAGAAGAGGATGTGCTGTTTGTAGAATGGAAGGATAAAAGGAAGGTCCAGATGTGCTCCATCATTCACAGAGGCACTGAAGGAAGCATTGTGCTACTTTTATTTTCATGACTTTCTTCTTCTACTGTTTTTCTAATGTTCAAATACCAGTCTTATGCTTATTGTGTGAATGTTATTATTCCCAGTACATTTGGTTATCAGGCTGCTTTTCCTCAAACAGACGGAGGGAGAAAAGGACTACACACAGTCTCAGAATAATGTTTATAGGAATCTCCTTTTTATTGTATTTTCTTCAAAGTTAAAATATAAACTCATTACACATGTGACTTTTAACCCGTCACTATTCTGGATTGTTTCAGGACCGAATTCATGTATTTATATATAAATGTTTTATGACGTACACATTTTTTCATTAAGGAATTTCAGCATCTCTGGATGATGTAAAGCCCAAAGTGTGTTTTTTTAAAAGAGATGTAAATTGTGTATGTAGCACACTGTTGTCAGGAACTTTTACCATTGAAAGTCAGGAAGGTCATTTTCAGCTGTGAGGCCCAAAAGTGGGGCTGAAACCGAACAGGGTTCAAGAAACCGGGTTTATTTTCATATAAGTATTTAATTCAGTAAACTTTAGTTGATTTAAAGGAGAATTCAGTGCTGTTTAGTTCAGTAAAGTCTTCATTTAATCCAAAACTATTCCATTCATTAAGTTCAATTATCCTCAAATATTTTTACATTCAATAAAAACAAATCATCCAGTTTTATTGATGTTTATTTAGTGAATAATGCATTTAATAAACCGTTGGTTTCACTCAGAATGACGTTTTATTTTTTAATAAGTAAAAATGTTTTTTATAAAACTCATCTGAAGCATAAAGTTTTACAATAAATACAATAAACAGCATTTTGCCTAAAATACTCACATACAGGTTTTATAATAATCACAATTAAAATGTTTTCCAACTTCTGCCTCCTTTCAGTTGAGGGGAAAAAGAAGCTAAAAATGCACCAGTCGTTTAAAACAAAACCAATATAGAAACATTTCTTCCAGCTCATAAATCCTATAAAACATGCAGCATTAAACATGAACTTCCAGCAGATGAACATCTCATAATACTGTCTGGAAGTGAGAAATGTACAGGTTGTTTTTACTCCATACACATGAACTTACTTTGATCAATTAATCAATAAAGTCAATAAAAGAATCCCAAACTGCTGTGTGTCTTGTCCTCGCTATTAATGACGTCATTAGAGCTCCACTACTTCTAATGACCTGCTGTGACAGTGAGCTCTAATACACATCACACTGCCACCTACTGGTCATTTATGATTCTGCAACATTCAGCACATGCGCAGGAAAGCACAGATGTGACGTCGCAAAAGAAGGGCGGGGCTTCACTATGTGACGTCACAGTAGGACAAGTCTGTATAAGTCAGAACAGTCAGTATTTCTCATTTCTCTGATCAGTTACTGTGAGTAACGAGACATAAAGTTAAGAATGGAAGTGGAAGAGATTTTTCAAAGCATAAGAGAAAAGAAATCTAAACAGGCTGCTGAAAAGAAGGAGGCACTGAAACACATAGAGAAAGTAGCAGCAGAGTTGGATTTATTTCTTAATCTGATAAAGGAGAAGAGAACACCAGAGACAGAAGAGAAAGACATTCTGGTACAGATGGTACAAGAGCTGGAGGCTACTTTGGCCTCTGAGCGAAAGAACCGGAAACAGGAGATAAATGAGAGAAACGCCACACACCTCCAGAACATCACTAAGCTTCTGTCTTTACTGAAACTCCATGAGGAACAAGAGAAAATTGTAGAAAGTGAGAGAGAAAGCTGGGCAAGAGAACAAAAACAACTGCAGGAACGTGTTGCTCAGCTGGAGGCCACTTTGGAATCTAAACAAAATAAATTTGAGAAAGAAAAAGAGAAGGCCAAACTAGACATGGAGGAGATGATCACCTCACAGCTCCAAACCACTAGGGATCTCCAGAATTTCCTGATTTACTGTGAAGAAGAGAAGAAGATTGCAAAGCATGAGAGAAATAATTTAATAAGAGACCGAAAGCGACTGGAGGAACATGTTGCTCAGCCGGAGGAAACTTTAAAATTTGAGCAATATAAATTCAGGCAAGAAAAAAAGAAGACCAAACTAGACATTGAGGAGATGATCACCTCACAGCTCCAAACCACCAGGGATCTCCAGGATTTCCTGATTTACTGTGAAGAAGAGAAGAAGACTGCAAAGGATGAGAGAGATCATTTGATGAGAGACAGAGAGCGACTGGAGGAACGTGTTGCTCTGCTGGAGGAAACTTTGGAATCTGAGAGAAATAAATGGAAGGAAAAACTAAAGGCCAAACGACAGATCAATCACTTAATACACAACTTCCTCAATAATTCATTAAGAACAGGAAATAGCAGCAGTGGAGAGCAAAATATCTGCAAAGCTCTGGGCAGGTTTAGATTCTGCATGTGAGCACATGTTATACATATAATAAAGTACAAAAATATATCTATCTTTATTGTAATAGTTAATACAAATTACATGTTTAAATATAGTGTGTGTTTTGTTTCTATTATTAAAGTGTTGAACATCATTTAAATTCAACTAAGAATTAAAATCCACATGATCAAATGTTGGGAAAATGTGACAAAAGTAAATTATATTAAAATAAAGGTTCTGTTTAACTACAGTCCAATCCATCCTCAAAGCTCCCGTTCTTACTCCGGAATTTCATGGAACCACCCAAGGTGTTGATGAGAAACCGTCCCAAGCTGCACAGAGTGGCCTCCAAGAAGAGAACACTATCCAGAGGCAGACCTGGACGAAGTGGGAAGATCCACAGAGGGGAGAGGAGCAGGAACAGTGGTCACTGGAACTTCAGGAGCGAGCGAGCGAGCGAGCGAGCGAGCGAGAGAGAGAGAGAGAGAGAGAGAGAGAGAGAGAGAGAGAGAGAGAGAGAGAGAGAGAGACGGGAAGAGAAGGATATGGATTATTAAGTGTCTTTATTTTGTTGTATGAAAGTTAATGTCACTGTGCAGTTTGGACTCCAGCAAGACTCGCTATGGCAGCATAACTAAAAGGGAGAAGCAGAAGGTAACACAGACATGAGGGATCTCTGGGATAAGAGACGACCCACCACACCACCGTCAACAAACCTGAGTGAACGTGTGAATGTGAGGGGACGACAGCATACAAATATCCCAGTTCATCAAACACTCTATATCCATGTTCCCTCAAGATCTGAGCCTTTACCTGAGAAAAAATCTACTAATCAAAGGCTTGACTAAATAAATGTGTTTTCAACCTCGACTTGAACACTGAGACTGTGTCTGAGTCCCGAACACTGATTGGACGGTTGTTCCATAACTGTGGGGCTTTATAAGAAAAAGATCTGCCCCCTGCTGTAATCTTCATTATTTGAGGAACCAACAGATAACCTGCACCTTTTGATCTAAGTAGGCGTGGAGGATCATACCGTTAAGTGCTTTATACGTCAGTAGTGGTATTTTATAATCAATGCGAGATGTAATTGGGAGCAGTGTAGATGATAAAAACAGGAGTGATGTGGTCATATTTCCTAGATCTAGTGAGGACTCTTGCTGCTGGATTCTGAACTAACTGAAGCTTATTTCTGCACTTACACACACACCCAGACAGTAAAGCGTTACAGTAGTCTAATCTAGAAGTAACAAAAGCATCAACTACCGTAATTTCTGGACTATAAAGCGCACCCATGTATAAGCCACACCCACTGAATTTTTTAAAAAGATATATTTTTAACATAAATAAGCCGCACCTGTCTATAAGCCTACACTGAAACTAAACAACTTAACACAGGCTTTAACGAAAGACAGTGCCTGTAACACGGCTTGTAACAAAACAGGAGCCTACCAGTAAAGTCAATGGTCCTCCTGTGAACTGGAACCAGTGAAGTCATCTCCTTCAGGGTCGGAGTTGAACAGCCTCAAAATTGCTTCATCTGATGTTCCCTCAGAATCGTTTTCATTGTCGCTCTGTTCATGTTCATCTGAAGGCAAATTCCCCGCTGAGCTCGTGCTGCCCTCTTCAACACACAGTAGTGCAGACTTTAGAAACCCGTTGATTATAGTGGATTTTTTGACCGTGCTCCACGCTGTCAGGATCCACTTGCAGACTCGTCCATAAGTTGCTCTTCTCATTCGGCCCGTTTTAGTGAAGGATTTCTCTCCCCTTGTCATCCAAACCTCCCACTGAATACTTTGTTATGCCCCCGGGAATCACAGCTGGAATGGAGTTTGTCCTCTTGATGTCTTCTTTCACAGAATCTGTTACGTGAGCCCTCATGCTGTCCAGAACAAGCGATGCCTTGTTCGTGTGAAAAAATCCTCCTCTTGCCGTATCACTGCGTCAGCCGTTCTTTCATTAGTCTTTCCGTTATCCATCCTTTCTTGTTTACTTTGGCAGCAATTTCTTCCAGGAGTTTTTCTTTTAGCATCGTAATCCATTTAAAGAGGACCATCGGTGAAAGTTTTTCTCCCGACGCCGTACAGCTCAGTACGCAGGTAAAGTGTGTTTTTTCGTGGCCAGTTGATTTTAGCACGATGAATGATTCACCTTTTCTGTTCACAGTCTGAGTTAAGCGGCAGATCAAATGTCAGCGGAACCTCATCCATATGAATGATGTCGTGCGGGACGATGGAATGCTCCGCTATCTTTGCACGAGTGAATTTGCGGAAGTTTGAAACTTTTTCCTCGTAGTCGGGAGGGAGCTGCTGACACAGAGTCGTCCGTGACCTTATGGACAGGTCTTTACGTCTCATTAATAAACTCCACGATGGTCCACCTCCAAAATCCTCAAGCTTCATTGCGGTGGCGATAATTTTCACTTTCAGTCGGATCTGCACAGTTAAAACACCTCGGCCGTCCGCTCTCTGTGCGTCCGAAAAATACAGTACTTAATATAGGTATTGTTGTGTGTGTGTGTGTGTGTGTGTGTGTGTGTGTGTGTGTGTGTGTGTGTGTGTAGATCTGGACGTCACTCACAGATGCTGAAGAAGCTTTGACTGAATATTAAACTTGTGCTGGTTTCTCCTCCACAGCTGGAACTTGAGCTGCAGCTGGTTTCTCCTCCACAGCTGGAACTTGAGCTGGATGTGGGTGGACTCTGGATGTGGTGGTTCCTCTCAGTCTCGCAGTTCTTACGAGATTAAAGTGTTGATGGAGCTGTAACACAACAGAGACACTGCTCTTACACACTGCTGTTAGTCTTTATGCCGACACCAGCAAAATTACCCCCTGATGCTGACTGAAATCCCCTCATATGACCAAACCCACACTTTATATTAATAGATTACACTTTATGGTCATTAAAAAAAGTTTGCCGTCCATAACTTTTTGTCTCCGTCTTGTAACCGACAACCTTCAGGAGAGACGTCGTGTCCACACACAATTCATATGTAACAGATCTAATACAGGACTTTAGTAAATAAACGTTTGGACCCCCCTGGTCTAAAGGGTCTACTATATTCTACTACTACTTACACACTCAGCAGCTACCTGATGTTCAATAGTAGAAAAATGTTTAATAGAGCGACTGTACGACTGCTGGAACAGTGAGTTTCCAAACTTTATGGGTTTTTATTCTGCAATAACTAATGGAATGGATAATAATGGATAATGAAATTGGTTGTTAGTGAATGCTGTTATTCATCATGTGAAAATGGTGCAGTTTAATGAAGTGTTATTGTGTAAACTGTTTGTTTGTAACTTCGGGAGTCGCACTGGACATCGTGATGATTTAATTAAAACGCTGAGAACAAACACTAAATCTAAAAGCAGCAAATAACAGCATTTATACACCAACGCATATTTTTCCTTTCTTTTTCATTAAGTCTGTTATTTTGCTGTGTTTCTCTATTTCATTCTCTCATCTGTTTTCAAACGTGATTTACTGCCACTTTACTACCTTCAAATGCTTGTTTTCAATGTTTGTATTTTTAATTTATGCAAAGATAATTTCATTATTCTACAGAATATATTTATATTTATTTATAACTCACTAAATGTAGAATATTTACCCTGCGGATGAAACCTATTGAAGCTAAGATTAGTTAGCCGGCTAGTTAGCCTAGCTCATGGATCTCAAAGTGTGAGACTCGGTGTTGCAAAGAGAATAAACCACATAAAGACTAGAAAGTCACCGTTACAGGGGTCTTACAGTCGCTCCATCCCGGCAGAGGGTCTTCATCCTCCACCTGGAACACGGAGTTTCTCCCGGAGCTCATTACTGATGATTCAGAGTAGTGATGAGTCGGTTATGAACGATTCCTTGATTCTGAACGAGTCTTCAATGTGACTCAAAAGAACGATTCGTCTCTAAGAGTGATTCTTTATTTTCTAATTTCATTTTCATTAATGAGATTCAAAGAACCGAGTCACTAAAATGATCCGATCTTCCCATCACTTTTACAGCAAAGGCGTGTTGATACTAGAAGCTCCGCCTCTCTGGTTGTCTCTCTGGTTGAATCTAGTGTTCTATCTCAATCTTTTCCTTTCTTTTCCACAGAAATGCTTTAAATGCTTTATGTATTAAAAACCAGCTTCTGCCTTCAGTGTGTAAGAGAGTAAAAGCACATTATTACTGCATGATACAATTCTGTCAAATCAATTTGATCTCAGCATAAATCACCAATGTAAACATTCTAATCAACCTACATGTGTCAGGTAGGTACATGTGTGATAACAGTCAGGAGTTTGAGTCTGGAAAAACTGTGTGCTTGTGTGTCAGTTGTCAAATCTCCTCTCCCAGGAAATCAAACCCAGACCATCCTGAGAGCAAAGAGATCTGCATCAGAACATGCCACCACCCAGTGCTGCTAAAAAGCCTCGACTTGATGCTGCAGCTCACAAACACACAAAACAATCCCTCATCACTAGTGCATTAAAAACACTGCAGCATTCCTGTGATGATGTTTTATCTCCAAACTGGATTGCTGCACTACTTAAAGGGAAATGTGAACTTCCTTCTCTGACAGATCAAGAAAAATCTCTCATTTCCAAGTTTAGTGTAAACGAGGTCAGTGATTATCTTCTGTTTTATTTAGTGTGCATTCAATTCACACGCATGCATTTTATTTAGTGTACATGCAATTCTTTATCTGTGGATTTGAGTTTTCTCTTTTTCAATAGTCAATCCATAATTCACTGTTCCTGATGTTCTGAAATTGAACAGTAGATTTGATTTGTCATGTAAAAACTTTACTCCAGGTTTTGGTTTATGCAAATTCTAGTAGTTTTTCTAAACCTAATCTACAGTCAAGTCTTAACTCCCTAATATTTATTTTTCATGCATGACTTGAATACATGTTTGATTTAGTTGGATGTTGGTTGATCTTTTTCTTCCGTCTCATTTAGTCGTTAGCAGAGACGTTTCTGAAAGTGGTTTTGGAGAAGATCAAGGTGGAGAAAGAGTCTATGGGACATGAACTCCTGCAGTCTCTCTGTAGGGTTTATGTGGGATTGTGTTAAAAAAGAGGAGACTCTCATAAAGCACATGCTCTCGCCTACAGACTTCTTAAAGAAGGTGAGATTATATTGACATGTCATTATATATTTACTAAAAATGATCCGGACAGTGATATAAAGAAGGCAATTGTGTTCTGTTTTTGGTTTTGTATTTCTTCCTATACAGTGTATTTTAAATCTGTGGTATCGTTTTGTTTCCTTTGCAGACTCTTCTGAAGCCCCAAAACTGTTAATGGTCATGGTGACAGCATGGCCAAGTGTTTTTTCCCATAACAGCCCTTTATGCAGAGCCGTTCACATCGTGTGCAAAATGAAGGCATACGGAAAGATTTATTACTTGCTCAGCAAATATCTGCACTGGGATACGGTAAGTAGCTGATTCTCATCACAACAGTCATCAGAACAGTCATTAAACATCATTTTTCAACTGGACTTTTTATGTGTTTTACTGCAATCTTAATCTACTTTTCATTTCCAATGTCCATGTGATCTATGGAGCAAATTCATTATAAATTCATGTTGAATTAAATTAATAAGTATTTAATTTCTTACTTCAAAATTCAAGCTAAAAGTGTTACAGGACACTTTCTTTTTTTATTAATAAAATCTTATCTTTATAAATAAGAATGCCTTAAACTGCACTTAACTCCAGCGTAAATGATGCTGTTTATGACAAAAATGATCAGATCAGTGCAATAAACATGCAAGCAAATAAATCTGTTTCATAATATACTAATAAAGGAAGTGATATAGAACCATGTGACACTGTGCTCACTACTGAATAAACAAACTAACTTTGTGCCTCAAATAACACACTCATGTAGTATTCTAGATCATTATTTACCCCTGTTACTGTCTGATACATAAACCCTTCAGTAACGCTGTGTGCTATTTTGCATGTGTATTTAAAATCTTGGGGTCATTTGGAGGTCATTTTCTAGGACTCCTCCTTACATAAGAGTAATAAATGGAGGTTATAAAAAGAGCAGAATGCACAGTTAGAGCTCTACCTCAGTATTTCAAGCATCTGCACTTGTGATTGCTTGTGACCTTTCAGTTATGATCATATTATTGTAAACATTGTTTCATTGATCTGGGTTTTAAATAAATAATGTATTTTTTGCTAGGAGCCTCCTGGAGACCCCTACAGAGCCATCACCAGCACACTGAAGGCTCTTCTGAAAGACAAAAGTCTGACTTTCCAGAAGAGCAGTTGGTATGGTGATGATCTCCGTCCTGCTGCCTGGGACTACGTATTCAGCCTGGACCTTCTCTGTGCACAACTGGGCTGGATTTGGAGGGTCTCCCATGTTATACGGTACTGAATGTGAAACTGCTTCAACTTGTTTCATTCTCATCTTTCTAGATTTTTAAACATTAGATAAATTGCAAACCGGCAAATGTGAGACTCATATGAGACAGTGTGTGTGTGTGTGTCCCAGTGTGTGTGTCCCAAATACTGCAAACTTTCCATTCTTGTTGCATAAACTTACAATTGATGGTATTCTATTACTGCCACAAAAACACTTAATATGTCTAATTTTTTATTCATCAGAAAAAGTGTGTGGCTCATCTTGAATACTTTGCTGAAACAAACACAAACAGAGGAAACAAAGTTCAGAAACGTCTCTGTAGCAGCAATTTTCAGGCTACTTGGTAAGTTTCCTGTGAATCCTGTTTTAAAGCATTATCTCACATTATTTCTGGATTCTTCTGTTTTTCACTCATGTTCTTTATCTCAATCAGGGCGACTTGGCCAAAATGGTCTTAAGGAGAACGTGGCAGCATCAGTGGAGGATCTGGTGAAAAGCATAACTGAGTTCAGGGGACAAAAAGGTATCACTAAAGGATCAATTAAACAAGTCCTTAATCAATCTTTATCTTTATTCTCTGATTTTTAGTTCTCTATCAACAGGAAAGTGCTTCAGCAAGTCCTAATTTTATGATGGATTTTGTGTGCAGATTTGCCGTGGGAGGTGCAGCTCGCAGTGGTTTATGCCACTCATGATCTGGCACCCAGCAGCCCCAAAGTCCCTCTGAACGCTTTAGAATCGTGGAAGAAAGACCTCACAAAGCCGTTCCTCCAGCCGTCCCCAAGTGCCTGAAGCAGATCAGCTTTCTCTGTTCTCACCTAAAGTCAAGAAAAATTATTACATTAAATAATGTTTAATAGATTTTATTATTTTTGTACATAAATAAATAAAATACATAATAGATCTGCACAGTGTTATTGATTGTCTCTTTACAGTTTCGGGTCGTGCGTTTCACACCCAATCATCTGCCTTCAGTCCCAATCATCCTCTTAAGAACATCAATATGATGCCACAGCTGTAGACACCATCATTATTATACAGCATATAATACATGCAGTATAACAGAGCACATACAGATTCTTGTGCATTTTCCCTGCATTACAGTTTTCCTGGTGTTTTGAAATTAAGTCAAATTGTGTGTTTTTGTACAGATTCTACAAAGAAAATGCAAAAGTATAAATGGCTCATGAAAAAACTTAACTGTTGTGATCTGTTTGGGTTGACCTTTATATAATGTCCTTTATACTGAAAAAACCTTCAAAATGATCGTGTTAATAACACGTTAACCCAAATTCATTTTAACAGCACTAATATTATTAATGCACAATTAATGCAGCACACATTTCTTCATTTTTATTAAAAATTAAAAACCTTTAACGCAATACATTTATTCACAACGTCCTTTCCTTTACTCAGATAGTTATATTTTTATCATGCCCCAACAAACACTTAAATCTTGGAGAGGTTTTCCATACGAACTACGATTCCCGTGGGGTCTTTTCTGATCAGGGAAGAATCACACAGCACACAGAATGATGCATATGTTCTTATTTAGTTTAATGCAGATAACAGACAAGTATATATACACACACTGGAAAAAACCTGACCAAAAAACTGTTCCTGATTGGGTAAGAAGACATAGTAATCAGAGATATGTGAACCCACACAAAGACATTCCATGTACCTTACATACTCACATCGTAAACATCCTATAGACACTGAACAGACAACATAAGAATGTGTTTAGAGAACCAGTGTGAGGCTCATCTTAATACTAACAGATATGAACAAATGTAAAAAAAAATATTTCAGCACTAAACATTTGTTTAATTGATGCGTTAAGTCTCAAATTAAGGACCAGAATCCGCCAATTAAAACCATCCGTGAGGAAACAGCAAAAGTTCTGATTGGTGTCATGATAATTTACGTACAGGGGAAGCTTG
The DNA here is from genome assembly GCF_946808225.1 of Silurus aristotelis. Taxonomy (NCBI): domain Eukaryota; kingdom Metazoa; phylum Chordata; class Actinopteri; order Siluriformes; family Siluridae; genus Silurus; species Silurus aristotelis. The sequence goes on along the minus strand of NC_139588.1, from coordinate 1,964,584 downwards.
TATTGTGAGTAACATGATTTATAAATACTTTACAGGAGGAGCAAAAACTTTTTTTTATTGAATGCATTACGAGCAATAACTTGCATTGTGAACATCGAGCATCACGCTAACAACATGCAAACGGCTCGCGCTCAACTACTCAGCTTTCCTTTTCCCAAAAGTCTTGGGGATCATCAAGATGTTTTCTGGCAAAAAGTGAGATGAGTGAGATTCGTCTTGGAAAAACATTTTTGCCAGGTCTCTTTCTCATGGTGGAATCATGAACACTGATCTTAACGGAGGCATGTGAGGCCTGCAGTTCTTTGGATGTTGTTGTGGGGTCTTTTGTGACCTCTTGGATGAGTGGGCTCTGTGCTCTTGGGGTAATTTTGGTCAGCTGGCCACTCTTGGGAAGGTTCTCCACTGTTCCATGTTTTTGCTATTTGTGAATAATTTCTCTCACTGTGGTTCGCTGGAGTCCCAAAGCTTTAGAAATGACTTTATAACCTTTTCCAGAATGATTAATCTCAATTACTTTCTCATTTGTTTCTGAATTTATTTGGATCTCAGCATGATGTCTCGCTTTTGAGGAGCTTTTGGTCGACTTCACTTTGTCAGGCAGGTCCTATTTAAGAGATTTCTTGATTGCTAACAGGTGTGGCAGTAATCAGGCCTGGGTGTGGTGAG